>NW_005871066.1:7394068-7413994 GCF_000147115.1 Myotis lucifugus
TTTCTTTCTTTTTTTTTTTTTTTTTCTAAGTGAAACAGCAACAGGAAAGTTTGGAAGATCTAGCTCTTCATGAGTCTGTGGGCTTCCAAAGTGGCATTGCTACTTTCTTCCCTAAAAACAAAACCCTGGCTATCCCAGTCCCTGCTGCAGGAACAGGGTTATAGTCTATGTAGGATCCTTAAAGCATCAGGGGAAGCTCTTAAGACAAGAGCTATACAATGTTTGACTTGTATATTCGCAAAAAGGGATGCATGGATTGGTATTCAGGACATTTGAATTCTAGTCTCAACTTTGTGTTAATTTTCATGGAGAGTAAGAGGAAAATGCTACTTTTTTGTTATTCCAGTATATCTTTAGTTGGAGCTATATCATATTTTTCTTTCCCTGTCTGGAAAGGATATGGTGAGGGGGAAAGTATCATCTATAATGAATATTGACTATTTTGGAGGGCAAACCTGCTAGAAATGGTAGAAGTGACAAGATTGCGAAATAATAGCTCCCTGGACATAATTACTCCATTTCTTGATCCTCTCCACTCCCCAGTGTTGTTTCTTTGTATCCAGACAAAGCTCATAGGATGGGGGGAGAACCTGAGGAGAACCCTCCAGGCAGTCAGAGTAGCTAGTATCAGATCATCCTCCATCCAAAAACCACCTCAAAGGCAGAACCAAGTGCAGGCTGGTTGGGGAAGACTTTACCCTGATATTGTGTCAGAGCAGGTGGTGCTGGGTAATTTCGTGGTTGCTAGAGCTTGCTGCTGTTCTCATGCTGATTTATGTGAAACTTTGTATTTCAGAGTCTGCTAGAGCAACGGTCATGGAATAGCCATAAAACGTTGCTGATACTAGAAAATGGCAGGGGCTTTCTGTATGTTTCAGTGGTTTACTGGTAATCTCGACAGTATTGGGACCGAACTCATTCCTATAAAATTTCATCTCAAACCAGTGAAAGCCACAGCTGTTAGCAGAACATTGACTCTGGAGAGCATGGGATTTTAATGTATGAGCAGTTTTTTTCTCTTGTCTTACGATTTTTATTATTACTTTTTTTTTTTTTTACTTATACAGACAAGCGCTGATTTGGTCCAGCCGGTAGGTAAATATCCAGAAAATTCTGGATTTTAAAAAATTTAATCTGCATTATATACATGGTATATTACCTACAATAAGCTTTTTTTTTTCCTTGTGGCATTGCTAGTCACAGATGTAACGTTAAGCCACTTATTTAATTTAATACTCTCTAGTTTTGTTTAACTGGTGCTACCCTACTAAAGAACTTTGTGTTTCTCATCAACTCTTACCATGATCTATTTCATCTTGTGTTTTTTTTTTTCCTTTGCTGTTCTGCATACTCTAAAGACTGACTCTTCAAAAAGTCTTTCCTTGTGTAACCTGGTCATGGAGGAAACTCCAGAGAGTGGGTTGGCCGAAGAAATTCAAAGATCTCAGGTTGACCTAGGCGCGTTTATTTGGGGCCCTGATGCTAGTACAGAGAGAGTCAGCCAGAAAACTACCTCCGGTGGGTCCCAGGAGGACTCTGCATGTCTCTCTGAAGCAGAGCAAGACATGGGATTACCCACCGGGATGTTTCCTTCTGCTGACGGGCACACTGTAGCCCAACAGGGGGAGCATGTCCCAGGGCCAGCCCCTCCGTGTGGAGATGGACAACTGTCCCCAAAGCCCATGCCTGAGGCTGAATGTGCCATTGTTGCTTGCATGGAGACGGAGCAGCCTTATGACTTACCTGACTCAGAGATGCCAGCCATGGAAACTGGTGGCCTCATCAACGAAAGTCAAGAAGATCTTAAAAAGTCAGAAGAAGAGGAAGAGAAACAGAAGACAGAAGATTCTGTGTGGGCAGGTGTGGAGACATGTGGAAAGGTAGACGTTGGAGCTATTGCTATCAAGACACTAGAAGGTACAGAGGGATGTGAAGAGAAAGCGTGTGAAAGTACAGGAAGCGGGATGGTTGATCTTCTTAAGACAATAGGAAAGCGAGACCAGGAGACCTTAAAAATCAGTGAAGAGGAAACTAGGAAAGATCTAAGAGTTATGTGTAAGGAAATTGTAAAGACCAATGAAAGGTATTTTAAGAAAGTTGACATATCAGAAAAAGACATGGCAGAGGAATTTACTGACAAAGTGCTAGATGAGAGGATTCAAGTAATAACAAGTAATTGTGAAATTATAGAAGGCTCAGGAGGCAAGCCTGGCAATCACACAGATTGTTTGAATCTGCCTCTCCAGACAGACTCTGAGCCTAATATTGAAGATGCCAGCCCTGAGGGATGGGATTTATCTAGAAAAGCTATAAAGAAAAATTTAGTAGACCCTCCTAACCATGCTACGATATATCATTCAGCACAGGGGGGTACAGATGCTGAAGAGATTCAGTGTGAGCCTGTGTTACATGCACCTGAAGATGATAGGGATGGAAATCAGGCTGCTTATTTATCAATGAAACATGAATTGGCAGCTCGGTCTAGGACAGATCTTAATTATGCTCTGGAGATGAATGCAAACAGAAGAGACTGGTGTTTGTGTAAGGCAGAAGATTCATTAATAGAGGGGTCTGCAAGTACAGTGACTGGGAACTGTAGTCATACCATTAACTTGCCACGAATCACGAAAACAGACTCTTGGGGAACAGATCCAGGTCAAATCTTGCAGCCAACTTTGGATTCAGCAATGAATAATACGGATATATTGGAATTCTCTGGTAGACCAGATGGACAAGCAAGTGGATTTGGCAGTTGTCTTGATTCTATTAACCACTGGCTTATCCGTGATATGGGAGGCTTAGATAAATTCTGGGAACATTTAGATATAGTTGAGAGCAAGAAAGGGCTGCAAGTGGACTTACTGGCAGATGTATGTGAGGAACAAGCCATTGATAGCTGCTGGGAACAAAGCCAAGAGACAGTTAGACTTTTGTTTCTGGGAACCTCCCAGAATGTTAGCACCGAGAGTTCTACTAGTCCCCAAGATGATGGCAACAACAACTCAGATTTATCTGAAGATGAAATTGCTAATCAGAGATATGGATTGTTGTACCAAGAAATTGGGGCTGATAAAGAAGAGGTACTTACCCAGTATGTAGTATAGACTAGACAAAGACTTCTGTAGGTTCTATTTTTCCTAATGTTTCCTGCCCACTTCATTGTCCATCACTGTCTTCTCTGAGGCCTGCCTATCTCCCTGACAGACTGTCATTCATGTACCTCTTACCTCCTGAAATCTGTGCAAACCAAACACAAATAGGTTGACCAAAGAAAGAAAGAAAGCGCCCTAGCTGGTTTGGCTCAATGAATAGAGCATTGGCCTGTAGACTGAATGGTCCCAGGTTTGATTCCTGTCAAGGGCAATTACCCGGGTTGTGGACTCGATCCCCAGTAGGGGGCATGCAGGAGGCAGCCAAATAAATGATTCCTCTCATCATTGATATTTCTATCTCTCTCTCCTTCTCCCTTCCTCTCTGAAATCAATAAAAATTTATTTTAAAAAAAGAAAGAACAAGAAAAACAATGATTATGTTGGAATTAATGAAAGTCTATTTATCCGTGTACTCTGTTTATTTTTTATTTTTACTGTTCAATTATGAAAAATATGTAGAACATACTAATTTACTGTTTCTAAGTGGTTACCCCAATAAGTACACATGAAATGTTTCTATTCAAGCCTAAAACTGTAGAATCTAGTGACAGGTGTCATAAAAAAAATCTAACAAAATGATGTGTTAGAAAAATACTAAAAATGCTTCTTCTAGATTCTATCATTATCCTGGAAAAAAAGAGCTATTTAATCCCTTATGGCTCTTCTCCAGAATAATCTTCTCATTATTAAGCAAGTGGGTTTTTGTTAGCACTGAGCCATACACCAGCCTTAATTGCAAAAATAGCTTTCTTTTTTTTGGTCAGCCTATTTAAAATAATACAGTTCAACCTTTTACATTTCCTAAGCACTTACACCTCTTATATTATTTTAAAAATTATGGTGGTCATTATTTTCCAACTTATCTAATGGGCATTCACTGATCCTACAAAATTGATGAAAAAATAATGTACTCTGATTTCTATTTTTGTTTAGGCTTCTGATGGTTCATTTAATGGATTCACCCAGGTAAGTAATCAACTTGCTGGCAAAATCCATCTGTTGAGAATAATGCAAATTTTTAAAACAAGGACCTTAGTGTCACTGGTATGGCATAATGATTGTGTCAGCACAAAATTCCACTACTTACAAATTCAGTAATGGAAACAGTAGTATTTTCAACATTGTACAGGTGTTTTGACTATTAAATGGAATATGTCCAGCAGCCTAGCACATATTCAGTCTTCTATGACTGTAGTTAGCTATTATTAATATGATTAGCTATACTGTGGGCTCCTGCCTTCTACTGATTCCTCTACTAGAAACTCAAAGTTGGCCTGATCTGAGAGATCCACTAGATTCAACTGTTTGAAAAGAGGAGATGGGATCCTTTTGAACTGATGAAATTGGTTTTTAGAAACTATGATACATTTTAGGAGCCTTTTTATAAAGATTCATATGAGACATACTACACAGAACCATCCCTCTTCAATGGTTCTCCAGAAAGGAGCAAGTGGAAGGTCAGATATCATAGGTTGGCTCTCTCAGGCAGTATTTTCCTTGCAAATTCATGGGAGAGGAGCCACAAGACGGACAGTCCCATTCACTGTATATGTCCTGCCAGATGCACAGCTGTAACCCACATAACAGGCAGACCACGTGGCTATGGCGCTCATGGATTAAGGTCTGGAAACCTTGAAGGGAGACTTCAAACAGAAGCTTGTCTGTGATTAATGCTTTGTCTCAGAATATTAGACATGAAAAATTTCAAATTTTAACATTTAGAATTTCTTCATTCAAAAGTTTGATTACTTTCCCCCATGTTACCTATAAAAAGATAAAACCCACTCACACACACCCACACCCAAATACAGATACAGACAAACATAAAGGATTGTGCATCGCTTCCATCTGCATACAACTCTTGAAAGTTTATGCCGAAGCCGGTTTGGCTCAGTGGATAGAGCGTCGGCCTGCGGACTGAAGGGTCCCGGGTTCGATTCCGGTCAAGGGCATGTACCTGGGTTGCGGGCACATCCCCAGTAGGGAGCGTGCAGGAGGCAGCTGGTCGATGTTTCTCTCTCATCGATGTTTCTCTCTCTCTATCTCTCTCCCTTCCTCTCTGTAAAAAATCAATAAAATATATTTTTTTTAAAAAAAAAAAAAGAAAGTTTGAGTCATAAGAATTATTCATTTCTCATTTAAAATTTTTTATTTTTATCAGTTAAAGAGTACAAAATTTTATAAGGGTTATTTTTTCCTTTTAAAATATTTTTATTGATTTCAGAGTGGAAGGGAGAGGTATAGAGAGATAGAAACATCAATGATGAGAGAGAATCATTGCTCGACTGCCTCCTGCACGCCCCCTACTGGGGATCAAGCCCACAGCCTGGGCATGTGCCCTGACCAGGAATCAAACTTTGATCTCCCAGGTCATATAGGTCAACCCTCAACCACTGAGCCACACAGGTGGGGCTATAAGAGTTTTTTCTTTAAAAACTTCTGATCATCATATTCCCTCTCCATTTCCTGCTTCTTAGAGGTAAATATTTCACCACATTTTTTTTAACAGATTCTCTGGTTTTACACCCCCCATCCCCTCCTCCCCCCATATGGATGCATGACTTTCTTATAATTTACTCTTTGATTTCTAAAGCATTATCTATTGACTCATTTCTCTGGAAGGTAAGGACATAAAAACATTTTCATCCTCCGACCTCCACAGTCCTCCCCTCCCCTCTGCTTCATGCCCTTCCTCTGATATTGTTCCACCATAGCCATCCGGACAATCTGTGGCAATATTATAGTTCAGATATAAATGCTATTAGTGCCAAAGTCTTGAAGTTTTTTAAGTTATGGCTCATCATTAACCTGTAGAAGTCACACTTAGGTATGATAATAAGATTGAGTTTCCAACATTTGAAAAGTTTAAATTTGTGGTTTACAGCCACTAAATTCTAAGTCGGTATAGATGTCCAGAGGACAAGCTGGAGACCAAAGACACCCACCCCTGAGGACACTGCCCTTTATTTAATGTCTCTCGTTATAGCCTCATATTCTGCTAGCTCATATTTATATTTAGAATAACTACTGTTAAAATTACTCTTTTCATTTTTTTGCTTTTCTGACTATAATACAAAGAGACTTTTTAAAACTTTATAGTGTGCTTATTGACACAGTTGATGAGAACTAATTTAAATGATATCTTCGTTGTTTTATAGCAAATTAGCTAGAACCTTAATACTTTTAATCTTTTATTTTCTCCTTGATTTTCAGCCCCAGGACACTTCCTTATTTACAATGCAGACAGACCAGAATATAATCTGCAACTTGGTAAGTTGATTTTGGTTTGTGTTTTGGGGAAGTTGATAGTTACTACCGAATGTTCTAAGGTTGATAAATCTAAGTTATCTGGAGCTTGAATATTCAGAATGTAGTTTCTACAGCCCCTCTTTTCTAGAAAATAGGAAGGAAAGCTTCTGAAAAATCTCAGTGTGACTTTGAATGTGGCTGCTTCTATTTATAAAGGCACAGAGATTGCACAAATCCGGTCTCCTAATTATGGGCTTCAGTGGGACCCATCAATCCATCAAGGACATGGATGTTTCCGCGTGAATATAACTTAAGCTACAGGATTGAAAATGAAATCACCTCAGGAATTCATGTTTCACAATAGATCGTTGCTTTTTCTTGAACCTGAAGCTACCTCATTTCTGATCTCCAGTCTTTTTGCTAATTGTCGGAGTAATGCATTGTAGAGACGTGATTCCTACTTTGACGAGAGATGAGATGAAAGAAAAGATTAGCTAGAGAGTGAGTAGGAAGCAGAGTTACTCTTGATCTTTGAGGAAATCCTACATGATGGATGTTGCAGTTAGCATTTCTAGCTCAGTAATTAAGTTAAATGATGAAATTTGAGTTATATCACTTGTCAGTTTGTCATTGATACACTACAGAGGATTTTGAATCTTTGAGGATTAGGGCTATTTGTAGCTCACTGGCTTTCCATGGAAAAAGTGTATAATTATCCCAGCTCCTGGCTTTTACACTGGGAGCTTGGAATTGGATTTAAATAGAATGAATTTTTGGTTTTAGATGATTATACTTCTAAGGAATTCTATTCTGAGAAGTTTGTCTTAACAGTTCATTTGATATGTTTTCAAAGGCAAGTGTGTCTCTAATAGCTTGTCATGGATTGTCATACTTCTGCCTTTTGAGTAACCAAATGAAAGGTAGAGTCTGTGTGGCTTTCAAATAAAGATTGAAATGTTTAAAATACAAATTACATTGGTGTTGATAATGGCACCAGAAAGACTCATGTTTTATGTTTATTGGTGGTTCTCAGCCTGGGTGATGATACTGATACTGGAGGGTGAGATTTTTCACTGTCAGTTGTGAATGGGTTAAGAAAAATGGGGAAATACTGGTATAAAGGAAAGACAATGCATCATAAACTTACACCTATTACTTTGATGCCCAGCCGGTGTAGCTCACTGGTTGAGCTTCAATCTATGAACCAGGAGATCACGGTTTGATTCCCAGTCAGGGCACACGCCTGTGGGCTTGATCCCCAGTAGGGGGCATGCAGGAGGCAGCCAATCAATGATTCTCTCTCATCATTGATGTTTCTATCTCTCCCTCTCCCTTCCTCTCTGAAATCAATAAAAATATTTTTTAATTTTAAAAAAGTCCAGTTATAGAACTCAGTGTTTTTAAAGTTTCTCTGAGCATCTTCCTACTGCCGACAGCTGGTTCAAGGAACTTCTTGCCTGCCCTTCCCTTCTTTTGAGATGTAGTCTCTGAAGCAGGTATCTTGCACCTTCCTTCCAAGGGGAACCCAGCTTATCATGTCGAGCGTTGCATGTGCTACAGGCATGGCTTTCCCTGTGGGGAACTAGGAAAGCACAGTGAACCTACATCTCCTGGTGAGATGTGATTATACAGGATGTTCCCAGGAGCAGGGCAGTTTCCCAGCATTTGATCACTGGCTGTTCTGAGCGAGGTGGAGGTTGAAGTTGGTAGTCAGTGGCTCACCTTCCCAGACTGCATTGCACAGCCCACAGCACATTGTTTGAGAGCTGGTTTAAACCCTTGGAATCTGCCCACCTTGCCCGGGGCTCAGAATTACCCCCTTGGTCCTTTGCAGTTCTCACAACATCAGTTCTCCCAAGATTGGAGAAGTAAGACTAGAAGGCAAATGACATATTGGAATGTGATTAGACTCTTAGCCCCATCTTTGATCCATCCCTCTTCCTCTGCATTGACTCACCTTCCGTCTTCTCACAGAGGAGATCAGAAAGTGTGGGCCAAGTTTACACTACTAGATTTGTTCTAAAGGAATATTTCCATTTCTGAGACTCTGAATTAAACCATTGCGGCATCCTGCTGCCTTAATAAATGCGAAGAGTATCCTCTCCTCTAATGTATGATGATGGCTAATTGAGCAAATGATAGGAAATCATTACCAGTGCTCCTAACTGGGGAGGGCAAGGATTCCGCCCATTTGCAATGTCTGTCAAGGGATTCAGCCTATAGGAGAAAGGGGTTGAACGAGGGCACAATTCTGATGCCTGTTTTAGAACTTTTTCTGAGATATCATTCCCACTTTGCCTGGGTTTTCCTTTCTATCTTGACAGAATATTTACAATTTTACATTACCTTAGAAGGAATAGAAGGGCGACTTGTGTTTCCAAAGTTGAGTAGCTGATTTTATGTACAGTCATGTTGTATCCTGTTCCATCCTTACTCATCATTCAGTGAGTTATATTCACTTACCCCCCCCCCCTGAATTTTAGGTGTTAGGTTGCAATGCTATGTTGTAATACTGGTGTGATATTAGAGGGGAAATGTTGTGACTTGTGGGGACATATTTGGTTCGACGTCCTCTTCATGCTATGCCTCTGTTGCGTTGTTTGATTTCAGCAACCAAATGCAATTCGACTCATTTATAAACTCACCCTACTTATCTTGCCTCACATAAAGCTACTTCAGACTTCCAAGAAACCCAGGCTCTGATGCAAATCGTTTATTCATTTTAAGCTATCTTAACTTTTATTTTTAAGGCACAATGGTATGTATTTAACTCATCCTTTGAAACTTCTCTTGGCTCCGCACTGGGCTTCAGACTTCTTCATCTCATAGAATCAGCTCCCAGAGGGACAGCCCACCTGCAGGTAGAACGCTTCCTGGTTTGTCAGGTCGCCCTGCCTGTCCTTCGTGTGTAGGTCATTTGATAGCATGCTCTCAAAGAAAATCATCTTGACTTACAGTATCTGCTGCTATAAAAACTTGTTCCGTTATGAAGGTCATTCTTTTGAGAGAAATCTTTTCCCATAAAGAACTTCTGAGAGTATATTAGTTGAATTTTATTTTATTCTCTCTTAAAAATTGTATTAGAATACCTCTTAAAGGTTATAAAAGCACATAAAATATCAAATTTCTGCACACTTATCTACCAATGTGTCCTTCCTTTTATTCTGCCCTTTAAAGAGAAAGGCATTGTGATCATGGCGTGCATTGCAGTGGAGGATTTGGTGGGGGCCACAAGACAAATACTTTGTTTATCTAACACTAAGCTATTCATTATTCATTTCCTCTAATCTCAGCATAACTTCCCCATCACTTCCCCATGGAACTTGTCATGATGAGCTTAGGTGGGGGCATAGAGCTAAAGGTGGCTTTTGATTGCTTATGGTGAGTATCTGACAGAGTTACTGATTTCTCCACTCAGAGTATTTACTGGTGACTTCTTGGTCCTCTAAAAAACACTTGAAAACTCTTACAGTTTAAATGTTCTGATGGAAAAAATCTTAATGTGCCCTCAAATGGCCACCCATGCAATAAAAAAAAAGTCCTGCTAAATAAATATGCTTATTTATATTAATCAGAATTGAAAATGAGAACAATTTCAGTAGCCATAGTAACATGCACTGGCTGTGGTGTTTTTAACGGCCCATTATTATTTAATATTGTTAATTTTAAAACCAAAACAGTCTAGACCTGAGAGACTGTAGGAGCTGGAATCAGGATGATGTCTATGCAACAGGGATGAAAACCTCCCTGTTTTCCACACAATTAGAAAGGTCTAATGGATACCACGGAGATTACTATCCTGTGCAAATTAATGCATTTTGATCTACATGTTGGGATGACCCCTCCATTTTCTGGTGTAATGCAAAGCGGTAGAGCTGGGCGTTCCCAGAACTGTGTGTCCCCTGTGAGCTCTTTCTCACGTCTTCCAGCTGGCAATGGGGACTCAAGGTGCCATTTTAGCATCTCTTACAGATGCCATAGGAAGTGAGTAGCCTAAATATTGTAAGTAAAATGAATAGCCAAAATGGTAAGTCTTGTCCTAACTTCAAGGGAAATGACAGTCCTCGATAATGGCACACACACACAAAAAAAGAGAAGAGAGAGAGAGAGAGAGAGAGAGAGAGAGAGAGAGAGGGAGAGAAGTTGGTAGCGTTCATTCCTAGACTTTCCAATTCTGTAAAGGCCCATGATGCCAAGTGTAGGGCTTTTTCCCAGCACAGATTTGGTGAAGCTAGCTGCCTGTGGGATGATAAAAATCTTAATTGTCCGATATTCTGTACTGCTATCTATTCATATGTTGCGTCTTTTTCCTCTAACTCTCAAAACAAACAATGAAAGGCTGAGTCTGAACAGGCTCCACCAGCAGAGCCGAAAGCAGAGGAGCCCCTTGCCGCTGCACCTGCTGAGGACACCCAGGCTGAGGAGCCAGAGGGGGCAGTGGTGAGCACCACCTCCCTCCACCCACCGCCAGCCACCCCTGCCACAGCCATGCTCATCTCATGATCCCATTTCTCCCTTCCCATCCATGCTTCACTTGTGCTAAATCACCTCCATACCTGACAGGTTCAAATAACCTTTGTTCCTTTGACAGCGAAACTCTATTCTCTTTTATTTTTGAAAAGAAAGATATCCAGAGAGCTGATCTTCTCTACCTTCTTTAAAAAGGAAGGGTGCCTTGATTCTTTCTGATACTCTCCCATTCGTGGTAGGTAGGTTGTAGAAATTGCAAATAATCAAAACTACTAGTATTAATGTGGTGCTCTACCTGCGACTGCTAGAGATGTGCCTTCAATTAGAGACCAACCTGCAGGTGATAAACAGAACGATAATAATTTCGTTGGTTGCGTCTACATATTGATTTCTTACAATATTAGCTGTGTAGGTTGGTTAAGGCCAATGAAACCATACCTCATGCAAACTGGGATGAGCTCTATATGCACCATGTGGAATTGGATTGTGTTACACCTGTGAAAGCATAAACTAATACCAGGGAAAATGTAATTCAAAATGCCGATGGGGAGTGAAACACTTACTTATGAAATGCAGTTAAAATGTCTCCCAAGACTTTTAATCGGGGTGCCGTTTACTACAGCCTTTATAGAATCTGTTCAAAGAAGGCAGCCAATCTCCCTGTTTCCCAACATTACATAGCCTGGATGAAATAACTAGAGAAATGAAAGTGGTGTTTCTTGCTGTTGGTATTTTAGGTCATTTTGCTGGGAAAAAGAGTAGGTCATCTGTCAAATCTACAGTTTATTAATTAGTAGAAAAATAAATAATAGGGCAAGGTAGTGATGAAAAATACAAATGAAGAATGACTCAAGAAACATAATTTTATTTTCCATTGAAAGACATAGACTGGACCAAGTCCTGGAGGAGAAACAAGAAATGCGTCCTGCAGACTGAGTTCCTCCTGGAAGTGCCTCTGGCCGGACTTAGACTGGGGAGTGCTGACTCCCTGCTCCTGAACTGTCACTGTCAGAATCACGCGAGATCGCAGTAACCCAATGCCAATGGGGCATTTTCACCTGGTGTCAGAATAGGATCTGTCCACCCACCTTAGCCTTAACGGAGGAAGGGAAAGACACAGTTGGATTTTTTACTACGGTTTAATTAAGAAGATAATTGATTTTAAAATTGTATGGAGCCTGGTTGGTGTGGTTCAGTGGTTGAGCATCCAGGAGGTCAAGGTTCGATTCCCAGTCAGGGCACATGCTCAGATTGTGGGCTCAATCCCCAGTAAGGGGTGTGAAGGAGGCAGCTGATCAATGGTACTCTCTCTGAAATCAATAAATATATATATTAATATATATATGCATATGGATGATACCAGGGAGTTAAGGAGATGTTGGTTAGGTTCAGATATTGATTTATAAATTACTTCAATTCTGAAAAGTTCTCATCAAATTTTTATTTTGAATAGCAGCCCAGACTTCATCTTCACCTGTGCTTTTAAAACACATTGATTCCATGACCCAGACTATTCGATGTAAGGCTTACTGTTCATAATGCCCATGATTTTGACAAGGGTATTTGATGTTGTGCTATAGATTGGAGATGTGAAATAGACAAGTTCATGTGTTAAATACAAGCTTGACAGTTGATTCTCCATGATCCCCTCTCACACCCATTCTAAGTTTTTTTTCCATAATCCAAGTTCATTGTTTTTCCAAAATATAATATTGTTAGCTACCAATTACCAAGTACCTACTATATCATATCGACTATTATATAAAGATTATAAACTTTTTAACCACAGGTGATATTTAAAATATTTAATAAACCTTATGGTACAAGCACCAACCATCACTAAAACCAGCTTCCTTAATGTTGGGTACATAGATATTTGGAAGAACTCTTCATTCTCAAAAATCTTATCCCCTACAGATAGATGAACTTCAGAAAAAATAAAAATTTTAGATTCCTTGTGAAATACATGGCAAATTGGAAAGTCGTATGAAGGATTCAGGCACCTGCTGAGACCCAGAGATGATGTAAGACAGCACATACAGAGCTCACTATGTGAGCCACCCTCTCCAGCGAGAAAATGTTTATTTTTTCATCCTCGTATCAACTGAAAAATAATAATAAAGGGGGCAGCTTACAGCAGTTCCATTTTCCTAAGCTCATTAAAAGTGGCTCTCTTCCCTGTTTTTAAAATTGGCACCCTTGGATGAAGTCAATCCTTCCTCATGCTCTCTCTTCTACTTAAGAAAGTAAGATCATATAGAATGTATTTTTGTTCTCTAATGTAGACTTACAGCTTCTTCTGGTCACAGTAACTGAAGGTACATTAAAAGCTATGTTTTCTAAGGAAGGTCTCTTGCATTGCTAGATGTGTGATGTTTGGTTGTAAAACCATATAAAATCTCCACTGTGTCCCAAGCATCAATTAAGAGGCTGGCTGTAGCCGTCATTAGTCAGGATTGGATTGGCATGGCCTTTCGAGGCCATCCTTTTTGCCGCTGAAATGTCACCACACAGTTATTACTTGGAGTCTTGACAGAATTCATTTTATGTAAGGTGAAGTTTGTGGTGTGTGTGTTTTTTTTGAAAGAGGCCAATGTAATTTCAAACACAGGAAATGTTAGCAGTGGTGCACAAAGAAACCAGGGGCTTTCAAGAAAAGTTTAGTTATTACATTTGTGTTTGTTGTTTTATTCCCCCAACGGCTGACATTGCCTTTAGTTGGTCCTACACAAACATGTTACCAGTGTATCTGCAAGATGCATTTTAAAAACCAACACTTGCTGCTCCTCCAGATGGTTCCACATTCTATAAGTAATGACCCCCTCCCCCATTGAGGTTGTTCTTTTTTTAAAAATATATTTTATTGATTTTTTACAGAGAGAAAGGGAGAAGGATAGAGAGTTAGAAACATTGATGAGAGAGAAACATCGATCAGCTGCCTCTTGCACACCCCCTACTGGTGATGTGCCCGCAACTAAGGTCCATGCCCTTGACTGGAATCGAACCTGGGACCCTTGAGTCCGCAGGCTAACGCTCTATCCACTGAGCCAAACCAGCTAGGGCTGAGGTTGTTCTTAATGGCTACTTCATCAACCAGTACTTGCTCGGTCCCCTGAGTTTGCAGTACACAACATTTACCTTTGCTTCAAAAAGCAAATCCGCTCATCCCACACACTTCTCCCACACACTTTGCAAATAAATCTCCAACTAAAAGGTTAATGTTTTAATATGCATTGCTATTAGATGTTCTTCCATGACCTTAAAGGCCAGAATAACCAAAAATTCATTAACCGTGGCATTTCTGCGGCAGACTTTAATTTTTAAAGAAAGTCTGGAGCTAATGCTGACAGATGTTGCCATGACAACACTGCCGCCAGCAGCCGAGTTGTGCTGGGATCTGGCTGCTGAGGGTTTATGATGGGACTGCAGGCCGTACCAGGAAAGTAGATTGAAAAAGATGATTGAGATGAAGGTCAGGGGGAAAAAATACCCACAAAGTTTCTTATTAGAAAGGAAGCGCATAGATGTATCAAACGAAGTGTGTAATACGAGGTGCCATCTTTGAAAGGAACACCAGTGGAGGCCGGTGCTCCCTGGGAGAACTCACCCTGCGGTCATGCTGAAGGAAAATGATGGCCTTCGGTGCTTTAAATATAGTTCATGTGAAGAGGAGTGCTAGCCGCCAGCCTGGTTTTAATACAGGAATCTTCTCTTGGGGCCGTAATGACCCTAGTTGTATCTTGGGCTTTTCTTTAAAATGGATCCTGAAGAAAAAATTGTAATTTTGTACAATTGCTAGGATGTTCAGACAAGTCAAGAGCTGGAGCTGGATCCAGAATAGAGATGAGCAGAAAAAGCCAGGGTGGTCTGTAGCCACAATTCCCACTGTGACATGATCTTTCTTTGTTACATCCCAGTGGGACTCGGGGTCACTCCAGCTCCAATGCTAATTGGTGGAAGAATCAGAACTAAAACTCAGGTCTCCAGCTCCACCACCAGTGCTACTGCCACTCTATCACATTTCCCCACTTGTAAAATGCAAGCACTGGGCCCTCCCTGGTTTGGCTCAATGGATAGTGCATCAGCCCGCAGACTGAAGGGCCCCAGATTTCATTCTGGCCAACGGCACATACCTTGGTTGCATGTTCGATCCCAATGTGCCTCTCTCACATTGATGTTTCTCTCTCTATCTCTCCCCCTCCCTTCCATTCTCTCTAAATATCAATGGAAAACTATCCTCTGGTGAGGATTAACAAAAGTAATAATAATAATAATAATAATAATAATAATAATAAAATGCATTGGGCTAGATGAGCCCCAGGGCCCTTCAGCTTTGGGAACATATTCACCTCTAACTTGTAAACATAGCTGTGTGTGTCCAAGTGCCGCATGTCTGAGCGTCCTCGGTTGTAACTGTGTAGTACAGTGGATAGAGCCAGGAGAAGATTGGGTCACCTTCTCTTCCATGTCCCCATTCTGTACATATCTTTCTAAACAATGAAGTCTGCAGGCCTAGTTGCAAAAATAACGTAGTGAAAGTCTATCCAGCCAATCTCTTCTCGATGTTTTTTTTTTATCATAATTTGCTATTAACTAAGAGGGATTTTGTGACATGTTTGCTTAGATGCTCAGATGCTACATGTGTTTGAGTGAAGAAAGATTTTACTTATAATCTCTGAATCTCATTTTAAGGAGCAGCATTCCCAGCATGTAAGTGGATGTGCTGGCTGTTTGTAAGAACACACTCGAGTTCTTTATCGAACGCCCCCGGTTGGTGTTGGGCGTTGCCAGTAGGAAGCAGTGTGTCCTTGGAGGCGCTCAGGTCTCAGGACCCCTGTGGAACTCTCATTGTCGACTTGGATGTGGGTTGGTGTGAAAAGTCACAGAATTTAAACGGTTCCGATTCCGGTTAACTGGCTGCGTGGGTTACTTCAACTGTAAGTATTATTTGACTTGTCTAGGACAGTGGTTCTCAACCTTGGCTGCACATTAGAATCGCCTGGGAATCTTTTTAAAATCCTGATTTCTGGGCCTCATCCTCTGGAAATTTTTTTCTTTGTTACTAATGTGGTGGCCCCACCCCATAACAAAGAAACAGAATTTCCGGAGGATGAGGCCCAGAAATCAGGATTTTAAAAAGATTCCCAGGCGATTCTAACGTGCAGCCAAGGTTGAGAACCACTGGTCTAGGAAATGGGAAGACTATCTGGTAGGGTTGCTGGGTGAGTAAAGTGCTGTAAATGTCAAACACCTGGGAGATGCCTGGAAAGCTGTAGATTCCTAGTAAATGTCAGTTTCCCTCACGGGCTACAATATATTGAAAGCCTGGCTGTGGCTCAGAAAGATCACACTCCATGTTCGGGGGACATTGGTGAGCCCAGAATTCAGTGATCTTTCAGCCGAGCGCCTCTGCCAAGAGCAAAGGTCAGACGACGGATGCTCTCTGACTCTATGCCCTTTAGCCACAGAAGAACCATGTCTTAGCTAAAATTTAAAAATCTATGTATCTTGTATTCTCTACTTACCACTTGTGGCATTTACCCCAGGAGAATTTTAATGAAATGAAGTGCATCCCAGGCGCACGTAAATGAAGAGTGTATGAGAAAGCTGAAAGTATTCAAGAATAAATCACAAAAATGGTATCAGATTCACTCTTACCAGGGTTGTTTTTGTTCATTTTAATGCTCTTCACACTTATATATACAAAGAAAGTCAAAACTTCAAGAGTACTATATTCTAGAAATATTAGGCTAGCCCGGGAGAATTTTTCACAAACCAAGGCAGGAAATGGTTCTTAAAGTGTAATAACTAAGCCTGGTATGGAGAAATATGTGAGCTTTTCACCCATCCCCACCCTCGATAGAAGACAGCTGGCATCTGGGGCCGCCCCCATGAGTGTGGAAGCAGTTTTCTGAAGCCTCGGGTCATCTAGAGCTGAAACTCGAACACCAGTACAGCTTGTGACAACTATTAGGGGGATTCAAGACAGATGGTTGTGTGTAGACACCTGATGAACCCGCCCCACCTCCTATTCTGAAAGGATATCTACAAGTCCCCAGACGGAGAGTCAAATGGAACAAATGTTTCCATGTCTACTTTAAACATCCGGCCTGGAGAGATTTTACCTCATTTTAGATAACTACACAAACACATAAAATGTGTTTTAATTTTAGATAACAAACACATAAAAAAGCATAGGGCCTATAGAGAAAGGAATACAATGGAAGGAAAGCATTGCATAATAGATACAGAGTCAAAATTTTCTTTGGAGAACAAAAAAAAAAATTACCGAAAATACAGCAGAAAAATTTGAAAAAATGTCTTCCTTTTGTTATCAGCAAAATTCAAGAGGACCTTGATTATTTGAAACAAGAAATGAAAGATGAGGTAAGGCAACCTCAATGAGATAAAAAGAGTTGCTCGTGAGGTAGATGAGAAGGGGTCTCGGTGATGACAGATTGGAAATAAAACTTGCCGATGAGTGGTAAACCGGCGGCAGCCGTGTGGTGAGTCATGCTATGAGGATAAACTGGAGGAGCTCACCCAACACAGAGAGGAAAAGCACAAGCAAAGGAGGTGGATGGGAGCCCGGAGACTGAGGACACAGCTCCTGGGTAGTTACTGCTTCTCCGGAAACGCTGTAGGGGAGGGAGTGGAAGCACAGTAGCCCGTGCTCCAGCTGGACTTCCCTGGCTGAAGGAAATCCTGCATGCAGATCCTGAGAATCACCAAAAAAGGGCAAAATTCATGAGGGACTAGCACCTAAATGTTAGCCTTCAAAATTTTTAAATTTGAAGCTTGCAAAAGAAGTTCTGCAAACATATAGATTGTGGAGAAAATGCACTACGAAACAACAATAATTAGGCCTCAGACCTGTCCTTCCTAATACTAAACGTCAGAAGCTGTCAGAAGGACATACAGATTTTTAGTGCAAAAAACCACATTTTAACAATTCTAAAGGCAGTAGTCAATCATGTTTGAAAGCAGCAGGGAAACATTACCAAATATTTAAGGTATATAGCATCCATAGAACTCCTGAAAATCGTTTTTTGAAGATGTATCATGATTGACTGAACGATGAATCAAAATCAGTGTGGCCCTAGCTGGTTTGGCTCAATGGATAAAGCATTGGCCTGTGGACCATAGGGTACTGGGTTCGATTCCAGTCAAGGGTACGGACCTTGGTTGCAGGCTCCTCCCTGACCCAGGCCCTGGTCGGACTCATGCAGGAGGCAACCAATCGATGTGTTTCACATTGATATTTCTCTCTGTCTTTCCCTCTCTCTTCCACTCTCTCTAAAAATTAATGGAAAAGTATCCTCGGGTGAGGATTTAAAAAAAAAGTCAGTGTGGACAGATGGGAAGATGTGATGAAACAAATGTAGCAACATGTCAGTTGGGGATCCTAGGTGCTGAGTACTTGGATGTGTACTGTATGATCCTTTAAATTTTTCTCACTGTTGACTTTTTTCCATAATAAAAATTTGGGCAACCCTTCCCCAAAAGTCCTTATGTAGGACATCACAAAAAAAGGGGAGCATGTTTAGTATTTAAATTATTTATTTTGAACGAGAGAAAGAAAAGGAGAGGGGGAGAGAGAAACATCATTAGCTGCCTCTGCACACCCCCTACTGGGGATCGAACTCATAACCTGGGCATGGTCCTGACCAGGAATCAAACTGGTGACCTTCACGTGCATGGGATGATGCTCAATCAACTGAGCCACACAGGCCAGGGCTAGTGAAATTATTTAAGTGTATAGCTCATAAAATGGTTGTAAATATGGTTACAAACCAAGATTTTTCTCACCGTGTTTATAACAGTTCTAAGAACTGGAAACCAACTAGTTCAATTACAGGAGAACTGGTAAATAACCTGTTAAATAGAAAAGGAAATAAAGTGTTATATAGCTATTGATATAATTTTTCTATGAAACATCATCTACATGTTGTAAATTAAATGGACAAATAGAGCCCCTGTATGCATAGAAATGAATAAAAATAAATACCTCAGTTGATCTCTTACCCCCCTCCCTCCTGCCCCCCAACAACCGAAGGACTTGTATGCATGCATATAAGCATAACCAATGGACATAAGACAGTGGGGGGTAAGGGAGGCCAGGGGATTGTCAAGGGCAGGGCGGGGGGGGGAGGACACATATGTAATACCCTTTGTAATACTTTTAGCAATAAAAAAAATAAAAAAATAAATAAAATATATAAAATTTTAAAAAAATAAATAAAAAAATAAATACCTCAAAATCTTACCATTAAATTATTTCTTTTATTTTTAAACCGATGACATCATTATTTTTTAATCAGAGAAAAGACCTATTTTCAGTTAAAATAACCTGCCCTATAGAAAAGTATGGAATTTCATACCTGGGACTCTCTGCAGTCGTCACCTAGACCAGTGACATGAGCGGCAAGCTGCTTTCCAGGCCTTGTTCAGAGATCATATTGCCAAGGAAGTAACACAATGAAGAAGTAAAATAAAGCAATCAATTAAACAGATCCCAGAGATTGCAGCCTCTCCTGCAGCCAGTCCCGCTCCTCCTTGTTTGGGGTCTCATCCTCATTGACTTGCTTTCATGACACCATCTCCGGAGGGACTGACTGCTTGTGTTTCTGTCAGCAAGTTGTGTTCCCTGCTTTGCAGGCTACAGAGGCCATTGTTGCATTGCATCAATTTCATTCCACCTCCAGAAAAACTTCTAATGCAGCGAGGTGTTTAAATGGACTCTGACAGAATTGCCATAACCCTATCACTTCCCACCGAGGAGACTGTTGGAGCCGAGTGGTGAAGCTGTCAGATGTGAGTGAGAAAGTGAGAACCGCTCACCATCTCCAAGATGGGTCCCCTGCTGACCCTTGTGGTTTCTGTGTGATTGAGGTGCACATTGGCAATAGTTCAGGACTTGGGCACACAGGTAAACAACATGTGCCTAAGGGCAGCTAGAAATTTTTTAAATTCATCTTTGCATTAAATGTTTTCCACTATAAATATATTTGGCCAACAAATAGTATAGTTTGGCAGAAGATAAAATAATGGTGTA
>NW_005871066.1:7435528-7465454 GCF_000147115.1 Myotis lucifugus
AAGTCCTGCCTGACCCACCACTTCCTTTTCTCTCCCCAGTTAGGCCACACCCACTTGCCACTGACTTGAGGTGCCCTGCCCCCAGGTCTCCACTTTCTGCCTTCTCTTGGAGGACACCGCCTGTCCACAGGATGCCACTGCTGGAAGCTTCCACCTTCTTGTCCTTCTGGGCTCGTGAGTCACACTCCTTGACCATTTCAGTCTAGATGAGTGAGCAAAGAAATTCTTTAATGTTTCTTATGTTATCAGAAGTTCATTGGAAATTCTCTTCTTTTGCATACAGTTGGCCTTGGGTTATCTACATTGAAGCAGTCCCAGCTATCCATTACCACAGAAGTGGGGGAAATTATTGACATAGATTGCAAGATTACAAGCACCAATTTTGAAAAGGACATCATTCACTGGTACCGACAGAAACCGAATCAGGCTTTGGAGCGTCTGATTTATGTGAGCTCCACAAAAAGCCCTGCTATAAGCCATGTAGATGGAAAGAGAAACAAAGTTGAGGCAAGAAAGAATTCTCAGCTTCTCACTTCAACCCTCCGCATATATTTCATAGGAAAAGAAGATACGGGTACTTACTACTGTGCTGGGTGGTACACACAGTCCTCTGTGGGTAGGACTCACAGTACTAGAACTGTGGAGACAACTCACACCGGATCCCCGCCTTGGATTCGTGCCCACCCACATCCTTCCCAACAGTGGCAACTGCAACCAGCCCCCGCCTCCCCAGCTGGGCTCCTGGCCTCGGCCTCACCTTGTCTGCAGCTCTTCCTCAGCTTCCAGGAAGCCACGTTGGCTTATGCTTGCACATCTGCTTCCAGCTGATGCCAGGAATTGTGCTTCCAAAGCTTCATTTGACACTATGTCCCAACTAATTAAAGTCTTGTCTGGGGACTGAGAGCACAGTCTGTGCCACTGTCCATCGTCTCACCACCCAGTTTCAGGTTGAGAGGGGAAGGGATGGCTGGAGCCATTATTATCACACTAGGGCCCAGTGCACAAATTCGTGCACCTTGAAAGGAACTGTGGGCCCAGAGGATGTGGTGGGCACAGGGGTGGGTCTTGGCCAATCCTCCGCACCCCCGCATGGCCTCTTCCACTGCAGCCCCCTGTCCCCTGTCTGCCAGCAGCCCCGCTCCTGCACTGACGGTACCAGCCATGCTCGCACCCCCTGACGGCGCGGAGTGATTGGGGCCAGCACCAGCAGTGGGTGTGAGTGGGGACAGTGCCATCAGTGATTGTGAGCAGCAGCTGCTGACCCAATCACCCCTCAGGATCAGGGGGAGGTGGACAAACACTCAGGGGCAATCAGGGCTGACAGCCACCACTCACACCCACTGATGGTACTGAGCAATTGAGTCAGGCACCAGGCGCTGGCAGCGGGTGCAAGCAGCGGCTCCAGTGCTGGCAGCGGGTGTGAGCAGGGCCGTCACTGGCAGCGGGTGCAAACGGTGGCTGCCAGCCTGGATTGCCCCTCAGGAGCAGGGGGAGGTGGAGAAGCCCTGAGTGGTGATTGGGGCCAGCAGTCACCACACGCACCCGCTTACAGCACCGAGCGATCAGGGCCAGCGCCGGGCACTGGCAGCAAATGCGAGTGGGCCATTGCTGGCAGCAGGCGCGAAAGCTAGGCGGGACAGTGGAGCATAGGAGCAAAAAATTTTCAGTAACCAACAGAGGCTAGCCCAAATGCCAGCGACCAGTGCCCCACCTTGGTCTGGCACCTCCGCTCACCTGTCCACCTTCCTGCCATGGTCAGAGGGAGATAATAATACCACTACCTCTCAAGACTGATATCTACACTAATAAAAGAGAAAGATGCAAATTGACTGTACCTTCGTGACACCCACCAGCCAATCAGGCGTGAGTATGCAAATTAACCCAACAAAGATGGCAGGTTAATTTGCATATGCAGGCGCCAAGCTGTTGGGGGCGGGGCAGGACGCATGCGCTGCTCCAGGCCTCTAGGCAGCATGGGAAGGCGGAAAGGCGGCTCCGGCTGGAGCAAAGGTGGTGCCAGCAGCCAGGGGAAGGAAGGCCCATTCTTGCACAAATCTTCATTCATCGGGCCTCTAGTATGTTGTATAAATAAAATAATACAAGAAAACTTTTACAGAAGTATCAACAAATTCTCAAAGTAGGATTAGACTCATGTAATCTAGCTCCAGAGTCTGACCTCTAGATGATAACAGGATGAAAGAAGTGTTGTGCATTGTTCCTACACCCATGGAGAAAACAAAACTGACTTTAGTGAAACATTTGCTGACACAATCTACTACTTTGCACTTAATCATGTGACCAGGATTGGAGTGATCTGGCGTCTTCACAGAACACATAAAATGTCAATAAGTTATCAGTTTGTTTTTAAAATATAAAATAAAAATTTTATCCTTTCATAATGCACCTCTGAAATAATTGTGAAACAGATGCCTGCCCTTTAATCCATGCATTCTTCATATACAGTACATCCTGGGCACTCACAGAAAGAATATGGACATCACCTTGCCTCTGTGGCATACACACTCCTTTATCCATTTGATAATTTCTAAGATCATGGCAACATATGCATCCACACCACGTCCTCTTCTAAGGACCCTGGTTCTAGTTCTCGATGAAGGGAAGTCATTGCATGAAAGATGGAGATCAAGAAAGGCTGACATGGAATCAGCCTCTCGGCCTTGCTCCTCCACCTCTGATGCACGCAGCCTGTTGTGAGTCCATCCTGTGCCTGGGATTCCTGACCATCATGTTCTCTCAGTGTGCACCACAATAGATTTCTTAAACCTATGTAAGGCCTTACTGATTATCTAAACTTTTAATAGGAGAAAAGGGAAAGGGAAAGACCTGAGAGAAACACAAAGAATCTGAGAACATGAGCCCTTTTCAGCAGGTAAGTACAGACAAGCTTGTCAACATACCGCTGCTACCTCCTTCACATGGCTGTCTCATGTAGTCCCCAAAGGGCCTCCGAGAGCAGTGGTGAGGTGCTGACAGTGAGACACTCCTGTGCTCAGAGCTGAGAAGAAAACTCTCCAGCAGCTTTTTATATGTCAGACTAAGTGGTGAATAACAGGGATAGAGACACCATATTTACATTGCACTCAAGGACAGAATATTATTCAGCCTTTGAAAACAATGTTTTATGGATTGATTACTAAAATTCAAAAATATTTACAATATAACATAAAGAAAAATTAATGAGTGTACAATAACCTCTTAACAATAAAATTGTTTGTATTGACAGAATTATAATAAAAGGGGAAGTGAATCCTCCAATATTGTGAGAATGATTATTTCTGAAGGACTAGATGGCTTTATTTTTCTATGTACTTTGATTAACTTTACATCTTTTTTTAAATGAGCTAATATGGTTTTACAGTAAAAATATTTAACAAAGTAATTATCACTTGTTTGATAACAATACTAACAAGACTTCATGATATCGTTGAAGGCTTATGATTGGCCAGGTCCTAATATTTGAGTGTTTGGTGCATTACCCTCATGTAATGTTATAATGGAAGCAGTTAGGGGTGATCAGGCAGGCAGACAGAGGGGTTAGGGGCAATCAGGCAGGCAGGAAGAGTGGTTAGGGGTGATCAGTCAGAAAATCGGGCAAGTGGTTAGGAGCCAGCAGTCCCGAATTGAGAGAGGGATGTCCGACAGCCAGTTTAGGCCTGATCCCAGCAGTCGGGCATCCCCTGAGAGGTCCCGGATTGCAAGAGGGTGCAGGCTAGGCTAAGGGCCACCTCCCCCACCCACCCCGTGCACAAATTTCATGCATTGGGCCTCTAGTTCATAAATAAGTAGAGAAATACAAAGTATAAAATGGGTGCCTTTTACTGTCATTTTTTTATATATTTTTACTCAGACTTTCTTTAATGAGCAACTGTTACTTATCTGACTTCTCCTGTCTCCCAGATCTGGGTCATTGAATTAGTCACTTCTCTTTGCCACTGTCCTCAATGCCAAATGGAGATCATCATAAGAGCTACCTCACAGCACTGTTGCTGAGAGGATTGAATAAGTAAGTAAACATTTAGAAAAATGCCTTACAAATAACAATTCCTCAATGGTTATTAAATGCCACATTAATTTTAAAACTTATTATTACACATTAAACATAATATAGCTTTGAAAATACTCTTGCATATGGGATAATTATGTTCATGAAGCAGCTCCAAGTTCCAGAAATGAGAGGCTGAGTTCTACAAATTGCTCCGTCTCCCATATCAGCCAGCCACTGCAGTCCAGTCTCTTCATGGAGGCACCCAGATAATAAATGAAATTTGGAAGACCTGAGTCATAATCTGTGTGCTGACACCTCAATTGATTTTTAAAAGCACAAAAGTACTTCCATGCTTCTGAATATGGTGTCTTAAATAATGTCAATGAGGCATTTCAGTGTCTGATTTCTATGTTGTTGTGTAACAGAAAAATAAAGGTCAAGCTTCATACCCAAGTCCTGAATCAACAGCACTTCACAGAAAGATGGGTTTAGGGAGGGGCTGAACATAGCAGGTGAGTCTTCATATTTCTGAAGCAATGTTTCCATGACATGGTAGTTCATGGGGAACAGTTGAGTGGCTATGAGAACCATCCCTGACCAACCCCAAGACTGACAGGTTTTTCACAAAATATTTCCTTTCCAGATCATGAACCCCCTTACCCAGCTCTTATGGGGCACAGGGAGCCCCAGAACTGGTCATATCTGTAGCAGGTCATGAAGAACCCCAGGGAGCATCTGAGCCACCACTTCTTCTGAGAAACCAGAACCAGCCCCGCCCCCTGCCACTGGTCTGCTAACAGGGACCTCAGTGTCTGACCTTCTCCCTGGGAGCTGCTTGGTGCACAGGATGCCACCACTGGAAGCAGTCATCTTCCTCTCCCTCTGGGCCTGTGAGTTGTCCCCATCATTTCAGTCTACCAGACAGACCCAAGAAATTCTTTATTGTTACTTCTTTACATGTCATTTGTTCATGGAAGTTTATTTTTATTTTATTTTTGCTTGCAGTTGGCCTTGGGCAGTTAAAATTGGAGCAACCTGAAATATCCATTTCCAGTGCAAGGGATGAGAGTGCCCAGATACCTTGTAAGGTGTCCTCTGGCACCTTTAGCAAAGATTACATTCACTGGTACCGGCAGAAACCAGATCAGGGTATAGAACATTTAATATACGTGGCCTCCACAGCCACTGTTTTTGGGAAGAACAGCAAATTTAAGGCAAGTAAATATCCACAAACTTCAACTTCTACCTTGACAATAAATTTCTTAGAAAAAGAAGATGAGGCCGTGTACTTCTGTGCCTGCTGGACTGGCATACACAGCGTTAGGGTTGCCAGGATCATCTGTACAAGAACCATCATCAGTCTGTGCCCACCCACATCCTTCTCTCAATGAGCAACTACAGAGGCTGCACAGCTGGGCACCAGCCTGAGCCTCCCTCCCCATGGAACTTGAGTCCTGTACTATGTTGTTTGTAACCAACTGCTGGGACCAGGAACTTAGCTAGAATGTGTAAAGAAAGCCCACCCAGCATGGCTCAGTGGTTTAGTGTTGACCTATGACCTAGGAGGACGTGGTTTGATTCCTGGTCAGGGCACATGCACTGGTTGCGGCTCAATTCCCAGTGTAGGGAGTGCAGGAGGCAGCCTATAAATTATTCTCTCTCATCATTGATGTTTCTATCTCTCTCCCTCTCCATTCCTCTCTGAAGTCAATAAAAATTTATATTTAAAAAGAAGAAAGTGGAAAGCAAATGCTGACTTCAGAAATCTCAATGGAACACCTGATTTGCTTCCCCTTCCCACACTGACCTGGACAGCCTGAGTCCTCACTTTCCTGCCTCCTCCTTGGTGACACAGTCTGGTAGACAGCAGGATGTCACTGTGGAAACATTCATCTTTTTCTCACTCTAAGCTTGTGAGCTGTTTCTCAATTATATCAACATGGATGAGAGTTGAAAGAGATTTCTCATTGTTTCCTGTCTCTATGTCAGATGTTCATGAGAATTTCCACTTTTTGTTTGCAACTGGACATGGGCAGTTACAGCTGGATCCACCTAAGATGTCAATTTTCAGAACAGTTGAAAAAGGGCTCATTTCTTGTATGATGTCCACTGAAGCCTTTGACAATACAGTTATAGACTGTATCAATAGAAACCAAACCAAATTATGACACATTTGAAGTTAATCATCTCAACAAAACCCCCTGCTCCAGTTCACTTAGCTAAGAAAAGCAACAGATTTGAGGCAAGAAAAAGTTTTCAAAAATCTACTTCAGCCCTGACCATAAACTTCATAGTCAAACATGTGGGCATTGACTACTGTGCTGGTGGGACCCACAGCACCAGAGTTGCCAAGTTGCCCAACAACAGCCTCTTCCGGGTGTGTGCCCCACCCAGCCTTCCTTCAAGGTGCAAACACAACTAACGCCTGCCTGGGCTTCCAGCCTCCACCTCGCCTTCTCTGCTGCACCTCTGAGTTCCCAGGAAGCCAACTGTGTTCCTCACACATTAGGCCCCACCTTGAGCAGAAGGCATCTCCGACCATGATGTTCTCAAATCTTCATTTAAACTACTTCCTTATGAATTAAAGTCTCATCGTGGAATGAGTAGACACAGGCTCTATTGACCATATCATTATCCAAAGACCTCCACTAACAGAGTGACTCAGGTTGAGAGAGGAATCATTGTGCACCAGCATGCCTAGATATGGTACATACACATTACCACATATAATTATCATCACACCCCAGAAATAAAACCATTATTTGCCCATTTTGCAGATAAAGACAGTAAAGCTCTGAGAATTAAAGTGTTTTATCAAAGACAAAAGTCTATGTGTTTTTAACTGGACCATGTGACTTCCTTGGAAACATAAACATCACAATTCTATAACAAGCAAAATACTCAAGGTAAATCTGGGATGGAGCAAGTATCCTATTCCTGGGGGAGGAGGAAGATAGTTCCTCACTTCACATTCATGGCTGTAAGAACATGATGTCAGCAGAAAGGAGGTCAGAGCCATTGGGGCCATTAGGAGAGCCTACCCTACTGTGAGTAACCCTTGATTCTGCTTATGCAATCAGACTGAGAATGGGTCAAGGGAAAGAACAGCTAATAATCTGCTGTTGTCAGAGAGATCTCTGTTAGTGTCCTCGGTTCTTTGTACATATGAACTTCTTCAACCTTCCTTTCTTACTATGAGGTCTCTTCCATTATTACTATGAGCCCCATTTTACTCATGAGGTAATTGAAATATTTATTCTGTATCCCAGCAACCTATCAAGACACACAGCTGATATGAAGCAAAGTAGGGTTGGACCCATCTAATCTAGCTCCAGAGTCTGACCCCTAGATCATAAGAGGATAAAAGAAGTGCTGTGCATTGTTCCAACACCCGTGGAGAAAACAAAACTAACCTTGGTGAAACATTTGCTGACAAAGTGTACTATTTTATACTGAATCATGTGACCAGGATTGGAGTGATCTGGAGTCTTCACAGAATACAAAAAATGTCAGTAAGTTATCAATTTGTTTATTAAAATATAAAATAAAAATTTTATCATTTCATAATGCACCTCTGAAATAATTGTGAAACAAATGACTGCACTTTAATGCATGCATTCTTCTTATCCAGTACATCCTGGGCCCCCACAGAAAGAATATGGATGTCACCTTGGCTCTATGACATACATAATCCTTTATTTATTTTATCATTTCTAAGGTGGTGGCAACACATGCATCCACACCACCTCCTCTTCTAAGGACCCTGGTTCTAGTTCTTAATGCAAGGAAGCCATTGGATGAAAGACAAAGATCGACAGGGAAGGCTGACATGGAATCAGCCTCTCAGCCCTGCTCCTCCACCTCTGATGCACGCAGCCTCTTGTGAGTCCATCCTGTCCCTGAGATTCCTGACCACCATGTTCTCCCAGTGTGCACCACAATAGATTCTTGAACCTACATAAGGCCTTACTAATGGGCCAAGGGAAAGAACAGCTAATAATTAATCTAAACATTTAATAGGAGAAAAGTGAAAGGGAAAGACCTGAGAGAAACACAAAGAATCTGAGAACATGAGCCCTTTCAGCAGGAAAGTACAGACAAGCTTGTCAACATGCTGCTACTACCTTCTTCACATGGCTGTCTCATGTAGTCCCCAAAGGGCCTCCGAGAGCAGTGGTGACGTGCTGACAGTGAGACACTCCTGTGCTCAGAGCTGAGAAGAAAACTCTCCAGCAGCTTTTTATATGTCAGACTAAGCGGTGAATAACAGGGATAGAGACACCAGAAATACATTGCACTCAATGGATAGACTATTATGCAGACATTGAAAACCATGATTATGGATTGATTAGTAAAAATTATAAATATTCACAATATAATATAAGGAAAAATTAATGAGTGTATAGTAACCTCTCAACAATAAAACTGTATTGATAGAAAAAGAATAAAAGAGGGAAGGGAATTCTCCAAAACTGTTAGAATTATTATTACTGAGGGACTAGATGGCTTTGTTTCTTCTATGCAGTTTAATTAGCTTTACATATTTTGTTAAATGAGCTCATATGGTTTTATCATAAAAATACTTAACAAAGTAATTTTCTCTTGTTTGTTAATAATACTAATAAGACTTCATGACATCATTGAAGACTCGATGCATCAGGTACTAATATTTGAGTGTTTGGTTGTAATGTAATGTTATAATGGAAGCCTCTGAATAGCTCTAAAACATACATATAGTCCTGTGACATGGCTCAGTGATTGAGCATTGACCTATGAACCAGGAGGTCAGGTTTTGATTCCCAGTCAGGGCACACATTCTTGTTGTGGGCTTGATCCGCTTAGAGATCGTGCAGGAGGCAGCCGATCGATTCTCTCTTATCATTGATTTTTCTATCTCACCCTACCTCTCCTTTCCTCTCTGAAAAAAGAAAAAGATACAAATACAGGCAAGGAACATATGTGCAAAGAGAGATACGAAGTTCAGGTAAGCTAACAAATGTCTGATAGGGTTAAGTGGCATAGGAAGGTGTTAAATGATCTTTGATCATTTTATAATACTCACATTGATTATTGAAAGACCTCCATATTGATGAAAATAAGTTAGCCAAAAGAAAAGAATATAAAGACAAATATTCAAATCCTACTTTAAAATGTTTATTTATATACTAGAGGCCTGATGCACAAAATTCGTGCAAGAGGAAGCCTTTCTTCTCCCAGCTGCCGGCACCTGCTTCCTGCTGGCACCCAAGACCTGGGCTTTCCTCACAGCCTGATTCATTCGTAAGGATATCCGGTCTAATTAGCATATTATGCTTTTATTATTATAGATAATACTAAGTAATCCTATGTCTATTCATAAAGAAGTAGGGAGAGAAACAAAGTAAAAGTATAGAATGGGTGTCTTTTACTTTCCTTTTTTTATATCATTTTATTAGACTTTCCTTAGTGCGTAACTGTTACTTATCTGACTTCTCCTGTCTCCCAGATGTGGGTCTTTGAATGAGTCACTTCTCTTTGCCACTGTCCTCAATGCCAAATGGAGATCATCATTACAGCCACCTCACATCACTGTTGTTGAGATGATTAAATAAATAAGAAAACATTTAGAGTAATACCTTACAAATAACAATTCCTCAATGGATATTAAGTTCCACATTAATTTTAAAGCTAATTATTACATATTAAACATAATATAGCTGTGAAAATACTCCTGCATGTGGGATAATTATGTTCATGAGACAGCTCCAAGGTCCACAATGAGAAACTGAGTTCCCAGATTGCTCCGTCTCCCATATCTGCCAGCAACTGCAGTCCCGTCCCTTCATGGAGGCAGCAAGATTATAAATGAAATTTGGGTGCCCTGAGTCATAATCTGTGTGGTGACATCTAATTAATTTTAAAAAGCACAAAAGTACTTCCATGCTTCTGAATATGTCAATGAGGTGTTTCAATGTCTGATTTCTGTGTTGTTGTGTAACAGAAAAATAAAGGTCAGGTTTCATACCCAAGTCCTGAATCAACAACACATCACAGAAAGATGGGCTTAGGGGCTGAACATAGCAGGTGAGTCTTCATATTTCTGAAGCAATGCTTCTATGTCATGGTATTTCATGGTGAACAGCTGAGTAGCTGTGAGATACATCCCCGCCCAACCCCAAAACAGACACATTTATCCCAGAATATTTTCTTTCCAGATCATGAACCCTCTTACCCAGCACTTATGGGACACAAGGAGGCTGAAAACTGGTCATATCTGTAGCAGGTCATGAAGAACCCCAGGGAGCATCTGAGCCACCACTTCTTCTGAGAAACCAGAACCAGCCCCACCCCCTGCCACTGGTCTGCTAACAGGGACCTCAGTGTCTTACCTTCTCCCTGGGAGCTGCTTGGTGCACAGGATGCCACCACTGGAAGCAGTCATCTTCATCTCCCTCTGGGCCTGTGAGTTGTCCCCATCATTTCATTCTACCAGACAGACCCAAGAAATTTTTTACTGTTACCTCTTTACCTGCCATTTGTTCATGGAATTTGTTTTTATTTTTGCTTGCAGTTGGCCTTGGGCAGTTAAAGTTGGAGCAGCCTGAAATATCTATTTCCAGGGCAATCTATAAGAGTGCCCAGATACCTTGTAAGGTGTCCTCTGGCACCTTTAGCAGTGATTACATTCACTGGTACCGGCAGAAACCAGATCGGAGTATAGAACATTTAATATATGTTGTCTCCACAACCCTTGCTGGTGGGAAGAACAACAAATTTAAGGCAAGTAAATATCCACAAACTTCAACTTCTACCTTGACAATAAATTTCTTAGCGAAAGAAGATGAGGCCGTGTACTTCTGTGCCTGCTGGACTGGCAAACACAGTGTTAGAGTTGCCAGGATCACCTGCACAAGAACCATCTTCAGTCTGTGCCCACCCACATCCTTCTCAATATGGGCAACCACAGAGGCTGCACAGCTGGGCACCAGCCTGAGCCTCCCTCCCCACAGAACCTGTCATTTACTTTTTTGTTTGTAACCAACTGCTGGGAACCAGGAACCGAGCTGGAGAGTGTAAAGCTCATGCTGACTTCAGAGATCTCAAAGGATAGAGGCTTCTTGTATCTACTGACAGAACAAGTGTCCTATGATGGGGACATCTCCTTGAGGCCTCACTAACACTCACAGAGAGGCCGTCCCTCACCACCCTGCTGCTCCCCACCCCTCTCCCCTGCATCCTTTTTCTCCAGAGTGCAAACCAACATCCAACATGAAATATGCCAGACACTTCATCTTTTCATTAGTTTACTATCTGATGTCTCCTCCTCTAGACTGTATGTGCCATGAAGGTAGGGTTTGTGGCTTTAGGTGTTTAATAATTTTTTTTTGAAGGAGCCAATGTTCTTTTTTTTCATTATTGATTACAGAGGGAAAGGGGAGAGAGATAGAAACATCAATCATGAGAGAGAATCATTATCCTGCATGTGGGATAATTATGTTCATGAGACAGGTCCAAGGTCCACAATGAGAAGCCTCCTGCAAGCCCTACACTGGGCATGTGCCCTGATCAGGAATCAAACCGTGACCTCCTGGTTTATAGGTTGACACTCAACCACTGAGCTACGCTGATGAGTCAAGGAGCCAATATTCTTAATTGGCTTGTTCACTGTAAATAAATTGAGTGGAGGGGGACTGCTTGGGGAAAGGGAGACTGCATGGAGGACCTCCCACTCTCCCCCAGCCCCCACCTTGTACTCAGGAACTCCACTCTCTGCCACAACCACAGGGGAAAATACCTCAGCACAAAATAGGTGCATGGGGTGGGAGCCTGTCCTTCTTGTCATCCAGACCCAAACAGGACAGAGTTGCTGAGGCCCAGGTGCTTTGCCCTCCACCCCACTGTGACCAGAGGTGTGAGGCCCCCAGGTGAGTGGGTTCTTGGCCTATATTTTGGGTTGCAGACCTTCTGCACCTGACTTGCAGGCAGAGCCAGCCTGCTCACAGCACCCAGAGCTCACAGTGGAGCAGCCCCGCCCCCTCAACCTCATATAATCTTGGCTCTAAGGAGAGAAACCTTCCAATTCATTTTAATTCAAATCCATTCAAACCAGAAGGCACTGAAAAACTGTATATTTTAAAATAACTTCTCTGGGCACCTTCTCATGCCTAAGACAAAGAGCAAATCTGTGCAGAGGGAGCATCATTTTACAAAAAGAAGCAGATGGGGAGGGAGGGCCCTTCTTCCAGGCTGAGACTCCCCAGAGCAGGCTGAAAGCTGTGCTGGGCACTGGCAGAGAGGGTGGTCCCGCTGAACAAGGGCTCCTAGCCCCCCAAGGCTGCCCCTCCCTGAGAGTAACAACCCAACAGGTTATTGGACATCAGGGCCCAGGAAGACATGAACAGGAGTTTGCAGCAAAGAAAGTAAGGGTTTATTTTTAAGAAGTGGCCCATGCCCAGAGACACAGGTGAGGTAATGCTCAAAGGCCTGGGTCCCTGATGGTTTCCAGGGATGGGTTATATGGGGGGAAAATCACTAATCATGGTGATTAAAGGAGTTAGGGTCATGGTCAAGGGCATGGTCTCTACTTATTGGTCCAGGGTAGCTTAGGGCAGTGGTTCTCAACCTTCCTAATGCTGCAACCCTTTAATACAGTTCCTCATGTTATGGTGACCCCAACCATAAAATTATCTGTGTTGCTACTTCATAACTGTAATTTTGCTACTGTTATGAATCATAATATAAATATCTGATATGCAGGATGTATTTTCATTGTTACAAATTGAACATAATTAAAGCATAGTGATTAATCACAAAAACAATATGTAATTATTTATGTGTTTTCCGATGGTCTTAGGCGACCCCTGTGAAAGGGTCGTTCGACCCCCAAAGGGGTCGCGACCCACAGGTTGAGAACCGCTGGCTTAGGGGCTAGTTAATCAGTGTATCTGGTCCAGATGTCAGTTGACTGAAACTCTGTCTCTGGAGTCAACACACCTAATCTGTTTCCTAAGATGATTTGATGCCAACCACAACCTCATGGTCCTGAGGGCTTCATGGTTAAGGGAGTAGTTGTGCAGGGGAGAAGGGAGTTGTTGTGAGGTGAGTCAGGGTGCAGGATGAGGCTAGTTTTCATCAAAAGGAGAGAAAGGAGAAAAGGTCATATTAAAGAAATCATGTTTCTGTGTGGTTGCAAAACTGTGTCAATCTCTGTAATTTCTACTTCATGTGAACCCCAGACGTCATCTACTGCAACCTGAGCATTTTGTATGCATCTGGGGTTGGGCTATATGCTTTGTTATGGGAACGGCTGAGTTGGTATGAGAACCATCCCTGCCCAACCCCAAGATGGACACATTTATCCCTGAATATTTTCTTTCCAGATCATGAACCCCCTTACCCAGTCCTCCCTGCACTTATGGGGCACAGGGAGCCCCAGAACTGGTCATATCTGTAGCAGGTCATGAAGAACCCCAGGGAGCATCTGAGCCACCACTTCTTCTGAGAAACCAGAACCAGCCCCGCCCCCTGCCACTGGTCTGCTAACAGGGACCTCAGTGTCTTACTTTCTCCCTGGGAGCTGCTTGGTGCACAGGATGCCACCACTGGAAGCAGTCATCTTCCTCTCCCTCTGGGCCTGTGAGTTGTCCCCATCATTTCAGTCTACCAGACAGACCCAAGAAATTCTTTACTGTTGCCTCTTTACCTGACATTTATTCATGGAAATTTGTTTTTGCTTGCAGTTGGCCTTGGGCAGTTCAAGTTGGAGCAGCCTGTAATATCCATTTCCAGGACAAGGGGTGAGAGTGCCCAGATACCTTGTAAGGTGTCTTCTGGCACCTTTAGCAGTGATTCCATTCACTGGTACCGGCAGAAACCAGATCAGAGTATGGAACATTTAATATATGTTGTCTCCACAACCCTTGCTGGTGGGAAGAACAACAAACTTGAGGCAAGTAAAGAGTTTTACACTTCCACTTCCACCTTGAGAATAAATTTCTTAGAAAAAGAAGATGAGGCCGTGTACTTCTGTGCCTGCTGGACTGGCATACACAGCGTTAGGGTTGCTAGGATCAGCTGCACAAGAACCATCTTCAGTCTGTGCCCACCCACATCCTTCTCAATATGGGCAACCACAGAGGCTGCACAGCTGGGCACCAGCCTGAGCCTCCCTCCCCACAGCACCTGAGTCTTGTACTGTGTATGTTTTTTTTACCACAGAGATTACCCGTAATGTGGCTCAGACTCCAAGAGCAAATCAGTGAGTGCCAGAAAGCCTGCTGGTGATATTACATCTCAGGTCATCATCACAGCACGTTTGCAATGTCATGGTCACTTTCCCCACTTTTAATAATTTAAGGTTAAGAGATAGAAGTACTTTTAAAACCCCGAGCCACACACTGCCTCACCTCTGTCAGGCCATCCTGAAGGTGTTCAGTGTTTATTTACTCCATACATTTTGGGGGTGAATGTGGGGTGGAGCGCTTCCCGGCTCCTCCAGGGGGAGGATTACTCATTTTACACTGAAGGACCCTGTCACAGCCCGACCAGCACACCTCCCTCTGCACAGGCCTCAGATCCCCCCGGGGAGCATCAGATGATCACACAGCAAGGCGGATTCTCACCAGGGAATTCTGCTGGGATCCTGTGAGGACCGCAGGGGTCATTCCTTCAGAGCCGCTGCTCTTTCCCGGGCACTGTCCTAATTCATCTCATGTTTGTGACAATCTGTTGACATGCTCTCATGATTCACTTTTTATAGACGAGGAAACGGAGGCAGAGAGATGCTATTTACTTTGTCTGTGGTCACAAGTTACTGGGTGGGGACGGAGGGCTGGGCTTCTCTGGATTCAGTGACTGTCCTGGCAGCCACTGCTATCCTGCCTCTGACACACAGGCAGTAGGCATCTAACCTAGTTTCCAGCGTTAAGGAGCAAACAAACTCCTTCACAAAATAATCAGTGAAACAAATAACTACTATTCGAAGCTGAGTCTGAATTTAAGTGTTTTCTTCCTACAATAAGTATAAATATGTAGGGTGATTTGACTTTCAAAATATAAAACAGTAGCAAAATATAAAACAAATAACATTTTCTTATTTTTTGGAAATATTAGAAATAAATGGAAAAAATAAACTCTTTCTTTAAGGACAGTTTCTAATAGAATATCTGTCTTGGCATTCCTGGTAAATTTACAGACTGCTTATTTACAGACTGCTTTTGAGCTACAGTGGCAGAGGTGAGTAGTCCTAACAGTTCACAAAGCCAAAAATATTTATCTGACCACTTACAGAAAAAATTCGCCAGCCTCTATTGTGCAACATGGGTTTAGGGAATCAATTTGTAACTCAAATTCAAGGTGCAACAAGAGAAACTATTGATAACTTTTACTACAGGAAAATGAAAGCAAATTTTGCATGGTAGAAAGCAACAGAAGTTAAACCAAGGGACAAATCACAAACTATAGAGAATATTTGCAATCTATTTAGCAGATAAAGGCCTACTATGCCTGATATAAAAATAAAGAAAAAAACATTAAGAATATCCTATAGGAAATTGGCAAAAGATATAAAAAGCCAATTCATGAAGAGCAATATAAAAAGTTTTCTTAAGCATATAAAAAGATACCCAACTTTACTTCTAATAAGATAAATGCAAATGAATACTGCATAGAAATACAATTTCTCACCCATGGGATTGGCAAGAATTTAAAAGTTTGTCAATATACTCTGTCGGTTCAGCAATGGGGGAAAATAGCCACTATACATTGCTGGTAAAAATGAAAAATATAACCTTTTTGTAGAGGAATTTGGAAATATCTAAAAAAATTGTTATACATTTGCCATTTTGCCTAGCAAAAAAAATCTTTCGAAATTTACCCTGAAGATACAACTTTCAACAAAATTAAAATACAGATGTATAAAGTTAGTCATTGTGTAACTGCAAAATATTAAAAATTACATAAATATACAAACGTAGGAGATTGGTTGAAAAAAATTGATGGCACATGCATTATGGAGTATATCCAGCTGTAAAATAGAATGAGAGATGCAAATTAATTGTAATTGTATATAAGTTAACCCTTGAACAACATGGGAATTGGGGGCATTGACCCCCTACACAATCAAAAATCTGTGAATAACTTTTGACTCTCCATAAATTAAACTACAGTCAGCCCTCAGTATCCATGGGGTACTGGTTCCAAGACCCCCTGCAAATACCAAAATACCAAAATCTGCGGAACTCAAGTTCCTTATTTAAAGGAACAGTGCATGCAGTCAGTTGGCCCTCTGCATCCATGAACTTCCAACCACGGGTTGAAATTTGGTGTTTTGACCAGCCATTGGTTGACTCTATTGATATAAAACCCACAGATATGGAGAGCTATCTGAATTTATTGGAAAAAATCCATGTATAATTGGACCCATGAAGTTCAAATCTGTGTTCTTCAACAATCAGCTGTACTGACAATTAAAAATTGGAAATTTAAAAAATAGTACTGTTTACAAGAGCAACAACACCTATATAATATTTAGAGATTAATTTAACCAAAAATGAAAAGGATTTATATGCTAAAATCTTCAAAACTTTGATGACAAAAGTTGAAGAGCTACTCAATAAATGGCGAGATGTGCCATGTTCATGGATTGGAAGACTCAATATATTTAAGATGTCAAACTTTCCCCAAATTGATAAAAAGATTTCATGTAATTCCAATCAAAATCTTAGGAAGACTTTTTGTAGAAATCAAGAAGCTGGTAGTAAAATATATATGGGAAGACAAAGGATGTAGAATAGCTAAAACAGTTTTGAAAAGATTAAAATCTTAGCCATGCTATTAAGCTACAATGATCAAGACATTGGGTGTTGGTGAAAGAACAGATACATAGAGAGGAGCACAAGAAAAGACAACCCAGAAATAGGGCCACAGATAGTGCTTAACTGGTTTTTAACAGAAGTACCAGCGAAATATAAGAATAACACACTTTTTAACTAATAGTACTGGAACAATTGTTCATCTATGTAAAAAACAGCAACAAACTTAATCCATAGCAAACACCATAAATAAAACTTATCTCAAAATGGATTACAGGACTAAATGTAAAACTGAAACCAATAAAACTTCTAGATGGAAATACAGGAGAAATGCATTGTGACACGGGTTAGGCAAAGATTTCTTAAGACAGAAAAAAAACAAGAAACATTTGACAAATTGCACTTTCATCAAAATGAAGATTGCTGCTCTTTTTAAAGACTGCTAAGAAAATGGAAAGGGAAGCCACAGATTCAGGGGAAAAATAGTCTCAAAACACATATTTAAAAAAATGAATGGTGTCCAAACTGTACAAAGAACTTTCACAACTCAATTTAAAAAGCAATGCCATTTAAAAAATGGGAGAGAGGTCCAGTATGTGCTCAGAGATGTAGAGAGGGGGAAATGACATTGCTCCCCTCCTACAACAACATAAAAAAGGGACTTACTGAAAGTTAACGACTTTGCTTAAACCTTCAAAGAACTCAGTTGCAGGGCAAGTGACTTGCTCAAAATTTGCAGACAGACAGACACTTGCAGGAAGAAACAGGAGCTGAGTATTTGCTCACCTCAGACAGATGTTGTCAAACACCAATTAAGCTGGTCAGAGGATTAAACTTGGAATTGTTAATCAAATAACAAGAGCTGAGCATAGACCAGTGGGAGAGAGAGAACACTTGGGAACCACAAATATAGGGTATAGGGTATTCTCCACTATCTTTTAAGCCTTTACCCCAGGAAGCCTACAAGATTCTTGCCTAGAAGATCAAGGAGAATCTGGAGAAAGCTCCCCCATGGTGCTGGCTGCAGGAGGGGGACAGCTACTGCTGAAATTCACCCAGCCCTAATCCACTCCATCTCCACGGTAGAAAAACACACACAAAAGCAACAACAACAAAGGCCATCTGCAGGAGAAGGCAATGGTGGAATCCCATTGCTTTCGAGGCAGTACAACCAAAACTTTGCCCTGAACCATCTGCCCTAACTCCACAAAGTAACAAGTTTTCATCTGCAGAAGAATGAGCTTACACTTTAGCCAGAAGAGGGTGGAGACCCACTGAGGCTGGGGGAGGGGAGCGGGGTAAAAACTGTGCTGCCTCTGGAAGAGGGGCAGGAACACTTGTGAGAGCCACATTGTCAAGACCCAGTTTTACTGTACCTGCTTCCCTTCGAGTCAGAGGTCATCCGCTTCCCTCCCCTCTCGCCAGCAGGCTAATAACCTTGAATAAAAGTAACTGGGATGCACCTAAGGCGGCTTCAAGAGACACACTTCCTCTGGGGAGCAGAACAAAGGGAAGACTCAAAGCCAAGGGAGAAGACAAAAACAAAGTATGACCAGGCACACTGTAGACCTCTGAACCCTGAAAACAGCAAACTCCAGTCCTGATAACCTAACAAACTTCAAACCCAGTATAACTCCTGACTAGAATAACACAAATCCCCACACTAAAGGCCTAGCAGAAGGAAAGGTGTGCTCATTTCCAAGCATAACATATATTGACCTCAGTATCTATTGTACCACACATGTCCATCTTTCAACCAAAGATTTCAGAGCCATACTAAAGGCAAGAAGAAACACAGTCCAAAGAAGCAAAGCAATCATCAGAACCAGGCTGAGACATGACAAAGATGTTTGTACTAACTAACTAACACAGGGAATTTGAAGTCAGTATGATTAATATGTCAATGGCTCCAATGGAAAGGATAAAACAATATGCAATATCAGATAGGCAATTTCAGCAGAGAGATAGAAATTATTTAAAAAACAACAAATGATCAAAGAAAATGCAAGAAATAAAAAGCACAGTACCAGAAAGGAAGAATGCCTTGGCGGTCCTCATCAGGAGACTCAGCAGAGATTAGGAAAGAATTTGGTGACAGGAGGATAGGCCACTAGAAATCCCCCAAATGCAATGCAAAGAGATGAGGTAGAGATAGAGGTAGAGCAGATAGCCATAAATCATGAAACTGCAGAACTGTGGACAATACCCAGTTGTCACATTTGTAACTAGTCTTTAACAAGAGGAAAGAAGCAGAAGAAAGAGGAAATGAAGAAAAAGAAATTTTTGAAGAAATAATGGGGAGAAAACCTTCCAGAATTAGTGATAGAGACCTAAGACAAAGACAGAGACAAATCTGGAGGCAGCCAGAGGAGGAAAAATAATAGCAGATTTCTGTCAGAAACAAGCAAGCAAGAACACACGGGAGTGAATACTCTAAAGTATTGAAAGAAAAAACTGACAACCCCACAAAAATATCCTTTTGTACCTCTCTCCCCCCTTCCTCCTCACTCTGTCTCCCCCTTCTCCATTTAGGGCCCATAAAGGACTTTAGTCCTATAGCAGAAAAGTGGCTTCTTGATGCTGATGTCATCAGATGGTAACAATCACACAGTAATGGCAGCAATCTGCTGCTAAATCAATTAACAGGCCGATTTCCACAGGATGTTTTCTGAGAAATACCAGGAGCCCCCTTTCCTGCGGTTTATGGGTCTTAGCTGTGTGTTCAGAGCTCCACTTCCTCTTACTAAGTCAGCCCTTGGGTTGGCTCTGTGATAATTCCATCATTCAAGCACCGCAGCTAACAAGTGCTGGCAGGATGCTGCTCCTGCCCCAGGTCATCCTGGCGGCCTGCCTTTGGACTTGTGAGTGACTTTACCCAGCGGGTATCTTATTCATTCGAAGGGAGGCAAAAAAAAAAAAAAGCCTGGACAGTCTAACTAGCCCACTCAGGTGGAAGAAAGCCACACGGTCATTCAAACTAAGCTGACAGATTCCACCACACCTTGAATTCTTCAGGAAAAAACTAGAAACTGCAGGTCCCAAGATTTTCATTAACAGAGAACAAATGTATACTATTTTAATAAATGCCAAAAACATCTTACTAATGTTTGCTTTTGTTTTTCTTTCAGACACAAGTGGAGACATTCAAATAACACAAGCCCTCACATCCATTACCAAGAGAAAAGGAAGTACAGCATTTCTTGAATGCCAAATAAGAGACATCTTAACGAAGGATTCATATATACATTGGTACCGACAGAAGCCAGACCAGGCACTCAAACGAATTCTGTCTATTTCCTCAGATGACAATGTTATCCATGAACAAGGTGTTAGTGGGGAAAGATATGAAGCACGAAAACATCACGGTAATTTGCTGGTGAGCCTCAGGATACACGGAGTTGAGGAGGCAGATGCTGGGCTGTATTACTGTGCCTGCTGGATTGCACACTGCATAGAAACGCCCACTGTCGCTGAACAAAAACCCCCATGCCGCCCCATCTACACAAACACCCACCTCCTCCTTCCCACCTCCCAGAGGCACCTGACAGCTGTCCACTGAGGGCTTTCTCCTGCACTTGTGTCCTGAGCAAGGTCTGAGCTAGAGCCCAAGGATGCTTTTTGTGATGCATCTCTCAGTAATGTCACTATAATCTATCCTCACCTCTCTGGGGCCTACGCTGGCTTTTCTAAAGTGACCTGAATGGTCTCTGCTTCACCATCCATGGAAACCTCCTAGAAAGGAAGCCACAATCCCAGTGCTCAACATGGTTTGTTGACAATGAATGAATGAATGAATGAATGAATGCTGGAAGATACACGGTCTTTTGAGTGACATATACACCTTGGCTTCAAATTTCTGCTCAGGTTGCAGACGGCATGATCCAGGAAAGTTACTGAATCAGGTTCATTCTGTTTTCCCATTTTTAAGTCGGCATATTGTGAACACCTCTTAAGGTTGCTGAGAACTGACTGAGTTTTCATACATGAAGGTTTTACTTTGTGTTCATCAAATCACAATGTTCTTTCCCATTCTCACTAAACCACTTCACTGAGCCATCTCAGGAACTCATTAGAAATGACATCTTACATTGTCCCCCAAACAACAAAGTGTAGCTTTAATTCTGAAAAGCTAAGAATTGTGAATAGGAGAAGAGTGAAAGGAAACTAACAAGGGGATATTTTCCCCCTCCAACAACTTTCTTCATTCACAGCAGAATATAGTAATATCATAGTATCTAAAGTAATACCTACAGTAATTGTTAATATTTACCAAACTTTGTGAACTTTCTGCAAACTATGAATCTATAAAATGTACATATTAGTGCATGAAGTTGTGGGAATATTGTCTCTAGTTATTATAATGTAATGATCGTTTCCTTCCCATTCTCATGCTAGCCACACGTAGCTATCCACACTCACAAAATATGGTGAAAATCTATAACTGAGCTCAAGAATAGATGTATTTGAAGCAAGACTTTAAGGAAAACATGGCAGGCAATTGCTCTCAAGAGGAAGTTATCACTGACTTACTACAAAACAGGTGTTGTGATGTGGTCTTCCGGGATCTGTTAGTGCCCTTATACCAGGAACATGATAAAATGAGACTGTGACAGATCTTACCGAGGACTTTCACGGGTTCCAAAGCAAACCTTCCTCCCCTTTGCCTGCCTCAGCAGAGCAAGGGCTGTCACTGCATCCACAGTCCTGACTCACACCCCTCGGAGTGTCCATTCTGACCGGTCACTGGCAATGCCAACCCTGTGGATTTTCCTTGTGTCTGTGGCTTGGGTTTGTAGGTTAACTTTCCACCTTTCTTATCTTTTCGTTGTTTTTATCTCCAGAGTCCACTTTTTCAAGCGCTTTGAATTCTCTCCCTTGCTTTTCAGATGGAGACACCAAAATGAGAATATCTCAAGATCAACTCTCCTTTATCCGAAGACCAAATAGAACTGTGCACATAAGCTGCAAGCTGTCTGGGGTTCCCCTTGAGAATGCCATTGTGCACTGGTATCAACAAAAAAAAGGGGAGCCCTTGAGGCGAATCCTTTATGGCTCAACCAAGAATAGCAAGGACAACAAGCTCAATCCCCGCTTGGAGGCATATAGGAAAGATGGAACCTTTAACCTGATAATCAATAATGTCGTCAAGTCTGATGAAGCTATCTACTACTGTGCCTGCTGGGATCTCACAATGTCACAGAGTCACAAGGGACCTGTAAGAAAACCTTATCTATTACTAACCCTCAGCTCCTGTCACACTGGAGTAACCACAACACACTGCTTAATGCTCTTACTCGTAAGTTCACAAACTACTGAGACAGGGAGGGCTCTCAGGACACAGTCAGCACAAAGCCCACTTGAGCTGAGGAAGCTGGGGCTGGCTCAGAGAGGGCGAGCAACTTGTCCAACACTAGTTAACCACAGAGCCAGGGCTCCACTTGCATTTCATATGTTCGGTCTAGGGCAGTGGTCTGCAAACTCATGAGTCAACAGAGCCAAATATCAACAGTACAACGATTGAAATTTCTTTTGAGAGCCAAATTTTTTTAAACTTAAACTATATAGGTAGGTCATTGTTATTAACTTAATTAGGGTACTCCTCAGGCTTAGGAAGAGCCACACTCCACGGGCCAAAGAGCCGCATGTGGCTCACGAGCCACAGTTTGCCAACCACGGGTCTAGGGCCTTTCCTGCCTCTCTTATGGTCAGTGTTGAACTTCTTTTAGCAAAATTGTATTTCATTCCAAAGGAAGCTTTAACAACTATACCATGTCTTCATAAGTGACATCTCCAGAACATGGTAAGGTCTGATGTGTAGGCAAAGTGTGTGACTTCACACTGTTCGGAAGGAATAATAATGTCATTAGGGGATACACTCCAAGCTCCCTCTATCTCCATGCTTTTTTTCCATGGCTACTTACTCTCCTTTATTTCTGTAGTTTCCTGTTACCTCTGAAATTCCCAATAATTAGAAAGTTTCCCTGGCAGACACATCAAATATATGGGTATGTGGGAAGCTGAGCTTGGTTTTTCATTAATGTATTTGTAAATCTTCACCAGTTACAGAACAACCTGTTGAACCAAGTTTCAAATTCCCTGCTTTTCACTCTGATGCCTGATACCTATCCTAAGTTCATGGTCATGCACTTGGTTCCTAATTTGACAGCGCTGACCTGCTTTCCTCATTGTTAGAGTGACGCAGGACATTTTCGTGTCCATGGTTACCAGCCACACCTTGAAAATAATAAGAGCAACAGTAGTAGCAACAATCTATGCTATTACATTACAGCTGAAAACCTTTCTCTTTGAATGTCTAAGTATCCAGAACAAAATTATTGATTCCAATTTCACTCCCTTACCCCAATCCCCACATTTTGTATTATTTTTTCTCCCCAAACTTTACTATCTCAGTAAAGGACAAAGGTATATTGTGTCAATGAACACAATGGCAAGGATATCTTGTCAAACAGCTGGTGTTTTCTTGATTTTTCCACATATTTTGCTTCCTCTGGTAATGAGAGAAAAATAAATGAGGAAACCTGTGTATTCTTTAGGCGTTTCTATGATATGAGATCTGAGGGGGGAAAAAAGACACAAGTGACCCTGGGAACTGTGGTTTCATTGTCCAGAAAATAAATCACAAACCCAACCAACCCCATGGACACCCCCTGAGACTAGATTGGGCTGCCCAGACAGGGTGCCCAACCAAAACTCTTAGATCCAATGCAGAGAACTCCCACTCTTTCCTCTCTAACTTAATGCAAGTTTTTTTTTCTTAGCTTACACATGTAGAGTAACCAGCATATAGTTGTTCATAGTGTCTTTTATATTATCATCAAATCTAAAAAAGTGATGTAAAACTTCAAGTAATTCCATTGAAACTTGTGGGTTACTTCATTTGACTTGCTTATTATTTATATATGTATTTATTCCCTACTGTTTTTGAAGTAGAATTTTAGTTACCTCATCTAGTCACCTCAAAACATGGCGAGTTGTGTATGTGTGCATGTGTATATGTGTATTACATAAAAGAGAGTTAGAAGCAAAAAGTACTGATTTTTGTACACAGACTAAGGTGTTTCCATGCTTTCTTAGAAAGTGAATTCCTGTGGTTGACCTTTTGTCTCACCTATTTTAAAAACATTATACAAAAGTTTTGAGAAATTGATATTATCATCTCCATTTTAAAAATGAGGACACTGAGGCTCTAAGAAGGGCCTAAGGACACACCACCAAGAGTGGAAGGTCTGTAATTTGAACCTGTTCTTTCTGATGTCTTTTTCTTCACTTTCAACTTCCTTAATGGTAATTTGATGTATCTCATGTGAATCCTTTTGCAACTCTAATAAACCTATTAATATTAATTGCATCAACCCTTCTGTCCATCCCCACTGTCACTATAATAACACACAGTGCACAAATTCGTGCACCTTGAAAGAAACTGTGGGCCAGGAGGCTGCAGTGGGCACAGGGGCGGGTCTTGGCCCATCCTCCATGCCTCTGCCTGGCCCCTCTCGCTGCAGCCCCTGGTCCCCTGTCTGCCAGCAGCCCTGCTCCCACACGTTGGTGGCACAGAGCAATTGGGGCTGGAACCAGCAGCGGGTGCGAGCAGGGCCAGTGCTGTCAGTGGGTGGGAGTGGCAGCTGCTGCCCCGATTGCCCCTCAGGAGCAGGGGGAGGTGGAGAAGCCCTCGGGGTGATCAGGCTGGCAGCTGCTGTTTGCACCCATTGATGGCGCCGAGTGATCGGGGCCGGCACCAGGCGCTGGCAGCAGGTGTGAGCGGGGCCAGCACCGGTAGCAGGTGCAAGCACCTGGCGAGACCAGGGCACATGGGAGCAAAGAATTTTCAGTAACCACCAGAGGCTCACCCCGATGACAGCAACCAGTGCCCTGCCTTGGTCTGGTGCCCTGCTTACCTGCTCCACCATGTTCCGTGCTGTGCCGCCTGCTGCCAACACCCGCCATGTTCCATGCATGACCCCTGGTGGTCAGTGCACCTCATAGTGACCGGTTGTTTGGTTGTTCAGTTGTTCCACTGTTTGGTCTATTTGCATATTAGGGTTTTATATAGATATATAGGTTCTTGGATTCCTCTTAGTGGCTTATGGTTATCATCTTTGAAACATCATATTAAAAAAAATGAAAGATAACAATCACATAATCATATCAATAGATGCAGAAAAAGCATTTTATAAAATCCATTGCCCATTTATGATGAAAACTCTCAGCAAAGTGGGAATAGAGGTATCATAACTCAACATAATAATGGCCATATCTGAAAAACCTACAGCCAATATGGGCAAAACTAAATGGGCAAAAACTAAAAGTGTTTCCTTTAAGATCAGAAACAAGACAGGAATATCCACTTTCACCATTCTTATTCAACATAGTGCTGGAAATACTAACCACAACAATCAGATAAGAAGAGAAAATAAAAGGCATTAACACTTGAAAGGAAGAAGTAAAACTGTCATTATTCACAGCTGATATGATACTGTACATAGAAAACCCTAAAAACTATTATATGTAATAAATGAATTTGGCAAAGTAGCAGGATACAAAATCAAATCCAGAAATCGGTGGAATGTTTATACACCATCAGTGAATGATCAGAAAGAGAAACTAAGATAACAATTCCATTTACTATTGCAACAGCAAAAAAATAAGGTACTTGGAATAAATTTAACCAAGGAGGTAAAAGAACTGTACTTGGAAAACTATAGGACATTGAAGAAAGAAATTGAGAAAGATACAAATAAGTGGAAGCATATACCATATGGATTGGAAGAATTAACATTAAAATGTCCATACTACTCAAAGCAATATATAGACTCAATGCAATTCCTATTAAAATACCAATGGCATATTTCACAGATATAGTATAAATATTCCAAAAACTTACATGAAACAAAAAAAGACTCTGAATAGCCTCAGTAATCTTTTAAAACATATTTTTATTGACTTCAGAAAGGAAGGGAGGGGAAGAGAGAGACAGAAATATCAATGATGAGAGGGAACCATTGATTGGTTGCTTCCTGTACACCTCCCACTGAGGATTGAGCCTGCAACCGAGGCATATGTCCTGACTGGGAACCGAACAGTGAACTTCTGGTCATAGGATCGATACTCAATCCTGAGCACACTAGCCAGTCAGCAATCTTGTGAAAGAAGAGCAAAGTTTAAGGGATCACAATACCTGGCATCCAACTATACTATAAGGTCTTTGTAGTCAAAACAGCCTGGTACTGGCATAAGAACAAGCATATGCACCAATGGAACAGAACAGAGAGCTCAGACATAATCCCATGCTTTATCGTCAATTAATATTTGACAAAGAAGGCAAGAGCAAACAATGGAGCACAATCTCTTCAATAAATGGTGTTGGGAAAGTTAAATAGGTACATGCAAAAAGTGAAACTAGACCACCAATTTACACCACACACAAAAATAAAAACAAAATGAATAAAACACTTAAATGTAAGAAATGAAACAAAAAAAAACTCCTAGAAGAAAACATAGGCAGTAAAATCTCAGACATCTCTTGTAGCAATATTTTTGCCAATATATTTCCTATGGCAAGGGAAACATAGGAAAAATAAACAAATAGAAGTACATCAAACTAAGAATCTTCTGCACAGCAAAAGAAACCATCAACAAAATGAAAATGGAAACCACTGTATGAGAGAACATATTTGCTAATGAGACATCTAATAAGGTGTTAATTTCCAAAATAAAGAATGTATGCAACTCAACACAAGGAAGACAAAGAATCCATTTTAAAAAATGTGCAAATGATCAGAATACACACGTCTCCAAAGAGAACATACGGCCAATAGACATATGAAAAAATGCTCAATGTCACTAATCATCAGAGAGATGCAAATTAATACCACAATGAGATACCACCTCACACCTGCCAGAATGGCTACCCTTAATAAACCAACAAACAACAAATGCTGGCGAGGGTGTGGAGAAAAGGGAACCCTCATGTAGTGTTGCGGGGAATGCAGATTGGTTTTCCACTGTGGAAAACCATACGGAGTTTTCTCAAAATTTTAAACATGGAACTCCTTTTTGACACAGTGATCCCACTTCTGGCAATGTATCCTAAGAATACCAACACGCCAGTTTGAAAGTATTTATACAGCCCTATGTTCATTGCAACGTTATTTACAATAGCCAAGATCTGGAAGCAGCCCAAGTGTCTGTCATCGATGAGTGGATTAAAAAAAAAAAAAAAGCCATGGTACATTTACACAGTGGAATACTAGGCAACCCATAAAAATGAAGGAAATCTTTCCTCTTGTGACATCATGGATGGACCTGGAAAGAGTATTATACTAAGTGAAATGAGCCAGTCAGAGGAAGACACATGATCTCACTTATATACGGTATCTAGTGAACAAAATAAACCGATGAACAAAATAGAAACAGAGGCATGGATACATGGAACAGACTGATAGCTCTCGGTAGGGGTGGGGGAGGAGGGGGGCTGCATGAAAGAAAGTGAATGAATTAGCCAAAGAACAGATATGCATATCCCATAGACACAGACAGTAGTGTGGTGAGAGCTAAAGGGAAGTGGAGAGGGGTTTGGGTGGAGGTGGGTAAGGGAGGGGGATAGGAACATCTGTAATGGTGTCAACAACAAAGTAAATCAATAAATAAATATTACATAATATAATTGGAACCTATTTTATGAGGTAGAGAGCTTTTTTGCTTTCACAGCAGATCATTAGTAGTGAAGTCAATTTTTAAATAATCTATCATATCCGTTCAATTTAAAAATTCCATATTGTATATTCATATTGACATATATTTGGAGGATTTCCTGAAGGATTTCTGTTTTATTTTGTTTCATTATTCTTACACCATTATTATACCAGTAGCTTTGTAATAAGTGTTAAGATCTATTATGCCAAATGTTGATTCACTAATATTTTTCAAGATATTATTTTTCAACTATCTTTTATTTATTCTTAATATTAACATTTAAACTAAGTTATCTTGCCCACACCCAACCTTACACCATGGAACAAAAAATAAAATGTTGTGCCCTAACTGGTTTGGCTCAGTGGATAGAGCATCAGCCTACATACTAAAGGGTCCCAGGTTTGATTCCGGTCAAGGGCATGTACCTTGGTTGCGGGCACATCCCCAGTAGGCAGCTGATCAATGTTTCTCTCTCATCGATATTTCTAACTCTCTATTCCTCTCTCTTCCTCTCTGTAAAAAAAAATCAATAAAATATACTAAAAAAATAAAATGTCATAATTCTGATTGAAAATGCAATAAATTTATATGTATGAATTTAAGAAGGATTAGCATATTCATGACATTGAGTTGTATCTTCATGAATATGGTGTATCTATCATTTATTCAGGTTTTATTTTATGCCCTTTAGTAAAATCTTTCACTGTTTTCTTCATATTGTTCTCATATTTTCTTGTAAATTTAATAAACGATTTTGTAACTCTTTACTTACTCTTTTGTATTTAATCATAAATTCTTCATGGATCATGAAATATCGACAACTCTTAAAGCTCCACATAATTTTGCTCATGGTGTTGGAATAAGGGAAAAAAGAGAACAAGCTATTAGAAAGGAACTGAGTGGGTATCATTTACATGTACAACTAGTGCAAAAGGTATTTGACTGCTCTCAGTTATAATAACTTGGAACACTCAGTTAAAAAAACACACACACTTTACAATATAATTTTCTTTTGTTGTTGTTGTTTTATTGTTGACCCTCTCCCGTTTTGTTGGGTACTGTGAATGGACAGTTGCCCACCAATGACGACCTCATTGTTTCATTTTCAGGGGCAGAGACAGTGTTTGCTCATGGGACTTAGGCCCCGACCTGGACCCGACATGCACAGGACATGTCTGTCCTCTGTGGGTCTGGGCAGATGGACAACTCAGCTGTACTCAGAGAAGCACTCAGCTGCTTCTGACAATTTCTTTTCCCTGATCCAAGGCAAGTGGCATAAGAGTACAGAACAACTCCTAAGAGGGTTCTTCTTTCAACATATTATTGAACTAGATTTGTTTGTTTGTTTGTTAATCCTCATCTGAGGGGGATATTTTTCCATTGATTTTTAAAGAGCGGAAGGGGAGAGGGAGAGACACAGAGAGAGAAACATCGTTGGGAGAGAGACACATCGATTGGTTGCCTGGGATTGAGCCTACAATCGAAGTACGTGTCCTTGACCAGAATCGAACCCAGGACCCTTCAGTCTGCCGGCCGACGCTCTATCCACTGAACCAAACCAGCCAGGGCTAGATTTTGTTCTTACATGTTAGTTTAAATAAGAAACCTATTTCATAGGAGCTAGAATTCTATAAATTTATTCTTTTACTCCAGGAAAAGTAACGTCATCACAGAAATTAATTTCTTAAATACAACTAAAAGGGAGAACGGTCATCATCCAGAACCACAGGAAGGCTGGCTGAGTGGAAACTCTACAACTAGAAGGAAAGAGAAGAGCACACAGACTCAGAGGAACTACGAAAGTGAAGTGCAGAGGTACGGAGGCTCCGGCGCGCGCGCGGAAAGGGGCGGGCACCTGAGGACGCGGCTGTCTTTTTGAATCGGGAGGGAGTCACGAGCTCCCGACTGCTCTGAACTCCAGTTCCGGGAAATCTCTGGGGTCCCAGGACTCATACGGGGAGAAACTGGACAGTCTGGCAGCAGGCAGAACTCGGAACTTGAGGACGGCTTTCCCTCAGAGGTGCTGGCAGCAATTACCAGGACACTGAGACGCGCGGCCCCTTAGGGCAGGGCTGAGAATCAGCCATAGCTGCTTGCTCCGCCCTGTTTGATTTCCGAGACCCCCCCGCCCCCTTCCCAGGCTGCTGCAAAGCCTTTTTGCATATGAATGCCCGGGTCCTTTGCAAACTGACAATTACCTAACAAATTGCAGCTGGGCCAGACAGACCCAGAACTTCCAAGAGAAGGCCCAAGGCCCCACAGCAACTTGCATTGCTTCTCAGCTGGGCCTCATCTGGGCACCCCCAAACCCCCCAAAAAGGAAGGGGAATCTGCATATCTCTTCGTAGCTCCTGCTGGGTAACCTCAGGAAGAGGCTTAATTAGCACCTCCTTAGATCCAAGAGCCAGTGTATCCA
>NW_005871066.1:7465624-7537580 GCF_000147115.1 Myotis lucifugus
TGCACAAAGCCCACAAGGGGTGCACCAAGAGTGTCCACCTCAGGTAACTGGGGAGGCTGAGCCACTGGGCCCTGTAGGACACCTAGCACACAAAACCACTCTACCAACACAGGGAAGCAGACAAAATGCGAAGACAAAGAAACAGGTCACAAATGACAGAAATGGAGGAAAGCAAACGACTGGATATAGAGTTCAAAACCACGGTTCTAAGATTTTTCAAGAATTTTATGGAAACCGCCGATAAAAGTAGTGAGATCCTCGATAAATGTAGTGAGATCCTCAATAAATCTAATGAGACCCTCGATGTTGTGATAAAGGACCAACTAGAAATTAAGCATACACTGACTGAAATAAAGAATATTATACAGACTCCCAACAGCAGACCAGAGGATCGCAAGAATCAAGTCAAAGATTTGAAATACGAAGAAGCAAAAAACACCCAACCAGAAAAGCAAAATGAAAAAAGAATCCAAAAATACGAAGATAGTGTAAGGAGCCTCTGGGACAACTTCAAGCGTACCAACATCAGAATTATAGGGGTACCAGAAGATGAGAGAGGGCAAGATATTGAAAACCTATTTGAAGAAATAATGACAGAAAACTTCCCCTACCTGGTGAAAGAAATAGACTTCCAAGTCCAGGAAGCGCAGAGAACCCCAAACAAAAGGAATCCAAAGAGGACCACACCAAGACACATCATAATTAAAATGCCAAGAGCAAAAGACAAAGAGAGAATCTTAAATGCAGCAAGAGAAAAAAAGTCAGTTACCTACAAGGGAGTACCCATACGACTGTCAGCTGATTTCTCAACAGAAACCATGCAGGCCAGAAGACAGTGGCAAGAAATATTCAAAGTGATGAATAGCAAGAACCTACAACCAAGATTACTTTATCCAGCAAAGCTATCATTCAGAATTGAAGGTCAGATAAAGAGCTTCACAGATAAGAAAAAGCTAAAGGAGTTCATCACCACCAAACCAGCATTATATGAAATGCTGAAAGGTATTCTTTAAGAAGAGGAAGAAGAAAAAGGAACTCTTACCATTTGCCACACCATGGATGGAACTAGAGAGCATTAGGCTAAGTGAAATAAGCCAGTCAGAGAAGGATAAATACCACATGATCTCACTCATTTGTGGAATATAATGAACATCATAAACTGATGAACAAGGACTGATCCAGAGATGGAGAGGCATTGATTGGACTGTCGGGCCTTGGAGGGAAGGTAGGGGAGGGTGGGGGTAAGGGGGAAAGATCAACCAAAGGACTTACATGCAAGCATGTAGGTCTAGCCAATGGACACGGACAGCGGGGGGTGGGGGCATGAGCAGGGGGGGGGGGTAGGGGGTAACGTGGGTATAAGGACACATATGTAATATCTTAATCAATAAAAAAATATATTAAAAAAAAAAAAAAAATAAGAAACCTATTTCATAGGAGCTAGAATTCTATAAATTTATTCTTTTACTCCAGGAAAAGTAACGTCATCACAGAAATTAATTTCTTACTCTCCATTGCCTGGTGAAGAATCACACTGTCAAACAATAAAAGTGGCTTTATTAAAAATGGAGAATTTTGTTCACATTTCTCAAGTGTACTGGTGTTGGTGGATTTGCCTTTTCAGTGACTGAAGCCTTTCCTCCTCCCAGAGACACATTCGCAACTGCTGAAGGGGCAGCCCTGGTGCCTGTGAGAGCAGAAGGAACGGCCTTCCTTTGATGTAACCTCTGAGCAGCTCCACACGATTGAACACCTGGAAATAAGAACCCTTGAATTCTCTGTACAGGTTTCCTGGTAATTTAGAAAAGTAGTTGGCCGACCAGGTGAACTTGATCTCTCCTTTTTCTGCTCTTATTCTTTCATTTACTATCAGTCCTTTTTAGTGATTAGTGCCTTGATGGAAAATAGACATCTGGCTCAATTCAACTGAGGAAACTTACAGATGCCACAAAACCTATGCTAGTATTTAAGGACTTCCAAAGGAACCCTTAAAGATCAAATCGCTTTTTCAATGCTGGTCACATCATGAAGCTTAAGAGTTTGGCGAGATTTTTGTAGGAGCTGTAACCAGTGTGTTAGCTCAGGGTGGATCAAGATATTTGCTGAAGGGACTCAACTCATAGTCATTCCCGGTGGTAAGTAACTTTTCTCTATTTCTGAAAAACTGGTAGATGCTGCTTAGATAAAACAATTTAGGATCATCTCAATCTGACTGCCTCATTCTTAGCCTCAGCACATGAACAGCAATTTTGCCGCTACTGGTCACTGTCTATGAGAACAGAACTACTTCGTAAATAGTTTATTACTTCCCTGCCTGTAAGCAGATTGAAATTCTATTCTTAGAAAACACATACACAAAAAAGGGTAGACTGAGGCTAGAAATTAAAATATTTTGAGTACTATGTCTGTAAACTATTGGTATAAATTATTGGTTTAAGATACTTTTCTTGTAGAAGGTTGTTTTGTTTTTTTATTGAGAGACACTTTTATTATCTCTTCTCTATGTTGAGATGAAACATATTGTACCGTTCTCTAAATAATCTGATAAACCAATGGGTTTTTATGCCTAACCACAGTGCAAAAACTTAATTCTTACAGTGAATGAGTGGAGAACATCACAATTTATGCTACCACGAGTCTTATTATATTGCCTAGAGACGGACCAGTTTAATGAATTATAAGCTCAGTATGTCATTGCAGCTCCAAAGTCTATGAAAAAAGTTTGCACGGTTTTACACCCTCATTTGTTCGTTCATTGTCTCAACGAACATTTATAGAAGAGAGTTTCTGTGCTGAATGCTGGAGATAAAACAATGAAAAAGACATCGTTTCAACACTCACAAAGCTCCCAGTCTAGTAGATAAGTTCTAGATTCCGGCTTGATTGGGCTGCCTGTTCTTTGGTCTGTGGCTATCATAGAGGAAGATGGTCTTGGGTTCATGAGTTGCTTCCATCATTTATGTAAGAGTTATCACTTATAAAATACATGCATTTTGTTCAGTGGAAGAATTTGATAACATGGATCAGGCCATCCCATTAAAGAGAATGATATCAGCTAATATTTTTATTGAGGGCCAGACACCATGCTAATAGTTTCCGTGCCTTATCTCATTCCTCAGTAATCCTGGACTGGAGATCCTCTTATTCCCATTTCATAGATACGGAAACTGAGGCTTAGGGTAGTTCAGTTATTTGCCTCAAGTCATCTGGCTAGTTACTATGGCAAAGTTTAGAGTCCAATAGAGATTTGTCTATTCCAAAGGGCATGGTCTGGACCATTATGTGATATTGGAACCATTAAGTGATGTTTTGTAGTCTGAATATTTACTCTTCTGTAGTCTGACCTTTTAAATGGACTCTTTAATTGACTACTTATTAGCAATAGCTCATAATTTATATTACTATTCTTGCTTGAAAACGATGCTTCTGCTTCTAATCACGGCACCCCTCTCTCCCTCCAGAAAGATCAAGTAAGTCATATTGAATAGGCATTAATTAAATACTTAAAATATGATTCTTTCTATAAAATGACAAGTCATTTTGACACCATTCCCCTCAATTTTCTTTCTGTATTGGCATCAAGTTTCCTAGAAATAGTGTAGCCAGTAAAAGAACTAAAGCAGTTGCACTAAATTGCATAATTCAGAGCCGCCTTTCCACTCATGATGGGACAGCTACAGCAATGCCAAGCCGAACAGGATCCTCTGATAAGCAGCACAGAAAGTATGGCCAGTGCCCTGGAACTGTAAGTGTAATAAGTCCAAAGGCACAGTCTTTCAGCAACAAATAGCAGGTAGTGCAGGTGCTGGTGCGGGCTCAGAACTGTTGGATGCAGTCCGCGTTTGGTCGCATACCATGGCGATCTCCAGAGAGCTTAATGACTTCATCCAGGTGTTTGGAGGCAATTGTCTCCTGACCTAGCATGGAGGACAGTAATAAGGAGTTAACTAGTGAGGGTCCCTAAGGGGTGGAGATGTTAGGTCCACTTGGTATTTTTATGTTGAAAGATTTTTAAAGAAGTTTATATCATCTATTTATTTGAAACCAAAAATAACTAAAGGAAAAAAATGCTACGTTTGTCATTTGGCCAGAGGATGATTAATATCAAAATATTTGATTGTGTGATCGTATGCAAGAAGGCCATAAACTGGATTTGCTTTTTCTAAATTCAGTCCAATAAATTTGTTCATTCATCAGTAGCCTCACAAATGAAACACTGCCTGAATGCATTTCCCAAGGATGTTCTAGCCTGCCAGATCCATTCAAATGAAGGTTTTGAAAGAATTTTTGCAAAGTTGATAAAGCATTGAAAAAATAAATAAATTATATATTTTGGTTTTCTTAGTGGTTGTGATCAGATGAACAAATGAATTCATAAATTGAAAAATCAACTTTCTGGTCCTCTTTTTTTCCGAATGACTCCATACTCAATGTAAATTATAGCAATAAATTAAATAATGGCGACACATATAATTCATGAGACTTCTGAAAAGTGCTTTTTAGGAGAGTGTGGGGCAGGGGAAATTATAGACTTTGATTCTGGGTCTATCACTTTCTATATAAATATCCTTTAACAAATAAATTTTGATTCAGTGGTTATTACTTTATTAAATTTATAATCATAGTATATACTACTATGGAAAATACAATAAAATAAGGAATAAAAAGAAAGCATTTTTCTCAGTTTGCTGAGATCTTGCTCCCAGGTGTATCCTCTGTTTGGCTCACATAAATTTTTAATAAAAGTTATCTACAGGTTTTCAGGGGGATGTACAGTAAGCATAGGAATATAGCTAGTAATACTGTAATAACAATGCATGTTGTCAGGTGATTATTACATTTATCAGGGAGATTACTTTATAAAGTTATATACATGTCTAATCCCTATGTTTATAGTTGAAGCTAATATAATATTGTATGTCAACTATAATTTAAATTTTCAAAATTATAAAAAATTTTAAAATGAAATAAAATTTAATGTTGAAACATCAATTACTATTTTTATATATTTCCATCTATTCATTCTATATATGCATTTCAATTGGCTGTTGTGAGAATTAAATGAAATTAAATATGGAAATAACCTACCACATGGTCAGTGATAAAAATGTGAATTCTCCAGAATTCAGATTTCCACCCGTTAGAGCTCATCATAAAATCAGGAGTACAGATAAGTGTGTTATCTAGTCTATAGATAATTTTTTTTAAATGGTCAGTATTTGAAAATACTGTGAATTTCTAATTGTTACCTGCTTGAAAAAATGATTAGAATATAATAACCATTATCTCAAATACTATTAACCTAAATATAAGGTGATTTCTCATTTTCCAGTAGAAATGTCTAGAGGTAAGAGAGGGGGAGGGGCTTGCTACTTGCATGTATAAATTTATAGTCATATAGAGAAAAGTCAAATATCCACTTATAATACTTAGTGTCTTAATTAGACTATAGCTACAAAGTTAAAAATTATATCAAAACAACTAAATATCAGGTGTGAAATATCAATACATATTTATATCAATATAAATATCAGGTGATTTTTTTCCCTTACATTTCATTAAAAATTTTATTCAGACGCTTCTTATGCATCTAAAGTTTAGATTCTAAACCATCTACTTTATTTTAGAGCAACTTTCTAAGTTACTGAGTGTCTTTTTTGGGATGTCTATATGATGTATGATGTATGATGTCACTGGAAATTTAATCTGAAAAGACAATTACCATTTATGAAATGAAAGAAAAGCACTTTTTCATTTATTCTGTTAATCTATCAATGTAAGCATAAACTACAGAGTCTTTAGTCTCTAGTAATATTTACCAAATCCCTGTTGTCTATAACCAGAGATAGCTCTAAAACTAGTATTTTGAATTTTTAAAAATTAACTTATTTCAGTTTGATATCTTATCTAAATAGTATTTTTGATCAAAGCAGAGGATTGGGAGATTATGTTTTAATCTGATAGGTTTCACAAGGACTGGAATACAAAGCGAACCCTCTTTTTGAGGGAGTTTTGGGAAAGAAAACTTCACCTTATGTTCTGGCACTTTTGGTCTGTTTGAATTCCACATGTTTTGCAACTATATCACAGAGCTACAATTTACAAACATATTCTTTCATCTCTCATGTCATCTCTGAGTTAGAGATTAAACTATCAACCTCACGGGCAGAAAAAGAAACCAGCTATCATGCACAAACTACTTGTCAGTTACTTAAACTGCCTATTTCCAAAATCTATTTGAAAAAACTGAAACCAAAGTTACAGTCAGACCAGGAAATAAAAATAGAAGATCAAAATCATCAAAGAAAGCCGAAGAAAATGGCCTGTAATTACCCAGCAAGAGCACTGGGTAAAATTTTATACTCAAAGGTAGGAGAGGTATGTCAGTTATATCTCAATTTTTAAAAAGTGATTTTTTTAAAAAAAAGAAAAAACTGTAATAGAGTACATAGTTTGCTAATTAATCAAATGAAGCACTTCAAATTTTCAAACATGGTATGTGTTTCCCACTATAACATTAGGAAATGATTTCAATGCATGAGTCCCTTAGGAGGAAAGTGAAGTAAAAGTGAATATTGTCTCGGACATTCATTTCATAAAATGGAAGAAATGGTCTTTAAACACACCCCTTTGACACTACCACCGCCTCAATGCCACGGGCATTAGAGCAGTTGCTGTTATTCACAGATGTGACCCTCAGCAGATACGGTCAGGCAGGTGGCCTTCCAGTGATCTAACGTGACCATAGGAGACTTTGAGGACAGACATCCTGCCATTTGTTTTGAGCAACACAAGTGAAGCAGCTCCCATACTGACCTCATATTATTAGGCTTTAGCTAATGTTCCCTTTGATTTTTCTTAACACTGAAAATGCAGATAAGACTAGACAAATTAGTTCGTTAATTAATCGTGTGTAAGGCACACTTTTGATGATGATGGTTTTGAGAATTCCAGACATAGTAGAGCAAAGTGGGATGCATTGCCAGGGATTTAACTTCCACCTCAAAGTGCTGAATTCCTATTAGTAGGGCCAAGGTTTGGTCCCATGAGATTCAAAAGTCAGGTTGGAGCACAAAGTCATCACAATCAAATGGCTAATAATTATTATAATTGCTTATTTCCATGGCATTTTAAATCAATTGCTTTTCAAATCTTGTTTCATTTTGGTCTCACTTTGACACTAGCAGTGATATCAAGCTGATTGGCACTAGCATCATTGTTTTCAGATCAATAAAGCATCAAAAACTTGAACTGACTTTGTTTGCTCAGACACAGACCTTGTATGAGCAAAATGAACCGGGACCAGAACACTGATCTCTTGAGTTGCAGGCCGTCCTAGTTCCACTAGTGTTTGAAAAACTCAGAGAAGCTAAATTAGTCTGAAGTTTTTGATAGTGGTTGAATCACTGTGGAATTATGATAGAAAACTCTTCGGGGAAGGAACAAAGCTTATCGTCACAGGTAGGTATCAATGCAACTGTTCAAGGTAATGGAGGGAGGCAAGAAACAATGAAATTGGAATGACACTAAGACTATTTAGAAAGAACAGGAACGTGATGGGGATTAGATGCAGAAATCTTAGGAGAGATGGTAAAACAAATCCTCAAAGGCACGCATAGACAACATTGTGCAAATATCGTAACAAGACTTGGCTTTGGTGTACATGTGGACTTGCACAAAAGACTCATGCACAATGTATGCAATTATCATGGAAGTGCTTGGCCCCAGGATAAAGTTTATTATGATAGGTCAGTTTTGTGAGTGGACACATTTCCTTGTCTGATGGTGGAAGGGTGTTGTGGAAGAGCCTGGGCTTTGGGGTCAGGATGCCATGGAGCTCCGGCTCCATCACTTACTGCGTACATGAACTTGGGCAATTACTCTGGCCTCAGTTTTTTAACTCATAAAGTGGGATAAGTATGTATAGAGGATTTGTATGAGAATCGATTGAGATGGTGTGAATGAAGTACTTGCACATTGTCTAACATATAATAGGTGCTTAATAGGGGTCTCCCAGTTCAAATGTAAAGGAAAATTGTATCCAGTATTAAGAGTTGTTTGCAGCAGTAATATTGACAGAGCATAAATTCCTCAGAGAATTAAGCTGTGTTTCTAACTACTTATAAAAAAATTAATTTGGAGGTATTCTTTTTACCATCACTTGGCAAGAAAAATGAGATTAACATGTGTTTGTTTTTAATTTTTATTATTGGCCTATGTGCTTTAAATCTTAACCCTTTATCTTAATTGATATTATTTCTAATACCAACATTTATTGGACCTAAAATTTATAGCCAATAAGTTTCAGCTTCATATTTATCAAGAGTTTAAATGCATACAGAAAATGGTCAATATGTAAAGTCAATTAAATATAGTTAGAACTTCATAAGTTTGGAATTCAGATATAACCATAAAATAGCTATAACTATGTATTTGATAAAATAAAAATGACAAGAAAAAATAGAGAACAGTTAATATCAATGTAGGTTTGAAATATCATACTTTTAATTGAAAATATAGTTGACATTTACATAGAATTTGGTAAATTTACATAGTATGGCTGCATCTTAATAAATATAAACAACTCGGGCAATTTAACTCAGACATATTATTTGATTATAACCACATAACTGTATTGGAAGGCTTATTTATTTATTTACTAGAGGCCCGATGCACGAAATTCGTGCAAGAGTAGGCGTTCCTTCCCCCGGCTGCCGGCACCGGCTTCCCTCTGGACCAGGGACCTGGGCTTCCCTTGCAGCCTCGGCTTCATCCAGAATGTCATCCAGTCTAATTAGTATATTACGCTTTTATTATTACAGATTTTTCTGGGTGATCTTTAGCATTTTTGTTTCTATTATTGCTGATAAAGTAATATAAGTGAACTCTCATTTTTTAAAAATGTTACTTCAGCTAGATAAATCTTGTTGTTGTTGTTGTTTTTTGGGGGGTGGCCTTTTTTGAACTGATTTCTTTTATATAAATCATGAACAAGATTTTGACCATAAAAAACTTAAGTTTTACAAAGAATGTTTAAAGAAAAAACATGTAATACAATTATCCAATATATACGTACTAACCATATATAATCAAGTACACTATATAATAGTTAACTATTACATTAAGAAAGATATGGAAGTTCAAGATTCATTTTATCTTGAAAAGAATGATGCAAAGAATCTAGCTAAGGAAGGGGACAGACAATAAAAATAGTGTGTTTCCACACAAAAGCATTTCAAGTTTATCATTTGATTTTCAATTTCTTTAATATAATGAATCAGAAGTATTACTATGAAGAAAAATTTCCTAAGATGAAAATTAGATTCTTTAATATATTGACTAGAGATTAAAATTATGTAAATATAATGTAAAAATGAAAAATTAATATTATTTTATATAGGATGGTTTTTAAGTTAAAAATAAAATATACGGTTGGAGAAATATAGAATGTCTTACTATTATAATCAATAAAATATTATTGCACTAAAAGTAAGATGTATAAATTAAAATAATTATTAGCACATTATGACTTAGTTATGTTTACAACATGATTTTAAAAACAAACATTGTTTGCTTACTGATTTAGTATAAAAATCGGGAGCTTTGCTTCACAGTTAGAAAGTCTTAAGAATTATTTTTCCTTTTCTTCTCAAATGAGAAATCCAATTAATTTTTCTTAAAAAATTGCCCATTGACTTATTAAACTAACGGCAAGCTAACCCAAAGAGAATACAGTAAGGAATTTGTGTTTTAATCAGAAATAAAATTGGAAAGGGGTTTAACGTTTATAATATTTCAATCATTAGATTAATAATAAATATGTAATCTATAACATTCCATCATGCCTTTGTAAATATATGATGTCTTGTTATATATTCTGACATTATATCTGCAAGAAACTCTAGAACCATCGCTTTTAACATTATCCCACTTGTATATAAATTTTATTCAGTAGATGCAAACAAAGAAAATGATGGAGCTCTAAAATAGCTCAGCAGCCTTATAGGGTAAATACAAATATCATAGGAGACACTCAGAGTCAAAATATGGTGTATTTAAAATATGGTATAATAGTCATGTTTAGACTTCAAATGAAATTCCAAAATAAAATGTGCTTTTGGTGAATCTTTTCAATGGCGAAATGAAATTCTGTTAAGGGCATTTACTCGCTAGATTAAGATAAGTGTTTCTGAAAATAATCAATGAAAATTTTAATAGAAATTTTGGAATTATTGCTATTTTGCTTCTAAATTCAAGGCATCATAAACAATTTGGAGGTGCAGTTTTCAATACTGCCCTAAAAAATCTGGAGCGGTTCAGATGTGAAACCTATTAGGAGAACTCTATTACTTCAGAACTGGGCGTGAGGTCCATATTGGAAGGTAAAAGAATAACTGGATAAAGGAAGTACATCTGGTGGTAGATTCCCATTAAAACAAGTGACTGTATATTTTTTAGAAAGAAAAGAAAAACTTCCTCCTGGCATTTATTTTTATGAAAATAAGATAATTTGGTATATTTCAGAATCAGTTAATAGAGAGTGACTTCCCACAGAGTTACAGAACAGGAGACTGTGTGGCCAAAAAGAGCTTAAATTACAAAAGTCATAGCATGGGATAGGAAAGCACCTTATTTTTTATTTTTTATATTTTTAATTTTTATTGAACTTATTGGGGTGACATTGGTTAATAAAATTATACAGGTTTCAAGTGTACAATTCTATAACACATCGTCTGTATATATATTACATCGTGCATTCACCACCCAGGCAAGTCCCCTTCCATCACCATTTATCCTCCCTGTACCTTCTTCTACCTCCCCTACCCCCTTGCCCTCGGGCAGTCACCATAGTGTTGTCTGTGTCTATTTTGGTTGTTGTTTATTTGCACTGTAGAAGCCACTAAGGATTCTCATCTGAAGAGAGATTATCTCTTCTCCTACCCCCCTATCCCCGCCATCCATCCTCCGCCTATGATAGCATGAGGGAGATTAAAACTGAATAAGTTCACAAATGCTGGAGCGGTTAAAGGTCATCCCCCATTTTAGCACATGGAGAAGGAACAAGGGCCAAGTTTTCATTCAGGCTGTGCCAGTTAATAGCTGTGACGTTGGGCGAGTTATGAAACTTCTTTTCACATCTGAAAAGAAGAACAATAATAAGTAGCACACGCTATATTGTGGATGAAAGGCCATGATAAGCACTGACTCAATGGCAGCTTTCCTTCCTTTTACCGTGTGCTAGGTTGTTCCAAACCACACAATGCTTGTGTGTCTCTAATTCTGAATTGCTGTTCCATTTTCCCCACAGATAAAAGCTATGGTCCAGGGTACTATCCCAAGCCCACCATTTTTCATCCTTCAGCTGCTGAAGTAAGCCTTCATAAGGCTGGAACACATATTTGTCTTCTTGAGAAATTTTTCCCTGATGTTATCAAGGTGTACTGGAAGGAAAAAAATGGCGATACAATTCTGGAATCTCAGCAGGGAAATACCATGAAGACTGATGACACATACATGAAATTCAGCTGGCTGACCGTGAGTGAAGAGTCAATGAATAAAGAACACAAATGTATCGTCAAACATGAGCATAATAAAGTGGATCAAGAGATTCTTTTTCCTGCAATAAAGAAAGGTATGTGTGTGTGTGTGTGTGTGTGTGTGTGTAATCTTCCCAGAACACTTTTTTGCCCCCAAAGGGAATGCCCCATGTGTCTGTCATGTACTAATAATAATTATAATTATATATACATATATCTTCCTCAAATGTTGCTACATTTAATAGTAGCATAAATGTCCTGCTATTGTCCCATAGAATTAAAAATAGTATAGGTTTTAGGACATAAAAAAGATAAAGAAATAAAAATTTTACTTTTCTCAGCCTCAGTTTTATCATCCAAAGTTAAAGTCACATGATTTTTTAGGGTTGTTGATGAAACAACCTACATGACAGCACCAGCAATTTAGCACACAAGAAATGCTCAAAAAGAGATTCCACTTTTGATTATCTTACTTGGTCAGGAAATAAGAATAATCATACATCTTTCCGGAATTTTCTGCTCAGCAAGCAAAGTCACTCATGCCTGAGTCTTGCTATACTTGAAGTATAACCCATAAACAATGAGTCTTGGGCGACTGATGGTGTCATTCTGAGGGAGTTGGATCAAGGTTCACCGAAAAATAGAATAATTTAGACCTTCAGTGTTATTACGGTCCTAGGTTTTCCAGATTCGTATTTTATGTACCTTTGCAGGTAAATTTTGGTGAGGCTAGTGCCTAGAAACATATTTCCATTCTACATGAGTATATTTCTTGCCACTGGTATTGCTGCTCAACAAACATGTAGTGCAGTACTAGCGTGTGTCAGGCCTGGAAGGGTATGGATGAATACACTAGGACGAATCTCTGTTCCCAGGAGGATGCACACAGTGAAGAGAACGTAGTCTTTCCCTAAACATTCAGGGTCACCTGGGATTCAGGCATGATGTCACAAAGGAGTGCCTTTGATGCAGATGCTGTACATATTTAGCCAGTGTGAGCAGAGGGCCGAATGTGCCCTGGCCCCGGCCGTGGTCCCATAACTCCCTGGACTCAGAACTTCAAGTCCTGAGTATTAACACAACAGACCAAGGTCCCGTAAGAAGGAACCGGTTGGATCTTTACCCTGTGGCTAACAAGCCCTTTCTAAGCAGTGGGAAATGAGGACGTCAGGCGTGCTAAGACCTTTGCTGTGTACCAGTCTTTATCTTACACCTGAGTTTCCCCAGAGACCAAGTCAGGTTTGAAATAATGTCTGTGAGATGCTTGCTCTCAAAAATATAACACGAATGTATTTATTCATGTATGTGTATTTGTATCCTTTCCTAAATCTAGGGTAAGATTGCCGAAACAGCCCTAATTTTCCTATTTCTGTGGCTAAGAAACAGAAAGAAAGCAAACAGGCAATGCACAAGTTTAATACAATCACTGGGCTTAAATGTCCTATTAGGTTTTGATTTTTCCAGTGACCAGGGTTGACTATCGTAAAGAAGAGAAGGTTTTGGTTACAAGGTGTTTTACTTGGCGTCTAATTTCTGAAACAAATGTCTCATGGCAACAAAGCTAACGAGGGTGTTTCTGTTCATGTCATTCTATGGCAAATTTCTAATGCTGTTTCTCGGAAGTTTTTTGCTTGTCGTTTTTTGTTCTGAAAATATAACATGGAAGCACAAATCAATGAAGTGATTTTGAAGAGAGAGAAAACTAACCTGGCCCAAGTTTTCTGCCAGATTAGGAGAGAGAATTAGGATACACACACGGATTTCATGATGAAAAATTGTTACTTTATTGTTTGTACCTCAATCAGTGCATGGTGCTAAGAGATTTTTATTTATCTCTTAATGAATAAAGTCACTGCAAGGAAAATAAAGAGACTTTTAAGACACAGTAAAGTGAGTCCTTGGGGGACATTTTAACATCTAAATGTGATTATACTAACATTTTCAATCTTGCGATTTGCCACAAAGTCTGTACCTCAGACCCATTTTTTTTAAAGCACAGCAATAAAAGACCTCGTTGAGTGCATGAAATTGCATACCAGAACCACATCCGTATGGACAAGAACATATCTAGTAGAAAAGGATGAGCCAAAGCTACCATTGCGACTGTTTTCCTCCACCCAACGGTCAATGCTCTCTTTAAGAAATTTTGTCTTTGTATATATATTTGCCTTACAAAAAAACATTGTAGATAAACACAAGTCTCACCTCAGGTTTTACATATTCAAATAACTGTAAGTGTGACTTAGTTTATCTGAAAAGAATTGCCCTGAAATGCCAAGCTCCTGAGGTAAAAAGGTCATTTGCTAAGCATCACTAAGACATCTGGAAGAGATGTTCTAGTGTCTACAATGGTGGGAGTATGCTGTTTCTCTATAGATTATTTTCTATTTCTATGGATTATTTTTACAGAGTACTTTCCACATGTTCTCTCCCATGTAATCTCCCACAACAGTCTTCTGGATGCTGGCTCTGCCAGTCACTGGTGTGCCTCTCAACAAGTCACTAATACTCTCTAAACCCCACTCCTCATCTGTGACATGGGGCCCTCCAAAATACAACTCACCCAGTGTTACTGGGGGATTAAATGAGATAATGCATGTGAAGCATTTGACATGCACTGTGCCACACAACGTCACACAGTAATAATCACTTCGTAGACATTAGCATTTATTAATATTGTTGTCATGTCCACAAACACAACTGCAGAAAATTATGTGGGTGAGCTGGGGATATTGGGGAAATGCATGATTTGGAAAGACATGGCTTCAATGTCTAAACCAGACTCCTTCAAACATGTAAGATTCTGTTGTGGGTCCTCAATTAAGCAAATTTCTTTGAGTAGCAACTGTTCATGTCAGCAGTGTGTGCTGAAGACTGTAGAGCAGCTCCTTTTTCTGTTCATTTTTTTCCCATTCAACAAGTATTTATTGAACAGTTACTTTGCGGCAGGCACTGTGCTCGGAGCAATGAGTGCAGGAGGAAAACAGGTAGACTTTAATCCAGTTAGGATTAAAAAGTTAAAATGTACCCTTCATGACCTTCAACATCTTCACATGCAGAAACACAGTATATGTATTAGGTCTACTGAATTACATAGAGTCTGGGCAACTATTCCTGGAATTGTGGGGCTCATATTTTTAATGGCTCTCTCTTCTCTGTTGGTAGATTCTATCTATCAATCATCTATCTATCTATCTATCTATCTATCTATCTATCTATCTATTATCTATATATCTGTCTATTCAGACACACAGTCAAATAATGGTTACTAACAATTCATTAATAGTGCTCTCATTTCTTGTAGAGGCTGCTACTAATCATGTAAGAGAAGTTTATCTGGAAGACAAAAGTGGTAAGTTCTTGCATTTTCTCCCTTCTGATCAACTTAAATTTTGAACTTTCCTGGCTTAAGGTAGAAAAATCAGAATGGCTGGATTTTGCAGAATAGACTGAGTGATATTGTAAGCCAACCCATCATTTCCTATTAGCTATCTTAACACAGTAAATGCTATATTTTGGTATTAGATGACTGTGGGGTGTGGTGATACGCTCACAATTATTTCAACACTGGATTTTATTCATCTGCATGACTTTTGTTTCTATTGATTAGGGAACACATGCTATCAATATGCTTCTAGATTTTTATCTTTGGTCCTTGCTAGTAGTTAATAACACGAACTGATATTTACTGAGCAGTTCTTATACAGAAGGCGTAGTATTGTGTTTTGAATGCATTTCCTTGTTCAATTATCATAATACTCCTGTGAAGTGGTAACTATATTTTCCACCATTTTACAGATGAGAGAGTGAGCTAAAATTAAGTCCCGTACACTGTGCCACACAGCTAGATCTGGGCTGTCAGCCCAGGACACCTGAGTCAAGAGTTCATAAACTTCCTCAGTTCTCTATTCTTCCTTTATTTTTTTGTATATATATTTTTTATTGGTTAAGATATTACATATGTGTCCTTATCCCCACGTTACCCCTACCCCCCTCCCCCGCTCATGCCCTCACCCCCCCGTTGTCCGTGTCCATTGGTTAGACCCATATGCTTGCATATAAGTCCTTTGGTTGATCTTTCCCCCTTACCCCCACCCTCCCCTACCTTCCCTCCAAGGCCCGACAGTCCAATCAATGCCTCTCTGTCTCTGGATCAGTCCTTGTTCATCAGTTTATGTTGTTCACCATATTCCACAAATGAGTGAGATCATGTGGTATTTAGAAAGCCGAAAGCCAAGACCCCAGGTCACCGTGGTCGGCAAACCAGGGCTCGCGAGCCACATGCGGCTCTTTGGCCCCTTGAGTGTTGGTCTTCCACAAAATACCACGTGCGGGCGCGTGGTACAGTGCAATTGAAACTTCGTGGCCCATGTGCAGAAGTCGTTATTTTGTGGAAGAGCCGGTATTTTGTGGAAGAGCCACACTCAAGGGGCCAAAGAGTCGCATGTGGCTCGTGAGCCACGGTTTGCCGAGCCGCAGTTTGCCGACCACTGCCCAGGACAATGGATGCATGGCTGGGGCGGGTTTGGGGACAGTGCATGGGCTTCTGAGTACTACAGACTGGGCTTCCACCCCAACTCTTTTAATAATTAGTTGCATGAATATGGGTACTAACATTTTATGGGAAATACTTTACTCATCTGCCAACCAGGAATACTTACACCTAACTCAGTTCTTAAAGAGATAAGGTCACATATGTGGAATGTCTAGCGTAAGGTATCTCAGTTAGCTGGCATAGAATATGTACTAGTTTCTGGCCCTTTCTCCCTACAAATGCACACAGAAAGCAACTAGAAGCACTAGCTCTAGTCCTGCTGATCTCTCCTCCATTTCCAATATCAAGGGGGCTCTGGACCTCAACTAATACCTTCTGTGACCAAGGGCAGGAGTTCTGAGCACATCACCTCTTGAGGCCCCTTTCCACACCAAGTGCTAATAATTCTGGAGTGCTGAGGCTGTGAAGATAAAGCATGTCAAAGGGAAATTAGCACAGGAAAGGACGTGACCTTGTGGTTCATTGAGTAGCAGTCTGGCCCTCCATCACTGTCGTCAATCATATCTTGACATCATATATTTTTTGCAAAACTTCAAAGGATATTAAGTGCAATTACCCTATAGTATCATAGCCCCAGTGAGAGACATTCAGGAAAGACAGGTGAGCCATCACCTCTTAAAGTTGCAGAGAATTTGGATTAACCACTTTCTTCCAGTTAACATAATACCCTCTACTAAAACCTCGCACCCACCCCGTTGTGAACACCACCAAATTTTCATGGGTTGTACCCTTGGTAAGAATCATATTGCATGCACATGTAATGCCTCAGATACTTCTAAATCAGCAACTCAACTTTATACTCATGCTTAACCCTTTGATATCTGGGGTATTATTTATTGTACTTGGAGATGCAGAATTACAGAGTAACTAAGAATGTGATCTGTAAATTCATGTTGCTGGGATTGAAATCCATCTTCTGGTACTTATTAAATGCATGACATCAGGCAAATTACTTATCTCTCCCCAATTTTTTTTAAAGCAGGAATTAAAATAACAACCTCATAGGTTGTTGTAAAAATATATCAGATTAATGCTTTGCATACAAAGCTCTCAGAGTGTTTAGCGTTTCCTTAGTGGTTAATGAATATTGGCTATTATTAATTAGAGATATGGTGGGAGTGAAGAGACGCTAAAAGCTATTTACCACAAATATTTTCTTCTCAGTGGACTCACTCATTAAAAATGCAACCTTAGTTTTTAACATTTTGGAGCGCTCTAAGTGAATTTAGCAGAGGTTGTTGGTTGACTTGGCCTGCAAGCTGGATTCTACATTGTCTTGTTGTTGTTGGTAGAGGTGGTAGATGTTTGCTTATTTGGGGGGTTGGTGGTGTGAGGGTGTCACTTTAATAAAAATCATAAGAAGTAAATAAGTGTGACCCCTCCCATTAACATTTCCTACCCTTTCAAAACAACAGGTGAGACTAATAAATTGACTTCTCCTAGATATACTTCAGCTGCAGCTCATCAATACCTCTGCCTACTACACCTACCTCCTCCTCCTCCTCAAGAGCCTGGTCTACTTTGCCGTCATTTCCTTCTGTCTGGTTCGGAGAACAGCGGTCTGTGACCATGGGAAGAGTTCATAACAGATGATGGCACAAAAGGATCAATGTTCTTTTCCTTTTTTTCTTTTTTTCCTTTTGCCTCTGAACCTGTCTGCTGAGGATCTAGCTGGACTTTCTTTCTGGGTTTGGATGATTTCAGTTCACATGTGCATTTTTCTATTATGTCATTTTTGCATAATGGTTTTCAAACCACTGACCAAAAGAAAATTCCACTGTGTAACAAGAACAAATTCTGCCATGACTCAGGGGCAGGGACAAAGGGTACCCTTTAGCACCATCTTCCCATAATCCCCATCAGCTCCTCTAGCCAAGCCTAATAATCACTCCTTCTGAGAACAGACAGCACGCAGCCTCTAGTCACACTCCTTAGTGCTTTTGCACCAGATAACTGCCCTGAACTTTCCATTTTACACACCCAGAAGATGCCATATTTGCTACTTGAATTCTGTATTTTGTTTTTCATAAGACAATAAATTTTTTTAAAATCACAAGTCTACTCTTGTCTATGTACTCTAATTTGATGAATCTAATCGGAAGTCCAAGATAAGAAAGACATGACAAGTGAGGTATCAAATGCAGTGCTGGCGTGATGGTCCACACGACATTTCTAGTTCGTTCCCTGAGACGGTCGTTCGGATGCTTTCTCTGGGGCACTGGTTCCTAGGGGATCCGGTGCCAAATGAAGGTGCCCAGCTTCCTCCTCTTTCAAAGGTTTGGTTTGGGACATTCCAATGGTGACACTGTATCACCTGCCATGATTTGCACTGTGTGCTCAGATCTATACTAGTGTTTCTCAAACATCAAGTTTCCTGACCCTCGCAATCACCCTGTGAGAACCGCCCTGGCATTGGAGAGGCAGTGTGAGGGAGGGGTGAGGCACGTCGACTCTGAACCCTAAGTGCCTGGGTTTGAATCCTGGGTCTAGCATTGCTCTCTGTGTGACCTCAGACACTCTTTGAATTCTATGTGCCATAATTTTCTCATTTGTAGAATGCAGTTACAGTGCCTCGTCTCCTCGATTTGTGTGAATTAGTTGGGTTAATAATTTTTGGTGCTTGGTGCATGTAAGTCCTCAATAGCATTAGCAGCTATTAGTAGCTCTACTTTAGAAATAATAGATCACACACACACACACACACACACACACACCCTGACAGTCATCTCTAATCTTATTTCCCGGCGGAGAGGTTAGATGGGGATGGAATAGTGCCTCAGTGAGTTTCTACTATAAACCGGGCAATCCCATGAGTCCTCTCAGAGCCCTTGGAGGTGGGTACAGTCCACGTTTACAGACTGGAGAGATTGTTATCTGCTCCTGGTCACCATTTTGTAAGTAACGGTCATTTGAAGCCAGGTCTCTCTAAACTCAGAGCCGTATTTTGTGACCTAGCATCATGTGGCCTCCCCTTCACCTACTTTCAACTGGGAAAAACAAAACAAACATGCACTGCTTCTTTACTACACGCATCCTCCAAGGAGCCAGGGAGAATTTTCTTAAGGACTTGCAGGTGCACCTACATTTTCTCCTGGGAGAACCATAATCACTCCCTTGATTAGCAACAGGATGGAAATCCTGCCTTATTTTATGTGTCCCAGATTTGCAGCTGCTCTTTGGGGGTGTTAATGAAGTGAACTGAGAGTCCCAGGCAGAGCAGGACCTCCGATGGTGCTCTCTGGGTCCCGAGGTCCTCAGAATCACCGTGTAGAAGCCTCTGTATGTCTGTGGGCATTTCTGAGGTAGGAGGTGGGTACACTTCCTTTTTGGTCCAGGACTTTTCATCACAGCAAGACTGCCACACGGTGTGGTGGGAGGAACACTGGGCCAGAAGTCTCACCTCCCACTCCATAGTTAGAGCCTCAGTTACTTGGTCTGGGTCTAACTAGCTGTGTCATTTATTCTCTTTTTAAAAAATATTTGTATTGATTTCAGAGAGGAAGGGAGAGATAGAAACATCAATAATGAGAGAGAAACATTGACCGGCTACCTCCTGCATGTCCCCTACTAGGGATCAAGCTCACAATCTGGGCATGTGCCCTGACCGGAAATCAAACTACAACCACCTGTTTTATAGGTCGACGCTCAACCACTGAGCCACACTGGCCAGGCTTTGACCATGTCATATTGCCTAAGTTTACCCATCTTTATGAGAAAGTGTTCAATTTAAATAATTTCACATTTCTAGCATATGTACAAATTCAATGATTAATATCCTAATCTAGTAATAATAGCAAACATTTGCACAGTGCTTAATACCTAAGTATGTGTTAACATTTAATTCTCACAAGAATCCTATGAAACAAGTACAATTATCTCTGTTCTACAGATTGGGAAACTGAGGCAAAGAGGGGATAAAGAATGTCCCCATAGTTAGCTAATGACAGGAAGAGCTTGGATTTGAACCCAGGAAGCCTGGTTACCGGAGCTCTGCTCTTACATCTGCAATAGTTGCTACTAGAGTAGAAACAGGTTAATTTTATTTTCAATAAAGACAGGAAAATTTCCTTCCTTATTAGACTAAGAGCTAATGAAGAGAACTACTTCTTTACCTGTCTATGCTTTCTCTCCTTACTCCTATGCTGTTCATACAATTAGAGGGTTATAGGCCAACCCGCCACACAATTTTTCTCATGTTGGGAAGATTTTTATATGCTGACCTCACACACACCAATCAGACATCTGTGATTAGAGTTCATGGCACTTTGTTGGGTGAAATAAATACCAGAACAACAGGTGGCATGCACAGGTGTGCAATGAGAAACTTAGGTAGAGATTTCTACAATTCCTGATAAAAGCACTCACGGCCCAATAGTCTTTATAGAGCTAGAGTACTCCATACACTTCTCAGCCATAAAAGAAGGGAAACACCAAGGCAACCATTCTCAAAACTTTTCCAATTATGAAGTCTCTCCACTGTTTTAGATTCTTTTCTCCATAAACTCATAGATTTTTGTGAAGGCTTTCTGTCAATCAAGCAAGCCACAATGATGTAATACTCGATTTTCCCTTTACATTCATCAAAGTCCTATATAATTGCCAATTAGAAATTCTGAATAATAAGAGACAGTCAGAGATACTATACCCACATGATACAATTCAGCCAAAAAGCTAGAAACTCGACACATCGTTAGCCATGAAAACTTATCTGGGTAAATGCATGGTCTCTGGCGGGTTCTGTTAGGCTTTCTTCTGTTTTGTTTGAATAACAGCCAAGTACCTACAACTTAGTGAGCATCAGGAATTCTACTCGGCAGTTTGCATGCTCCGTCTAATGCTCTCACTGTACCACAGCACAGGTATCATGCTGTGCTGATAAGAAGACTAAGTGTAGAGAGGCTACTATGCCAGAGGTTTAACATGGAGTAGTGCCTGCATCCACATGATTCCAGGTCCATCTGACTGAAAATCTGCTGTTTTGCCCATTATGTCAGCGGCTGTCCTCTTGAAGCCTTTAAAAATCACTGAGGCCGGCGTGGGTCAGTGGTTGAGCATCGACCTGTGTGAAACCAGGAGGCCACGGTTTGATTCCCAGTCAGGGCAATGCCCGGGTTGTAGGCTCAATCCCCAGTAGGGTGTGCAGGAGGCAGCGGACCAATGATTCCCTCTCATCACTGATGTTTCTATCTCTCTCTCTCCCTCTCCCTTCCTCTCTGAAATCAATTAAAAATATTTTTAAAAGATCACTGAGGTCCAGACTGCATCACAGGCCAGGCACCGGACTTTAATAAAACCTTTAGTAATTCTAATGTGTAACCGGTTTGAGGCCAGCAGGTGACTGAAATAGCTCCTGAGCTCCAGCGCTGCTGTCTCAGCTCTGAGGCAGCCGGGAGCCATCACAGCCCCTTCCACAGGACAACGTGCTGCAACCTGGACAGGTACCTAAAATTGTTAGGTAATACCTCCATGTGGTTCAAACATCACAGCACCTGTAAAATGCACTATCTTGCAGACCACATTTTTGTTTCTCGTGCATCCTTCTTGTTTTTATTATGCAATCAATGCACATATATAAGTACATATCATGTTTATATACATTCTAATTTCCTCCCTTAGCACACAAAGGGAGTACACAATACACATTATTCTGCACGTGTCTTACTTATACATCCTAGAGCGCTTGTGTCAGGACATAGGGCCACTTAGCTGCGTATTTCCTTTATAAAATCAGTTCTCCGTGATAGACTGTTGGCTTATTCCCAATCCTGTTATTAAAAAATGCTGAAATAAATATTAGTGTTTTATGTCATGTTGAATGTGTGCATTGGTCATTTCTATCTCAATGTAGGTAAATGCTGAGAGTGTGCTAATGCCAGGACTTGGCTAACATGACAACTGAAAAACAGTCTCATCGTGCCTTTAATTTGCTTTTCTCTTATGAGTGAGGGTAAGCATCTTTTCATATATTTAAAGTTTATTTATGTTTTCCTTCTGTGAAATATTTGCCCAGGTCCTTTGGCCACTTTTTCTATTAATAATACTGACAAGTATGACACTCATCCATGTTTCTGTGTATGTCCATAGGCATAGGCATAAAACAAAATGTTCAATGTATGGTTGGTGGGTTAAAAAAAGAAATGGGATTATATTTTTCTATTTTCTGCAATGAATCCTTTAAAAATAAAAACTTTTACATATTAGAATTAAAACAATGTCTCATTTAAAATTGAAAAGATTTTGTTTGTTTATAATCAGCTTTAGGTCCTGGGAAACCAAGTAGAGGCTCCCATTGGGAAACAAAATAAGACCAAACAGATACAAGAAAGATGAAATTTAATTAGAGCTCCTGCTTGATTCTCATTGATTTGATCAAACCTCATTAGGCCAAATACCCCCCTATTTGCAACCAGTGTGCCACAAGGATTTTTAAAGCAGTAAATACCTGACTTTTTAGTCAGGGGCACTGATCTCTTTTCCCTTAAATTGTCAAATTAAAAAATGACAACAGCCCTAACCAGTTTGGCTCAGTGGATAGAGTGTCGGCCTGTCGACTGAAGGGTCCTGCGTTTGATTCCGGTCAAGGGCATGTACCTTGGTTGCAGGCACATTCCCAGTTGGGGGTGTGCAGGAGGCAGCTGATCTATGTTTCTCTCTCACTGATGTTTCTAGCTCTCTATCCCTCTCCCTTCCTCTCTGTAAAAAAATCAATAAAAAATATTTTTAAAAAAATGACAACAGCCAACACAATAGCCTGCTGGTGTAAATGCCCTGTTTTAAACCGTAAGTACACAGGTCATTAAAGAGTTGCATCTTATCGATTATACCACATAATAAGATTGCATGTGATTGGTTAATTCTTGGTACCAGAAATCCTTATATACAAGTATATGCACCTGATTTTTTAAAAAGTACTTTGAGCAAAAAGGGTAATTACTCTTATTATTGTTTTTATAAATCAATCAAAATTATAACTACTTTTTGTCAGATTAGCAAAAAACCTATTTTTTGTTGTGCTGCAGAATATTACCAATTCGTTTATGTGTGCCATGAAATGAGAAAGATTGAAGATCGCTGACTTAACAGAGTTGAAACTATTTCTGCAAGGGGGAAAGGGAGAAGCAGAGGGAACTTAAAAATCACTGAGTGTTTTGTGTGGCTAATTTCACAGCTGGGGCACTGCTAGCCAGTATCTCCTGTGGCTTCAAACTTCGTGGCCACTTCCTTCCTCAACTCAACGTGGGCTGCCCTGAAACCGGAGGCGAGGCGGAGAGGAGGAGAGCGGAGGTGGCGGTGGAGGAGCCAGCGTGTGTGGGGGAGGGTGCTGGTGCAGCTGATGGTGCTTCATGTTCTCAGGCAAATGTGGTTGATTCGTGGAAAATGCTCCAACTCAAACCGGCCCCCACTGGTTGGGTCTATACCAGTGGTGCCTGGGGTGTTATAAGATAAAATAAGGGCAGTTAAACCACAACCACTTTCAAAAGGCCACAGCTAATGTGAAGAAAATATCCATCTACAGACACAAGCAGGCAGTCGTTCAGACATGCACTTAGGCTGTGGGGAGGGGGGGTCCCCACTTTTTATATACAAGGCTTACCCCCATTACTCCTAGACCAGGAGGTTAATAAGGCTTACCCTATGCGAGTTGGAAATTTTATGCCCAGGACTGTTCAGATGCTGCCCTTCAGGCCATCACAACGCTGTTCCGGAGGAAAGAGCAAACAGCACTGGATAATCCCTAACATTTCACCAAATATCTGGACTTTTCCATGGTATTTGATTTACTGAGCCTGTACCTTTCGGGTTTCATTTTCTCAGTGTAGACAGGGTGACACTGTGTCTGTGAACCTCGTAGCATGGACAGACCATGGATGTGGGCAAGGGTGATGAGCTTTCTCCTTCATGAGAACACAGCGATAGCAAGGCCCTACTGTATCCCTGAATGTCCTATATGGAATCCTGTAAGTCCCCCTAAAGAAAGAAAAATACTTCAGTCTACCTGCGCAAAGCTTAATAGAGGACATGCACATCAGATAAAAGTGTGATTGGGGTCAAGTAGAAGAGGGCTGGTCAGCACTGTGAACATAGAGAGCAAATGTGCCCCCCCCACCCATGCACGGTACAGAGGGCTGCCCAGGCCCACAAGCTCGATCTGCACGGGCCTGGGGGAAGTGTGGCTCTATTGTTGAGAACAACGCTTCGGGCTTTCAGTCTCACTTCACGGCACATTCAAATCAGACACCTCCTTCTTCTCGGTCTGTGCTCTGAGAGCCAAGTGCTGGGAGCCTTGGCTCCCTATGACGATGGGCTGTACCCCACGGGTTCAGTCCAGCACGTTTGAGTGAGAGCTCTTTCTCAGGTTAAGTTAAAGCAAGGACATCCGGTTTAGGCATCATCTGAGGGCGTGGTGTAGGAGTCCATTCCTGAGACAGGGCCTTCTCGCTGTGAGAATACCAGTGAGTCCTAAGGTTTTAGTCCAAAGCTGGCCCCTGGAGCTTTCCCTCAACCCCTTTCTCCACCATGAGAAGCTCTTTAGGCTCCAGCCTCCTGGAGAGCCTCCCCCATGACATTCCTGTCGTTTGGCCCATTCTTAGAACAAGCACAGATGGACTTGATATCTCCCTGCAATCGGTCGGGTTTGGAGGCTGAAGAAAGCCAAGGTCTCTTAGATGAGCATCTGGAGGTGGCCAAGCACTTCAAATCTCATGGGTTCTCCGGCGACCAGGCTAGAGTGGGCTCCTCTGCATGGCTGGCTGTGGATGGGCTGGTCAGTGCCTCACACAGTGTAAGGAAGATGCCTTCTCTAGGACAGATTGGATGGTGGAGACATTGGATCCCAAGGAGTTTGACTTTGATGACCTGTTTAGATGACCTCGAAACATGCCCTATGGGCTTTGGCTACATTGGATGACACATGTGATCTCTGTGACTCCCTAGACCAGGAGATTAATAAGGCATCCCCCTCACCCCTAGACAATGAACCCAATTAGCCATCTTTCAGAAAGTTTACCCTAAACTGACCAGGTTGCCCCCTTCACCTTCCTGCAACCTCTTCCCTTCTCCAGGGGCCCTGTCCATTCTGGATCATTCCTTTAGTTTAGAGTTGGGCAGTGAAGCGGATATTTCTGAAGGAGATAGGAAGTCCGACTCAACTCTTTATTACCATCATCCCTCAATGCATGAAAGAGGAGGATGTCACCTCAGACAACGACAGGGGCATCTCTGAGCCCAGAGTCCTATCTGGGCTCTCCCCAGCAATAGTCCCTCTGCCTCCAGGACCTCTCCAAGTAGGTACGTTCCTGCTGTCTCTAGGCACCCCCTGTGGCTCTGCCCACCCCAAACCCTACAGCTCTCCTGGACATAATATGGTAGCAGCAAAAGTAAAGGGTAAGAAACTAGATAAAAAGCTGAAAAAATGGAGCAGAGCAAGCCAGCAGCCACCAGGTACCACCAGAAAGAGGGGAGAGCAGGAGGCCCTCCCTGACGAGTATGAAGAGCAAGACAAGAAAAATGAGGCTCTGAAAGAGAAGGCAAATTCCTTGGCCAAGGAGATCCGGTATCGGAAATATTTGCTAGAAGAGGTCCGCAAGGCAAGGGGAAAGGAAAGGGCCCCCCGTTAGGGTAGTCGGTGTGTGCTTGTACATTGTACATAGGGGCTTGTGCTGGAGCTGTGTGTTGTAATAAAGTATTCTGCAGTGAAAGTAAAAAAAAAAAAAAGAAGCTCACAATAAAATGTAGTCTACTTTAATTCAAACTAGGTAAACACAAAGGGAAGATGATAGCAATGATTTCATAGTTGGGTTCAGACGCCTTTAGAACCACACTGCTAAGAAAGATACTATTCATGATAAAAATACTACAAATGTCTGGTGACCTATTATATGTATTCACAATTCCTCCTTGTCCCCCTTTTGTAATTCCCACACTTTTGGCCAAATGCAAAATGAGAAAAATAAAACTAATAATTTTGATATGTTGGATTTTATTACTTTTAAAATTGTACAAAGGGCACATGTGCATGAGTTAAAAAAGACAAAGAAAATGTAGGGTGTTAAAAAAAGAAATCTGAGACATGAAACAAAACAATTCCACTCTGTGAATTCAAATAAAAAGGTATTTGCTTACCAAAGAAGTGTTATGCTAATATATTAAGAAGTCCTTTGATTAGGATACAGTATAAGACCATTCTGCAACTACTCATTAACAGGTCAGACTCAATCTCACGAATACAGGATGGATCATGACATTATCTTACCAGCCACAGGCAGGTTACTAAACATTTGTGAATATGATACAGTGTCTGTGAGGTATTACGATAAATAAATTCTTTATTAGCCAATCAATCACGTCAGCAGTGATGTCACCATTTCAACTTTCCAGACGGAGACCCCATCTCTGGTGCTTTTTGCCTCCGGTGATTCTCAACGAGGGTTTTTCAAACTTAGAAAAAGAAAGAACACAAAAATATTTGAGATGTGTTGAAAGGAAGAATGCTACACGTTGCCTTATGTTTTCATAGCAAAGTCTGTGCCTAAGATGGCTGTGTTACAGACACTTAGAGGGCAATGGTGTGGTCATGAGAGAACTTGTTTTAAATACTGTGAAAAGGATCAGCTCTTCACATGACTGCATGTCTGCTTCGTCTCAGGACCGTTGTGCAAAGAAGGGAAGGAGTATGGGGTGCTGCTGATGCAGGTGCAGGGCCTGCACTCGCCAGGACTCTGGCCGCCTCTGCCGGCCCGTCTGCCACTATGCTGGCTTCCCAACTATGCTGAAGTCTGTCTACTATGCTTACCTTCTTTTAAAAATGCTATTATTAGTTTATTGAGATCTAATTGACATATAACTTTATATTAGTTTCAGGTATATAACATGATTCAGTATTTGTACATATGACAAAATGATTGCCACCGTAAGTCTAGTTAACATCCATCACCACACAGAGTTACAACATTGTTTTTTTCTTCTGATAAGGACTTTTAAGATCTACTCTCTTTCCCCTTCTGTGTTTAAATAATTAGAGTCACTGCTACTACAATTTATGTTTATTATCTTCTTGTATTTCTGAGGTTAAATGTTCTCCTTTGATGATTTGAAGGGATTTAACAACGTGCCCCACACTGAGGTACATCAAGTGCTACTGCTTTGGATGACTGATCACATCTTCCATCTCAGGAGCTCCACAAACTCGAGACATTCAGTGCAGGGTCAGAGCGCACACTGGAACCAGACTGGATGGCCTGCATCCTGGCTCTGCCACTCCCTCCCTATCTGTGCGACCTTGAACAGGTTACCCACCCACCCACCCTAACTCTCAGCTGCCTCAAGTGTAAGTGGAGACAGCAGCAGTACCACAGCTCATAGGACTGCTATGCTCACATCCCACATAAGCTAGGGTTTGTAATTAAATGATGTCTGACATGGAGACATTCTGGCCAAGGAAACAAAACTGAATTCATCCTTATTTAGAAACTGAGGTCTCTGAGGTATTTTTCATACTTCACAAATTTATAGCCATACAAAAAATATTAAGACCTTTTGCACAAGTTACAATATGACTGATAAATTCATGTAAATTGGAGAAATCTGACTACAGATTCACTCATATTCTTTGAATTTTACTTTGAATCCGCTCGAAGAAATGCTCCCTATTACAACACTTTGCTGTTACAGTTTCATTTTCAAAGACTTACTTTAACAGAAGTAGGACTCAGAGCTCTAAAAGTGGCTTTTCACTGTCCTGCTTTTCTTCAGCTTCTTCAGATCCTATGGGGTAAGAAAGGGGGACAAGAAAAAGTATTGCTTTCTATTAAAGTAACAAACGATGTCTTTAAAATTACAATATACACACATAATGTTTTAAATGAGAGATACATGTTTCCTCCTCCAGAGATTTAGGTTAAAACTGTAACTATAAAATAAAGTTTTACTGTATTTCTTGTAGGAGGAACTTTGAAACAGGATCTATCACTTGCACTAATCTGTCAAAATGGATTTCATTTACATACGATTAAAAATAATCATACAGACCAGAAATTTATTTCTGCAGGCTCTTCCTCCTCCACCTCTGTGCTGGCAAAGCTTGCATATGTTTTTCAAGGGCAAATAACCGAGCTTTGGTACAAATAATTTAATCTACATATTTTAAGAAGCACTGTCCCAGTGAGAGAGCAGTGAGGGCTTCCTGATGCCCAGGTGATGACAGATGGTCCCTGCGTGTGCTGTTGCCAGTGACCCTGTTCTAACCTTCTGGGTCAATGTCCAGGGAGCCTCACATTAGTTGTGCTTTGACCCAATCATTCCACTCTTGAATTATATCCTTAGCTTATATCCTTGAGGAAATAGCATTTGTTTTATATCACGTAGATTTTTTCCTCTCAAAAGTAGGGGGAAAAAGTCTAATTCTGAGAGCGGAAGTTAAAAATGCTTACATTTCCACGAAATATCTTGCTACCATTTAAAATTACATTTATATAGTTTATAACATGAAAAATGCATTTTATTATGTAAAAACAAATACATAATGAAAAAATTATATATATTGTAAGGTCATGTTTGATAAAAATAAAGCACTAAATACATAGGTGCAAGTCAGAAAGACCAGGAGAAAACAACCAGGTGATGTACACATTCTGGATTCCCAAAGCCTCTAGAATAAACCCACGGTAACGACACAATTTTAGAAACAGGATATAAATAATATAGGCTCTATGGCCACAATTACAGAAATTACAAACATAAAACTAGAAGGAACAAATTAAACTGTCAACATTGAGGTTCTGAATAGTTTGAAGAACAGTTAATCTTTTATTTTTGTTCTTTCTACATTTTTATAAAAAAACATGCATTACTCTCATAACCAGGCACCAGAAACAAAAAGGAGCAGAGATTAGACGAAGGCAGCAGTCAGGGATACAACCTATTCACACACAAAAGCAGCCTGCCTCCCGCTGTGGCTGCACTTGTCAGGTAATAATGCACTTTCCCATGAGAGTGTCTACCTGGATTATCGCAAAAATAAACCTGCTCCAGGAGAATGAAGGCCAAGAATCTTAAGACAAGATTATGTCTCACATCTTAACGTCATGAATGTCACACAGTTAAGGGTGAGTTTGTGATAAATAAATAGACAAAGGCTTCACTTTCCAGCCTGTTAAGCTGCTATAAAGCGTCCAGACACTGGGCTGGTTTAACTGGCTTCTTCTCACTCTGAAAGGAGCCCAAGGAAGATGGTCAGGCCAACTTCCCATTTCTGGGCTCACTTTCCACCTGTCAGGCTAACAGCATTTGAACCGCAAGCTGACAAGTCCCGGGAATCCTATGAAGACAAACTTTTAATTAAAATAGTAACATTTATGCTTTTCCTAATTTAAAAGTGAATGCTAGACAGGTTAGATCAATAAGTCTCCTTGAAAAGCAACTATAAAACTGGACTAGATGGACAAGACTAGCCATTTCAGCACTCGGAAAATGACCAAAGGCACACAACAATCTGAGAAGTGTCGCTGCTTGAAAAACTGCAGAATTCTGGGAACAGCAATGGTATTCTTGCCTGGAGCCACTCCAATTCCTTCCCCTCCCAACACCTGGTTTGATGGGCATGAAGGCTCTTACACGGTGGGGCAGACCATGACAACTGGCAGCAAAACTGCACAGCTGAAGGGAGCTGAGCTCACTTAATTTGAGGTGGGGAGTGATGCAATGGTGAACTGACAGAACCAGTTGTGTGCGAGCAGAAAGGGCCAGAGGCTCTGCTGGTGTGAGGTGTGGTCATGGCTGAAGTAAGCATGTGCTTGGCTGAAGCTGTGTGCACCCTAGTGGAGACCCCAAAGAGCCCAACTAGCCAAACACCCTGGTCGACCCTGAGACTATGAGCATATGCAAAAGAGATAAGAAAAAATGTAGAGCAAAGTTCAAGCTGGGGAGGACTATAAGTAGACTGAAAGTTGCATGTGCTGTCCAATACATACATATATCCACTTGGCAGAAGACTTAATCAAAGTGCTTGAGCACAATCTCTGTCCAATCATTGGCTACCACTAACAAAGGGTGAACCCATGAAGCTCTGCTTAATAATAAATGCATTAAAAATAAAATAAAAAACCAAGAAGACATATTAACAGCCACATGTCACAGGGAACATAAATTTACAGATTTAGTCTAGGCAATTATCTAAGTAAACATACATTAATAACACACCTTTTGGGGGGAAATCAGAATCTAGAGTTGACACAAATTTTTATTTTTCAATAAAAATTATAAGGCAGAAAAGTGTGACTATTCTCAGGAGGAAAAGAAAACAAACAAAAACCACAACTCAATAGAAGCTGTCTCTGAGCTAAACCAGATATTTTATTTAGCAGACCATGACTTCAAAGCAACTATCTAGAATAATAATCTATAATAATAAAAGGGTAATATGCTCCGGACGTTCTTCCAGACGAAGTCAGGGCCCGAGTGAAGCCGCCTGGGTCCTCGGTGCTAGAGGGAAGCCCGTGCCGGCAGCCAGGGGAAGGAAGGCCTACTCTTGCATGAATTTTCATGCATCGGGCCTCTAGTTGTAAATAATATAATATTTAGAAATGTGAATTTTTGGATATATATATTCAAAGAACTATAGAAAATAAAGCTTAAAGAAGTAAAGTAAAATGAACACAACTAGAGATCAACAAATAAAGATTATCAAGGAGACAGAAATTACAAAATGATCAGATTTTTAAAAACCTGAAGTAGAAAAGTATAATAACTGAAGTGAAATATTCACTGGGAGGGGGATTGTTTAAGAGAATATTAAAGTTGGCAAAAGACAGAACTTGTAAACTTGATGCTAGAACAAGAGAAGTTATCCAATCTGAATAATAAAGAGAAAAAGACTGAAGAAAATGGAGCAGACTCAGCGAGCTATGAGATAACATCAAGCATGTGATGGGACTGCCTGATTTAGAGGAGGGGAAAAGGATCCGGAAAAACATTTGAAGAATTATGCCCCAAACTCCGAAAATTTGTTGTTCATCTATACATTCAATAAGCTAAACAAGTACTGATTAGGATATGTACAAAAAGTTGCTACAATATATTTCATAGGCAACCAGATGAGAACCACAGAATACATGAAACACAATACATCAAAATTTATAAGATGTTTGCTAAAGCAATCCCTTGGGGGTAAATTTATGACTTTAAATGCCTGTGTCAGAAAAGAAGATTTAAAATCAATCATGAAAAAGAAGTGCAAGCTAAACTCAACCCAAACAGAAATAAAAATTGTAATGAAAATTCAAAACACACACACACACACACACACACACACACACACACACACACACGAGAGAGAGAGAGAGAGAGAAAAACACAGGAAAACAACTCATTCTTTGAAAATATCAACAAGCTTGACAAACCTCCAGCTAGAATTACAAAAAAAGAAATGAAAGAAAATATAAACTACCAAAATCAAGAAAAAACATTACTACTAATCCTAAAAAGAATTAAAGGAAATGTTATAAGTAATTTATGCCAACAAACTAGATAATTTAGATGAAATGGATGGATTTTTAGAAAGACACAAATTACCAAAATGGACTAAAGAATAAATAAATACTCTGAATAGACCTACACATAACAAGAAATTTAATTAATAATTGAAAATCTTCCCACAAAGAAAATTTCTGAACTAAATGGTTTCATTGGAGAACCTATCAAACACTTAAAGAAAGAATGATATTGATCCTTAACAAGAAGGATTAATTCAGAAAATAAAGGAGTTGGGAACACTTTCCAGTGCATTCTATGAGGCCAGCATTACTCTGCTATCAAAGCCAAAAATATAATAAGAAAACCACAGACCAATAGGTACAAAAGTAATGAGCATTGATACAAAAATCCTCCAAAAGTATTAGCAAATCAAACCCAGGTACATAATGGGTCATACAACATGACAGAGTGGGATTTACCTAGATGTAAAGAGTTGATTTAACATCCAAAAATCAACTGATGTAATACACCATATTGACTGAATACAGGACAAAAACCACACGATCATCTCAACAGATGCATGGAAAGCATATGAAAAATCCAATGCTCACTCATTATAAAAACTTTCAACACACTAGGAATAAAATGAACTTCCTCAGCCTAATGAAGGGCATCTGTGAAAACCCACAGCTATCACGTACTTAATGTTGAAAGACTAAATGCTTTTCCCCAAAGACCAGGAACAAGACAAGGATGTCTGCTCTTGCCCCTTCTATTCAACACTGTATTGGAGGTTCCAGATAGTGCAACAAGAAAAATATTTTTTTAAAGATATCCAGCTGACTGAAAAACAAAAAATAAAACTGTCTTTACCCACAGATCACATGATCCTATATGTAGAAAATTCCATAGAATCCATATACACACAAAACCAAAACTAGAACTAATAAACAGGGTTAGTAAGGGCACAAGATACAAATTTAATATACAAAATACCAACTGTATTTTTATATACTAGCAATGAACAATTTGAAAATGAAACTAAGACAATATTTACATTTAAAATAGGACCAAAAAGAATAAAATACTTAGGAATTAATTTAACAAAAAAAAAAAATTCGTATGCAGAAAACTACAAAACTTTAGTGAAAAAACTATGTTTCAAATCTATTAATCTACACAGGGTGACTATATAATTGATCATCTAAACAAGAACATTCTGAGGGATAAATGGAGTTCTAACAGTGATTACATGGGGCCACAGGTAAGCCAAACCGAAATGCAGGCTTCCTTTTAGTTGTAAATTGTAGTGCCTTCATCTAGATTTGTTCAGTACTGATTATACAGGATGGGGCAAAAGTAGGTTTACAGTTATGAGTACACGAAACACAGAGTTTATTCTTGTATCATTATTTATTAATTATTGTATTATTTTCCATATGGACAACAATAAACCTACTTTTGTCCCACCCTGTACTATACAATTGAGCTAGTCTCCATTTTAAGTTAGTCTTTCAATTATTTAGGAGGTGATGAATTACCTTTTCCCCAGCATCACTACTGCTTCGTTTAAGCTGTGTAACCACACGCAACAACTTCAACCCCATCATCTGAGAGGACTGTGCCTCCTCATTCTTTCCATTTAACACACAGGTAAGCAGGAAATGGCTAGACCAAAAGCAAACCGGCAAACACGCCACCTTTATATCCTTCAGAGGTACATCTACTAAAATATGCTAATTTTCCAAATCTCTGTGACACTAAAATTCAAGTCATTCATTTACAAGGAAAATGCTGACATTTCAATTTTTGGTGCCTTCAACTTTTCCCCTTATTTTCATTTATTCCTCCAACAGTTTAAGTTTACTATGTGCCAGGCACTGTACTATGTGCTGAAGAAAGACAAGAAAAGGCAAGGCCGGCCCCAGATGCCCTCTTGCCTCTAGGGGCCAATCAGAGCTGTATTAGGACAACAGAAGCTTATAACTTCTGCTGCTAACACACTGTTTAATATTTAGCCATTGGCTAATGAGAAAACTTTATAGTATAATCTTCTAGGTACGTTAATTTCAATAACAGTTTTTAATAAAATTATTCTTAAAGTGCCTTTAATTCAGACAATGAAAATAATATAATATTTATAATAATAAAAGCAAAATATGCTAATTAGGTCAGACATCCTTCCGGACAACCTTTCAGACAAAGCTGGGGCTGCGAGGGAAGCCTGGGTCCTGGTGCCAGAGGGAAGCCAGTGCCGGCAGCCTGGGGAAGGAAGGCCTACTCTTGCATGAATTTCGTGCATTGGGCCTCTAGTACAATATAATATAACTAGAGGCCCGATGCACGAAATTCATATAAGGGGCTCGGCTCTCACAGGCCCGGCTGCCTGGGCCCTTGCAGCCCCGACTTCATCTGGAAGGTCATCTGGATGGTCATTCTGCTGTTTGGTCTAATTAGCATATTAGCTCTTTATTATATAACTAGAGGCCCGGTGCACAAAATTCATGCATGGGGTGGGGGTGGGGGGGCAGTGTCCCTCAACCCAGCCTGCGCCTTCTTGCAATCTGGGACCCCTCAGTAGGGTCCATAGACCTGGCCGGAGATCAGGGCCTATCGGGGCTTTCCTTCCCCTGGCTGCTGGCAGCTGGCCCCACCCCCACCGCTGCCACTGCTTGTCATCAGTGCAGTGCTGCCCCCCCTCCTCTGCCACCAGTCGCCTCCCTCTGCGGGTGACAGGCATGAGGTGCAATGGCTTGGCTGGCCTGGGCTTCCCTCTGCGGGGCGATCGCTGGCCGGCCCTGCACACCTGCCACAGCGTTGCTGGTCAGTGGCCTGGGCCTCCCTCTGTGGGGCGATGGATTGTGGGGCCCCCAGATCGATTGCTGCGCAGAGGGAGGCCCTGCCCATCTGCCGCAACGCTGCCAGCTGGGTAGCCTGGGCCTCCCTCTTTGGGGAGATCAATCGTGGAGCCCCCCCACCGATCGCCCCACAGAGGGTGGCCTGTGGGGTGACCATGGGCAATGGTGGGGCCCCCTGACCAATCGCATCGCACCAGCCTTGGTTGGCCTGGCGCCAGTGCGTATCATAGCATGGTCGTCCGGAAGGTCATCCAGACGGTCGTTCTGCTGTTCAGTCATTCGGTTGATTTGCATATTACGCTTTTATTATTATAGATACAATAAACTAAGCCATTCTGAACACTCCCTCTCTGATCACTTCTAATTTGCATTTTGTCGTAGAGCAGCTCCCCAGGGGAACACTGTGAAAGTATTTGTTGTTCTTGGTTAGCATAAGCTAGTGAAATGGTAATATTTCCAACTACCACTAGGTGGTATTAAAAGTCACAGGTAGGAAGCCAGTGGTTGCTTGTTGAAGAATGCCTGAGGTATTCCCCATGTTATTATCCCACTGTTCTGAATTTCCAATTAAGAAAATACATTAGTGTTGAGAAATTTTAATAGACTTAGAAAATTAAAAGCTATACGAAAGCATGAACTATAGTGCAAAATTCTTATTTTTTAAAGGAACGAGTCCTATGATGCAATCTCAATGAAATAATCCTTATGATGAGGTAATGAAAAGTTTAATACTTACTCTAATAGTTTCTGCTGGCTGAGAAATAGCTTTTCTTCTAGTTCATATATCTTATCATCTGACTCTATGCCTTTGTTTTATACTGCTTTTAGAGCCAACACCAATAGTACAGAACATCAAGTTACTTCAAGTTCCCCTAACATGCTGTCCCAGTGCTGTGCCTTTGATCTTCACATGGTTCTTTCTGCCTGGAGTCTGTTTTACCGTGTGTGTGTGTGTGTGTGTGTGTGTGTGTGTGTGTGTGTGTGTGTTTAAAATATTTACAGAGCATAACGCTGGGAATAAAATAATGCCGTCTCTAACTCAAGTTTATATCTCAGTGACAGAAACAGGCCAGGTCCCTGCAGAAGACAGTGCGGACAATATAGGATGACAGGGTTGTGGGACATGTCCCAAAGAAAAAGCAAACAATGAGGACATGCTGCCAACACTGCCAGGAGCCCAGGGTGGGTGGGAGGTAGGGAGAAGCCTTCTGAACACAAGAGTGGAGACTAGGATTGCAGAGATGTAGTGTTAAGGACAGAAAAAAGCAAGATGCACAATGGCTTGAGAGGGTTTTGCACACCGCATTTTCAGAAAAACTAAGAACAGAACACAAGGAAAGTTAATAAGCAGAGAGGCCAGACAACTGGGTAAGGTGGTCACAGAAATGCATTCTGCCAGGCTAAGGAGTCATGACTTTCGTAATCTTTGATGTCACTGAAGGCTTTTGGCCAGGGCAATAATGTGATCAATTTTTAATGTTCATTCATGTTAAAAGGCTATATATTTATTAGCTATGAGCGTGGACTCCAGCACTAGAGCCAGTGTTCAAATCCTACTTCCAACCCTTATTCTTTGTATGATGTGGAACAAACACCTTCACCTCTCTGTGCCTCAATATGCTTCTCTCTAAAATAGGGAGAAAGACTTTCACATCAGAGTGGTTATGAGAAACACTTAGAAAAATGCGATTGTTATTTTTAATACTGCACTCTGGTGGCTGCTTGTGAGAAGGCAACTAAAGCAGGGAGATAGGCTGTTGCAGAAACTGAAGCAAGAAATGCTGAATTCAAGCTCAAGGTGGAATTAAGTGGTACACATCCGATTTCACTCATATGTGGAATCTAATGAACAAAAAACGAGCAAAATAGAGATAGACTCATAGATCGAAAGCAGCTGACAGCTGTCAGAGAAGGACTGGGGGGCTGGGTGATGGGGGGAGTGGAAGGATTGAGCAAAGAAGAGAAAGAACTCATGAACACATATAACAGTGTGGTAACAGCCGGCGGGGAGGGGAGTGGAGGGAGGTGGAGGTGGACAGAAGTCCCCTTCTATCACCATTTTTCCCGCACCATTTATGGGGGGGGATAAAGGTGATGGAAGGAGACTTGACTTAGGGTGGTGAACATGCAATACAGTGTACAGATGCTGTGTTGTAGAACTGTGCACCTGAAATCTGTATAATTTTGTTAACAGTGTCACCCCAATAAATTCAATAAAAAGGAAAAAAAAGAAATTAAGTGGTACAATTTGAATGAGATAAAGGAGGCAGAAATAGAGAGGATCAAAATGGCAGAGTCCCCAGGGAGGCTCTGGTTTCTGACTTGGAAAACTGGGTGGACAGTGCTTCTATTCCTAAACATGGGAGGCCCTGCAGGAGGGTAAGGGAATGGCAGGTAATAAAGAGAGCATCAAAGCCCTTGTCTCTCCTGCCCGTCTTCTAGGATGCAGACGCTAAGCCACTGTGTCCCTGGCCCTCTATTCCATTTAGTTTTACATCTCTATGTCAGACCACTGATCACATGTCAAGAGCATGTCTTAGCTATTCTCATATCCGAAATACCTGGTATGTTAAATATTTGCTAAGTGTTTTGAGAAGTAGAGGGAGAGACAGAGGCTGAGCATTTGAATAATGGACAAAAAACACAAATGATAATCAAATTTTTTTACCTGCTTCGGATTCAGGAGGAGAATAAAACTGGCCATCGGAAAGGCCACCAGGAATGAGTGCCGCCCTCTCCGAAGCATCCTGAACAATCAGGAGTCCTGAAAGAGAAGAAATTCAGAGGCTGGGATGGTGCCACTGTTCTGGTAGCTTCTTGGCAAGGCTAACCACAATAAAATGATGTTAATATTACATTTAAAAACAAGTCTTCGCCAAAGAGATACTTTGAAAATCTTTCCACCAAAAAATACATTTTATTAATAAACTGTGAACCTGTACTGTAAGGACAGATTTCAACTAGTTTTAAAAAATGGCCTCATGTTACTCATGTGATTCTGTGACTCGGTATTTACAGCATCTTCCCTTGAGAACAGCTTCTCCCTACAGAAATCAACACCATCAGAACCAAACACATAGCAAAACAGAAAACCTGGTCAGCTCGGACAAGTGGTCTATCGTCTGCATGTGGTTGGAGAATTGCCAGATGTAAAACATAATGAATGGACAGACTTTTGTAAGTATGTAAAGAGTAATTAAGATGGTGAACAAATGTTATCCAGTAAAAAGGTCCTCACAAAAGAAGGGTATTAAAAAAAGAAAAAACAAAGAAAAGAGAAGAAAAGGAAGGATGATGTGGACAGTTCAAGAACACTAACACATGAGAGAGGCCATCAACAACGAGCTCTGACTGAATGTGAGTTAACAATGAGAAACAGCAGGCCAAATAGCAGATACCAGGTACGTGTGTAAAATATGCTACAGACAGTAAAAATAAGCGCTATTGGAAAGTGTTTCATTAATTGTGTGTTCTGCTTTGTTACTTATTTTGAATCTGGTTTAAACACATAAGCATTCAGGCCTCAGTCACATTAATAGTTGTTCTGCTTTCAATCAAGTTCAACTTATATATAATTTAAAAAATGATTTTCATTAACTTTGTCCCAAGTCCACAGTATGTTTTCATTAAGGAAAAGAAGGCACAGGATAGATAAGGCTTGGTCTGATTAATGTGTTTTAAAACCTACTCTTGAATAATTCTTTTCTTGTAGATGTCTTCTCTGAAAATGAGGTTTTTCCTAAAGAAAGCCATTTCCAAGGTTACTTTTCCTTCTGCTGTTCCTTTGGGTTATAATCATGTTTACCTTTACATAAGACAGGCATTTTTTTCTATCAGGCAGGGCAAAAAGAGCCAGGTGACGGAGGGGGCATGGAAGAGCATGACTTAAATCTGCCTGGGTCTCTGTTGAGCTTGGATCATGTCACCAGCAAGAGGGCGGGTGGAGTACGTGGGCTTCCACTAAGGCCACGCTTTAGAAAAGAATTCCAGCCCAATAATTAATCATAAAGCTCCATGAATCACTTGGCCTTCCTAGTCAATATCCAGGGATACTCAAAGCCGCACAGGGAGAGTACAACAGCTTTGGCAGGACTCACAACTCCACAACGCTAGCTATCACTCAGCTACTCGGAGGAGCGTGGTGCATTTCTTGAATGGCTTGCTGGCTCGCTCTCTTCCTCTTCCTGAACTTCACCAGGTCTAACAGCTGGAGGGAGGAGCCACATTCGGTCACTACCCTTTCATCCAACTCTCCTTGCGATATCAGCTACACCCACTAAAGAACATAGACACCACGATCTGCTAACTTCAGCCACCTGCCGCTCAAATTACGGCACCCACAGCTCTTCCTTCCAGCTCAGCACCTAGCCAGTCCCAGGAGGTCAACGTTGAGAGGAACTTACTATTTTCTTCTTCTGACTCTTGAGGTAACACTTTGAAGTCCAGAAACCACGTCTCGATCCAGGCAAGGATGAATGAAATGATGGGCAGCACATAACCGAAAGCCCCTTGAGAGAAAAGCTGGAAGAACAGATGTGAGCAGCAGAGGGAAATCCAGTTACCATGAGCTCACAGTGGAAAACGAGGCATGGTTATTATAGATGGCATTCTTCAGAAAAAGTGGTAGGCCATACCTTTGAGAGGATCACTTTTGCTAGTAAAAAGGCACTGGTCACTGCTGTCGTCAACTGAAAGACACAAAAGTCGGCACCATTCAAATTAGACATTGGACATTGTGGAGGCACCTTCCTCACACAAGAGACCCACCTGAGCCAGAAGTACACAAAGCCCGAGAAGCTACGCCCAGGCCGGCTCCTTCCCACATCACTCTCTCTCTATCCCCTAAACCCAGACTGCGGCAAAGTGGACTTCTATGTGACACACAATCCCTGGCTGGCTCTAATGGCCTTTCTCCCACATTTAGCAAGCTGGTGTGTTGGGAAACTAGCTGGTGTGTTGGGAAACTAAATTTTATCCAAACACACTATCACCACAGAAGAAAGGACAGTGAAATGCAGAGGCAGGGCTCCTGGGATTGGGGTTGGGATTATCCCATAGGACCTGGCCCTAGTCACTCTGTCCTCCAACTAAGATTTGTGGCAATATGAAACCTGAGCAAAGTGAATGCCAAATAGTCGCCTTGATTGACAGAATGGAGGTCAGGGGACATCAGGTGTTGTGCTTAGTGAGTATTAACAAAGTTGCACACCCCCCCTTTGTTAGCAAAACACGCCTCCCCCTGCCCCTCACACACACACACACACACCAGCTCACACACACACACAAACACCAGTTAAAGTGAGTTACTTGGAGAGGAAGGATTTTACATTCTGATACTAATTAACTTTACAGGCTGAACTAAGTGCTGTTTAGGTACCAGCTGACTTCTTCCAGCTGCCTGGACCCTTCTCTATAAATGTTTTTCAAAATAAAAACCAGAAACAATAAAATGAATATGCTAAATCTAACCTGTCCTCTTGATGATTTACAATTAGAGACTGAAGATACTTTCTTAAAACTCTCACAGAATGTCAATCATTTTTCTGAAAACAAAACACTGAGACAGTTGGATTGACAAGTCCTACTGCATGTTACAGAAACTCAAATAGGGACTATTATAGAAAATCGGGAAGGGACAATCATCAGCTATTTGGTATTGCCAAATAGCTATTTTGTATTCAAGAGAGGAGTCAAGTCTGGCTAAAACTGTCAGCCAATATCAATGAAATGCAAGCTTGGGGCTCAATGGATGGTCTAAGGATTCTGTGGATGCTCAGAAGAGATGGCCCAGGCAGAGGCGCCCCCTGGTGGATTGTCTTAGGAGTGCTGGACAAGCCTGTGCCAGCCCACACACAGACCAAGGTTGCACACTCAAAAGCAGGACTGCAGGCTATTCCTAAGCAGCATTCCCCTCCCTCATATACCTGCCTTATTAGAGCTCTCAAAAAGGTGAGTGTTCAGGTATCTGTGGAAATAGAAAAATTGCTTATAATTCTTCTTTCAATCAATAAATATTTGTTTAGGGTGAATAGTATGTGCTCTATGCTGGATGCAAGGAAACAGAAATGAGTACAAAGGCACTGCCTTTAAGAAGCCTAAAGGCAATAATAAAAAGGAACATGAGAGCGTTTCCCTCTAAGACAGGAGGAAGGGGAATAAAACAGGGAGGAAGGCAATTATCAAAATGAGCAGAGAGCAAGTCATGAACAATCACTAAGCAGTTTCAATCAACAGGAAAATTTCTAAATATCTTTGTGACAGAGATACTGATCTTATGTCTCATTATACAATGAGGTAGAGGGTGGGTTGGTGCTTGACCAATAATCCTATTAGGCCTCTGGATTTCTGAATTGGTTCAGTATCCATATAGACAAAGCTAGTTGGTCATTACCATTGGAAAGAAGCTAAACTGTTGAAAGGTAGAGGAACGGGGACTCAGGAAAAGCCAGATGAAAACTGCCTCTTCTCCCAGCTCAGCCCTGCTGCGAGCAGGCCCTAGCCACCAGCACTGGAGGAGGCGAACCATTCATCCAGGTATACTCACTGCTATTGCCCACCAATGGCGCAGTCTGCATACAGCGTAGGCAAGTATTAACACTTTGAACCGAAAAACTGCCAAAAGCTATATTAAAAAAAGAAAAGACAAGTTTTCAAAAATATGTACAAAAGAAGAGTAACTTAGTTTTATGAAGAACCCACCAAAGTGCCTTCATTATTCTGATTTAGCTGAAGACTGCCATAGACGAGCACTAGTCTACAGACCAGCATTTGAGATCCCTGCTTTAGAATTTATGTAATTCCACCCAAATAAGGATTCAAATCAACTTCCCATTCTCGACAAAAGAACATGAAATTAAATGTTTATTTTTCCTTTCTACTTAAGTCCACATATATTTCCAATTCCACTTTGGAAGACAGCAGGGTTTTAGTCAAGTCTATGGTAAAGCTCTGGGTTACTGGGCTATTGGGAGAGTTCAGCCTACCCCAGTAGTTACTATCTGGTTATTTAGGATGGTTCTGGGACTTTTGTGAAACCCTTTATGTGTATTATTATCCCATGTAATCCCCACCACAACAACCACATGAGTCAACCACTATCATTAATCATATTTTACAGATTAAGATGAATAGAAACATTGTTCAAAACCCCACAACTCCTTAGTGAGAAAGCCAAGATTTGAATCCAGGTAGCCTGACTTCAAAGACGAGGCTCTTAACCACTATTCTACAGCTGTCTTCGTCACTCTCATCCACTAAGAAATAAACACAGAATAAAAGTTTACCAATTTTACTCAGAAAGTATGTTTATTCTGAGTTGGACCCTTGAGACTCAGGGTAGAGGTCTGCCAAAAGTTCCTCACTAGTCAAAACAGCTAAAAGGCTGCAGGCTGAACATTTTGCTGCCATTGACTAGATAACCTCACTTAAGATTCTGTTACATAAATGAAGTTCACAGGTTATATTTGTCTTTAATTTGCTGCTTTCATTAAAAATGTGTTTTCCAATAATCTAACCATTTAGTTCCTCTTCATTCCAAATTCTATCTCCACATTCTGGACTTGGCAAAGTATTTCTTTACCCCTCTATCTTGACGTCTCCCAGGTCCCAAGGTTTCATGCTCCCAGGTCCCCTGCTCGACAGTCTTTCCAATCTGAGCTAATGGGCTTTCCCTATTTGTCCAGTAACCCCCTAAGCATGGGGCACAGACAACCAATGAGATCTGACCAGTGCATTAACCTGGCTTCCTGACAATTCCTGACTCAGGCTATTTTAAGATAAACTCAGCAAGGGAAATAAGAGGAAAAAAGAGAAATCAATTTTGTTGTTGATATGTCAATAGTTTCAAAGTAAATATCATAAGACTTGGGAAATAACATGTTCTGCCACCAACTTCAATGACCTAGGCTAGGTCAAGATACTGAACCATGAAACACAATTTCTTCATTTGGAAAAATAAGGGGATTGCATTATATTAGTGTTTTCCAAATATTTGGCCGCATTCAAACACTTTTCAACCTACTGTATAGAATCTTAACATACTAGAAGTTAAAATGAATTTGGGGGAATTCACTGTGAATTTTAACTGCCTATGCTCTGTCTACAGATAAGAATGAACCCTTACATACTACATAGATAAAAATGGAACTAGTCAGGTAAGGGGGTGATAACAAGGGAATCCTGAGCTCTACTTATTGGGACTTCCACTTTGTTCCCCAGACACACTTATTCAGGCTCCTTCAAAAAGGAAACAAGACTTTTAGAATAGCTTGAAAACCATTAGAAATATAATCATTAAAGTCTTCAACAAAAATAATGACATTGATTGCAGATTCTGAGCTCTACCTATCATTGGGTTATGTGTTTTCCATGTATGACTTCATTTACTTTTCAGAATGATGATGATGATCTCATTTTAAATACTAAGGAAACTGAAACTTAGACATAATTTATTCAAAGATATACAACTAGTAATAGTGTTGTGAATCAGGTTTTCTGACTTTAAGGGTTCTATAGTTTCTAAAGACAGTGAATAAAGAAGTTAAAATGAATTTGGAGGAATTCACTGTGGATTTTAAATCCCTATGCTATGTCTAACACAATGCTAGAATCTGATCTACTTACATCATAAAGAGATTTACCAGGGAGTTGTGTCAAACCCAATCAAAGTGTGTCCTAGAGCCAGCAGGCATGGCTCAGTGGTTGAGTATTGACCTGTGAACCAGGAGGTCACAGTTCAACTCCCAGTCAGGGCACATGCCCCAGTTGCGGGCTTGATCCCCAGTGGAGGGTGTGCAGGAGGCAGCCGATCAATGATTCACTTTCATCATTGATGTTTCTATCTCTCTCTCCCTCTTCTTTCCTCTCTGAAATTAATAATATATATTTTTAAGGGTCCTAGAGCACTGCAAGCATTCATTTGAATAAATGAATGCCTCATCTACAGATAATTGCATCTGTAATTCTACAACTGACTAATGTACCCAAGATTACCAATATATAACTTTCCCAAATTATATTAGAGAAAAATGAAACAGATTTATTATTGAAAATATACTGAAAAGAAAATGCATTTTCATACTGTTGTTACATAAATAGGTAAATTTTCCTTTTAGTGATTAGTGCCAATGGCTTCTATTTCAGCTATTTGAAAAAATAAAGGCTTTTCTCTAAGAAAATCAGAATGGCTTTTTCTTCTGCCTTTCTTATATCTTTTAGTATCTTGAGATGACCAGATAATTTCTTAGAAAGAGGTAAAGAGAACACAGAATGGGCCAGTAACTAGGGGGGAAAGGAAATATAGTGTTCAAGGGAGGAAACAAATAGAACTACATAGAATATGAGGTCTATTGGGAGGAAATTTGCCTTTTGGTTAGTTTCATCATATCTGAAATAAACTATAATAAAAAATACTTACAAATATATCAAAATAAGAAGAGTAGAAATCATATCGCACCACCTCCTTCTCTAACGTGTTCTCAATGCCTCCATTCACCTAGGAAGGAGAGTAAAAAGTAAAAACAAAAAGATTTATGTGTGAAAGTAATGCAAGAGAACATGTACAGAAGACAACTGATCAATGTTTCTCTCTCACAGTGATATCTCTCTCTCTCTCTCTCTCATCAATAAACATATCCTCGGGTGAGGAAAAAAAGAAAAGAAAATGAAGGGAGCAGATGAATTTTGCCTGAGAGGAAAGCCTTTTGGAAGAGTTTATCTTGTATTGTTGGTAAGAAATGTAAACAGAACCAAGGCTTTCGGAGAAAACAGGTATGTTGGGTTAAATAAAATCTATTATTAAAATTTCACCTATTTACTTTACTTTTATTAAATAAATGTAGCAACTAGAAAACTTAAAATTACATATGAGGTTTGCATTATATTTCTATTGGGCAGTACTGATCTAGACCAGTGATCTTCAACCAGAGTGCTGCAAGAATTTTAAAAACATGCAATGCCTGATTTAGTCAGAGGCACTGACTTCTTTTCCTTTAGATTGTCAAATAAAAAAAAATTACAGCCCTAGCTGGTTTGGCTCAGTGGATAGAGTGTCCACCTGCAGACTGAAGGGTCCAGTGTTCGATTCTGGTTAAGGGCATATGCCCAGATTGCGAGCTCGATCCCCAGTAGGGGGCGTGCAAGAGGCAGCCGATCAATGATTCTCTCATCATTGATGTTTCTATTCTCTCTCCCTCTCCCTTCCTTTCTGAAATCAATAAAAATATATTTAAAAAAATTATAACAGCCAACACAACAATAGCTGTCCTGTGTGAATGAATCAAAATTATACCTATTTTTTGGTCAGAATGGCAAAAAAATATATTTTTTGGTGCACCACAGAATTTTACTAATTTAGTTTATGTATGCCATGAGATTTAAAAAAAAGGTTGAAAATCACTGGTCTATATAACTAACTGCATAAGTCAAAATATAGACAAACCTCCAAATGGTTCTAAAATACTTTTATAACATATGAATTAATAATCTCTTTGCAAAAAAGTAGAGTAAATAACATGCAAAATCTTAAGTATGGGAATTAGAAAAGGAGATGCAACATCTAAAATATATTCCAGAAGCATGCTACATTTTTATAGAGCAAGGATCAGCAATCTATGTTCTGAAAAGGACCAGGGAATAAACATTTTTGCCTTTGTGGGACAGAAGGACTCTGTCACAAATACGCAACCACTCACATAAAAGCCAGCCATAGACAATAAGTAAACAAATGGGCAGGGCTATGTTCCAATAAAACTTTATTAACAAAAGCAGTCCAGCTGAATTTCACCCCAGGCTGTAGTGTGCCAATTTTCACTATAATACAAAACACCATGAATTCAAATTCCAAAATCCCAGACAAAATGAATTTTAAATTAACAAGGTTTGGTTTAAACAGTAAAGAAAAAGGAATGCCCAATTCAGCTGGAGATCAATATTGCCTCATTTGGGGGGAAAAACAAAATTCACTGACTGAGACAGAAATGATGTAAAAAAAAAAAAATAAGAAAACGGTTTTGTCTCTGGAAACAATTCTTATACTGTTATGGGGAAAAAACCACTTACATTTAACTCTATTATCCACAGTAATGTTACAAATAAGAGGTCAAAGGTGACAAACAAACAGAAAGTCCTCCTGACATCAGATATGCCTTTCTTTTCCCTTCCTTCATAGGACTCGATCCTGGCCATGAGCTGTGCAGGGTTGATGGAATGGACATCGCGCAGAGAAGCATGAGAGCTCTGGCTCCCTGTGAGAGCGTTCTCCATGTCTGCTGGCAGGGAGTTCATCCTGGAGGGGAGTTACAGGAGCCTTTTTCCAACGTCACCATCCCTAGAGAGAAGAGGCCTGAGGGGAATAAAAGAGAGACACCATGTGAAATCAGAGCTCACCCAACACCACAGCACTACCCCCACCTCCATGCACTGTTTCTCTAATGGAGCACAGAGAGTCTTAACTGAAAACATTTATGTCTTGATGAAGACATAAAGAGAAAGTGAAAGGAGAAGCAATTCTTAATGTTAACAATTAATACTACAAAATAGCTGTATGGAAAAGAATGGCAATAGAGAAGAATGCAAACTTACAGTGGTACAGGATAAAGACAGGATGTTAACCCCAACAAAAAGGTGTGCCCGGTAACCTGGAGAAGGCCCGTTGGTAGGCAAGCCAAGCCAGTTCTCTTGCTGTGCCAAGAAGAAAACCTCTACAATTCTGTCATCACCCACGGACTAGGAAAACTTTAACTGAATAGCTTCCCAGAGAGCATGTAACCAGAAGGTGTAAACTACCTATAAAAATGTGTGCGCTAAAGAGGAATTGCTTTCCACCAAAGGTATCTAATAAACCAAAGTTCGTTTTTCCCCATCACCTCTTAATGAACAAGCATGTTTCTGGGCTTCTTCTTTAAAAAGAAATACGCACACTGCAAAACGTTCAGCAACACATAAGCGCCCCACTGGTAATTACAGTAGTTACACACTCCTGTAGGGAGATGCAGAATCTCCTCCCCCAAGGCCAGGATGTACTTCTATAGTAAAAGCAAAAGATTTATATGGTTGGACAAGCATGGGAGAAGGCATGTTCTTTTCACAGCAATCGGCAAGAGCACATTAGAATAGCTAGAACATGTAAACACATTTAACATCTCTGTATATACATCATGTTTGCTCACATTCTATTGGTCAAAGTATATTTCAAGGCCAAACCCAAAGGCAATAGAGCGGGGATGTATACTCCACCCAAAGAGGAAGAGTAGGTAAGTGAATATTTGATGATTAATATTCCAATCTAGCACAGCTATCAATGTTTTAAATCACAGGTTGACAAACTATAGCCACATAGCCTGCAGGTTAAATATGGCCCACTGCCTGTTTTTGAATATCGAGTTTTATTAGAACACCAGATCCACTCTTATTGCCTATGGATGCTTTCACACTAAGATGGCACAGATAAATTGCTGCAACAGAGACCATATGGTTAGCAAAGCCTAAAATGTTTATTTTATTATCTGCATCTTTTTTTCTAGAAAGAGGGACTACTGTTTTTATCAGCTTCTCAAAGGGGACCAGGGTAAGACTGAGAGTTATTCAGATTAGGCTAATTGACAAATATTAATTTGCATGCTCTTAAACTTGTAATTCATTCTTATTTTCCACAGGTTGCTCTAGTGACACACTACAGTTTAGGTACAGATGGTCTTACCTTATGTTGGCTTATCTGAGGCCACTTCAACAGTACTTACAGCATGAACACCTTATTCTCTTTCTTTTATTCCACACTACTAAAACTGGAGAAAAATTCTGCCCCATCTGTACTGGTAGCTTCCTAAATGATGACATCTTTCCCACATGAAAACAAAAATAAAAATTGTATTTATAAGATCATTTATTAAATAGTGTGGACCAAATGGGGCCATGTATTAATCCTGACAAGCTCAGGAAAGGCCTACATGGTGGACTTACAAACTCAGAGATCTAAAGGAATCACATAGGGTGGTCTGAAATTAAAACCTTTTAACTAAAAGCAGTTTATAGCAGGTAGTCATGTCCTAGGCTAGAATATGCCCTGACAAAAGTCAATCTTTACCTTAATTAAGCCTGTCTATTGTCTTTTTGCATCTATGATATCATTACTTTGGAATGTCAGGGTAACTTCCCTTTTACCAGACCCTCATGGCACAAGCAATGCACCAAGACAGATACTAAAAATCCTCTTACTGTTATTGAGTTATTGTTGACTGTTAACTATACTGTACCTTCCCTATGTAAGAGAAGCATGTGTCTACATTTTACTTTTTATCCAATCCCAGAATTCCCACCTAACCCCGCCCCCTGCTATGTTTCCTCCAATCTCCCTAATCTATTACCAATGGATTTCAGGTAGCCCACTTACGTTTTCTCTTTTGATTGTAATATATAGAGTAAGATGCAAAACTGCCGTTCTCTGGGACATTTTCTTAATCCATTGTCCACAGTTTGGCTCAAATAAACTCACAAAAATTCTCTGCAGGTTTGAATGCTTCATATGTTGACAAAAGTTTACTGAGACCTTTAACAGACCACAAACTCCTTAATCTTGCATAATCTAGCACATGGCCTAATTTTATCTACTTCTCCAGTACCACTTCACCGCACTAAAAATCACAAGCAGTTTCCTTAAAAAAAAAAAAAAAATCACATTCTCTGGAACCTCTGTTTCAATTTTTCTCTCTTCATGGAGTGCTACTCTCCTTACCTCTATGGCTCTTACTCTTCCTATCAGCCTTAATGCAAAGGTCACTTCCTTAGGGAAACTTGTGATTCCTCCTACTCTTCCATACCTATCAGAGAATAGTGTACGCCAAGCATGTCAAACTCAAAGGCTAACATGGGCCAAATGAACAAGGTTTAAGTTTATGTGGGCTGCAAAAAAACCAAAAGCTTCAATTTTCATAGAAATGTAGGTTTATTTTGATAGAAGACATGCTGAATACGAAGGGCTGAAATAAATGAGTAATCATTAACGTAAAATAATAGAACATTTTAATAAAAATTAATATTTTTTTGAACATTAACTTACCAGACACTGAATAACTGCACAAATTAATAAGCAGAATTTATTAATTAACTAATAATTAACAACCTATTTAATAAACCTATTTTTTTTGTTCTATGAAAGCGAAATATTTCCTGTTGCATAGCCTAAACAAGTCAGTACAAGACTAATGATGCGGCAATCAGCTGCTAAAATATTCGCTGCTAGTATTAGTGGAAAGAAACGGTATGCCTGCGTGTAAGGGAAATAAATGCAACACGATTATAGTAATCGGTCGTTAGCAAACGTTGTAGCTCGTTATTAATAACTAGTGGCCCAGTGCATGGATTCGTGCACATTGAAAAGAAATTAATTAGAAGAAATATTTTAATATTGCTATTTGCCCTTTCTCTATAATAGAAATATCAACAAAAACAACCAAATTCACAATCGACAATGACAGATTGAAACACACACGTGTGATTGGTGCCAGTGAGAGCTTTATATATATCACGCATGTGCGAGTCAAGGTTTATTTTTAAATTGCCAGTGCGCACCGTAGGTACCAGCTGGTTGGATGGTCGGGCGAACAGATGGTCGGTCACTTAGCCTTTTACATATATAGATTATGTATAACAAGATATTTTAAAATTAAGTTACGAAATTTTTATTTATTTATTTATTTTTTTTTTTTTTACGAAATTTTTATTAAAACATTTCTTACACTCTGTTATATTGGCTGGGCCACAAAAATATTCGTTGTGGACCACATGCGGCCTGCGGGCCACAAGTTTGACATGCTTGGTGTACACAGACCTACATAACTCCTCTTACGCTGCATAAGATTATTTTTGGTCTACATTTTCCCTAAAGAAACCAACAGCTCACTTAGGATATTGTGATTCACCTATTTACCAGTTCCTTCATTCTGAGCTTCATATGGGAAGTGGGGGAAATCTAGAGACAAAGGGGTGGGGGGGCATTTAATGTAACAAAATATATAACAATTTATAATATATAAATTTAACAAAAATATGCTAATTCCTAACACTGAAAACTACGAAACATAGTTTAGAGAAATAAAAGATGAAAATAAATGGAGAGATATACTATAGTTATGGATATGAAGAATTCATATTGTTAATATTTCAATTCTCCCTTAACTGATCTACAGACCCAACTCAATCCCACTCATAATCAATCAAGGCTTTGGTAGAATTGACAAGGCAATTCTAAAATGAATATAGAAATGCAAAGAAATGAAAACAGCCAAAACAATCTAGAAAAAGAGCAAAATTGGAACTTACACTAATAACTTTCTATAAAGCTCAGTAATAAAAATAACGTGAAACTAACATAATGATCAACAAATAGATTAATGGAACATAATGGAGAGCCTAGAATTAGGCCAGCACTAATATGATCATTAGACTTCTAACAAAGATGTCAAAACAATCTAATGATGAAAAGAAAGTTTGTTTTCAACAAATGATGATGGGTCAACCAGATAACAAAACTGAAAAAATGAAAAAGAACTTTGAACCCTAACTCACACCATGCAAAAAATAAGATAATGTAGGAAAACAGTTTACAGGCAAAGATTTCTTAGAGAAGACACAACATCCACATCATCTGAAAAAAATTGTATAGGCTTGTCTTCAGGAGTTCCTGCTAGCCAATGTGAAACAATCTGAACATGAAAATGAATAATTTTTAGAATTTATATTTAGAAAAATTAAAAAGTTCCACAAGTCCACAGTAATACTGTAAAAAGGAGAGATAGGGTAGAAGCTCTTCTTTACAGAAAAAAAAAAAAGTCCAACAGAAAAGATAGAAGAAATAATAAAATTAGAAAAATCAAGTTTATAACCCCAGTTGAAGTAACTGATTTAGGCAAATATATATATTTTTTTAATCCTCACCTAAGGATATGTTTTTATGGATTTTTAGATGGAGAAAAAGGGAGGAAGTAGAGAAACATCGATGTGAGAGAAACATCAATTGATCAGTTGCCTCCCATACGGATCGAACCTGCAACTTTTGGTGAATGGGATGATGCTCCAACCAAATGAGCCACCTGACCAAGGCTAGGCAAAGATTTTTAGTAAATGCTAAAAATTATTAAAAGTTTGTTAGGAAATAGAATCTTTATAGTCTCAAAGTATTATCCCTCAGATCAGTTAATTTCATTAAGGGATAATATACCTCTGTTACTGGACCAGGACTGGGCCGAGCGAGTCTGCCTCAGGCAGGTGGGTAGTGTATGGGTTCTTGACTTCTTGTAGGGAAGATTTCACAACTCGAGTCCAGGTGAGTTTGAGAGTACATTTATTAAAGCTGGGGACAGTGAAAATAGGAAGGACTTAGGTTAGAAGAAGCAACAGGAGAGAGCCTAGGTCAGTGATGGCGAACCTATGACATGCGTGTCAGAGGTGACACGTGAACTCATTTTTTTGGTTGATTTTTCTTTGTTAAATGGCATTTAAATATATAAAATAAATATCAAAAATGTAAGTCTTTGTTTTACTATGGTTGCAAAGATCAAAAAATTTCTATATGTGACACGGCACCAGGGTTAAGTTAGGGTTTTTCAAAATGCTGACACACCGAGCTCAAAAGGTTCACCATCACTGGCCTAGGTGGTGGTGCTCTGCTTTGACTCCCTAGAAACATTATAGGAAAGAAGTGAGCCAGGCAGGGCTGTTAGCTCACTGGAAAGTTGGAGACAGGATGAGGGGTTCCCCTGAGACTGGCTGCCCTTGCCTGCTGCTCCCTGGGTTACAAGCCTTGTGGGGACTCTTAGAGTTTAGGAGGAAGTAAAAAGTTCATGCTCCAGAAGGGGCGTGGGCATGCTCTAGAGCAGTGATGGCGAACCTTTTGAGCTCAGCGTGTCAGCATTTTGAAAAACCCTAACTTAACTCTGGTGCCGTGTCACATATAGAAATTTTTTGATATTTGCAACCATAGTAAAACAAAGACTTATATTTTTGATATTTATTTTATATATTTAAATGCCATTTAACAAAGAAAAATCAACCAAAAAAATGAGTTCGCGTGTCACCTCTGCAGGCAGTGGTCAGCAAACTCATTAGTCAACAGAGCCAAACATCAACAGTACAACGATTGAAATTTCTTTTGAGAGCCAAATTTTTTAAACTTAAACTATATAGGTAGGTACATTGTTATTAACTTAATTAGGGTACTCCTAAGGCTTAGGAAGAGCCACACTCAAGAGGCCAAAGAGCTGCATGTGGCTCGCGAGCCGCAGTTTGCCGACCACGGCTAGAGCAAGCCTGCCCTGGGTCTTTGCCTTGAGGGTTTTTATCTTCCTTCTGTGAGGGAGAATCTTAGGGGAGGATTTCAGTAGAATATTCATCAGCTTTCCAGATACTTTCTAATACGTTGATGCATCAAAGTGAGCATATAGGGGAGTTTGGGATTATTCTTTGGTCTGCTTTACTGTTTTACTTTTACCTTGGGTCTAATAGGGTTTTGTTATTTGTTCGCCTGGCTTCCTCTGTCCTTGGGTCTAGCTGGCACTAACGGCATTAACTGGGTCTCTGTCCTCTATCTCCCCAACCAGGGTGATTTTAAGCTATGCATTCTCTGGTTAGGGAGGAGAGGTATAAACCATTCGCTCTCACGTGTCCTTGGTTAGGGCAGATAAGTTCTTGCAAATTACTAGCTTGCTGTAGGTTGTTCAAATCCTATCTAATAATAGATAAACATGGTAATTGACTGTACCTTTGCTACGCTTCCCATTGGCTAATCAGCGTGATATGCAAATTAACTGCCAACAAAGATGGTGGCTAATTTGCATACTGCAGGCAGGGCGGGCCAACTCGAGCCGCCATCCGGGCCCCTGTGTGCCACCTAAGTCCCACCCCCAGCCGGGATCCCCGTGTGCGGCCCTGGGCAGTGGGGCTTGGTGGCGAGATTGGCCCGAGGAAGCCCTATTCTTGCAGGAATATTCCTGCAACGGGCTTCTAGTTGTTTAATATTCTTGTTTCAGTTTCCCCATCCCCATGCCCAGGAATTTCCTAGCTTCTTACTATCCTGCCTCACCTTCACTGTAGAACGATATGGCAGTCACCACTTATACCAAGTAATCAAACAGTATCACCAATATTGAAACAAGCTGACATTACGTGCCTTCTGATGTAATGCAGTAAGAAGTACAAGATATCAATGATCGATTATGATATACCCTTACCAACAATGTTTAATCTGAATTTAGTCATAAAGAAACAAGCAGACAGACACAATACATGGGACATTCTACAAGACAGCTATCGTGGACTCTTCAGAGAAATCAATGTGATAAAACGCAAAGCAAAAACAAAAAGGAAAAGTGGTATGGATACTCTTCAAATTTAAATAAGCATTAAGAGACATGAACATCAACTGCAAGGCACAAGCCAAAACTGAATCCTGAATAAAAAACTTAAAAAAAGAAAAGCTACTAAAGACAATTGGGGAGTTGGTTATGGTTTGCAATCCTGGTTATGTAGGAGAATGCCTTTATTCTTAGGAGATGAATGCTGGAATACTGAGTAGTAAGTGGCATGATATACAGAACTTAAATTAAGAATAGTTCAGAAAAACCTAAGAACATAAGGATGTTTTATATATATATATATATATATATATATATATATATATATATATAATATATTTAGACATAATGTGTATATAGTATTGATACTGAAGAAAAGAAAATGGAATGAGAATTGCTAAGAGAATAACTTTTCATATTGGAACTAATCAATCCTGTTAACCTAGCAAGCAATCCTTGATTTTAATTACATTCTGTGGTTTTGCCTTTATAAATCCTTTCTTTGTTCTATTCAGAGAGCCTTTTGGGTTGCTAACTGAATTTGCATCTCCAGCAATCCTTTTGCTCATATAAATGCCTTTTGTTCTTTCTTACAGCCTGAACCTCTTCTTTGGTTAACAGTATATATAAGTATATGCAGTACGTAGAGATATGGAAGAGAGTAAAAAGTTTTCATTACAAAAAAACCATTAACTTTGCTATTAGTATGAGCTCATAAAAGCACAGAGCAAGGAACCAGAATTATCCTAGACAATCTCTTATATAATTCTACAAATAGAATGGACACGGATTTTTGTACACATCTTTGTATAATAACTCTTCTGTATACAGCAGTTTGAGAGGCCATGACAGATTAAAAGGAAAACCTATACTTATTAGATTTCCGGGTATCCAAATCATTCTGCCTTTGATATAACTATTAAATCACCTAGACATAAGAGATTTGATTACAGAAGTTAAAGACTTCTAATTTGTGACTGCAGGTAGGAGTCATTCTGTCTGAATCTTGAGCCAATGTCAAGAACCTATGAAATTCTTTTTGTTGTTATAAGGCTTAAGTGAAACAGTGGAGTGTACGTTGTGCAATGGTTTGGGATCTAGTTTGCTCAGTTCTTTAGTGAAAATGTGCATAAGATATCACTTTACTCTAAGTGTTGAAAAGCCAAATTTGTCCATCATTGGTTCCATACATTAGTACTCATATACTTCCCAGACACTTAGGGAAATTGATTTTTTTATAAAGCATCACCCATCACGACTCAGGCACATACCATCTGCTCTCTTATTCATGCAGATGACTTACTACACTGGTACCTACATTTCAACAGCATTTTCTTCTGTTCTTTCTCTTACTTTTCTTTAAGAAGTTAGAAGTCCAACTACATAGTAATATCTCGATGTATTTTTCAATGGTTTTATTCCAAACATCAATGTTCTAGATCTCATACTTTCTAGTGTTGTTTACATTTGTTTGAGACATAATGAAAGTCTTTTTCCATCTCAATAAATTTGCTTACTCTTCACTGCATTCTGCCCTCTTCCTCCCACATATTAAAGGCACACTACTAAAGTTTATGTCATTCTTGCAGTCTTATCTCATCCACTCATTTCTGTTAATATCAGCAAAAGTAATGCCCATAAATAGAATTTAACCTTTTGACAATCTGCTTCAAGATTCATATTTACTTAGAAATTATTTTTTTAATTTTATTTTATTGTTTAAAGTATTACAAATAGTAGTATACATGTCTCCCTTTTTTCCCCATTGACCTTCCCCCGGCCTCCCCTATACTTAGAAATTATTATCAATGACTTGGAAAAATTAAAGCAGAAAAAAATATGTATGGTGTTTTTAAGTCACTGCGCTAACCAACACTAATTTATCTTCCAAGGCCAAACTTTTTTTAAAATACATTTTTATTGATTTCAGGGAGGAAGGGAGAGGGAGAGAGATAGAAATACCAATGGTGAGAATCATTGATCGGCTGCCTGCTGCATGCCCCCTACTAGGGATTAAGCCCGCAATACAAGCATGTCCAGGAATCGAACTATTACCTCCTGGTTCATAGGTTGACGCTCAACCACTGAACCACACCAGCCAGGCCCAAACTTGTTCTTATAGCAACTTAATTTCTAAGTCATCTATCTCTATAGCAATATTAAAAATGTTACTGAACTTTTATTTGATATATAAATTAAGATTTAAAGATGGTTGAGTAAATGCACACCAATGTTTTCATAGTTTTTGAGGCAAACTAAATCATATATTGAGAAACTGAATCTGGATGTGTACTACAAGATTTAAGAATTGCACGTGATAATTTTTGAAAATTCAAAGTTTGCCAAGAATATACTACATCTACTTTATTTACTCCACAAATATGTTCTGAGCACCAAAAATGTTTCAGATCTTCCTCTGAACAGTGGGGATGTAGCAATGAACAAAATTGAAAAAATGTCCTACCCTCACAGAACTTACCTCCCTGGAACAGAGCATAAATAAAGGCGCATTGTAATTTTAAAATGAGTGGTCAGGATGAGCTCAATGAGACGGTGCTGCAAAGACTAGTGGGAGGTAAGAGAGAAATTCCATGTAAATACCAGGAGAAAGAACAGTGCAGGTAGAGGGAACAGTAAGGGCAAAGCTCTGAGGAGGTAGAATTGGCCATGTAGGACAAGCATGTCAAACTCAAAGGCTAATACAGTCAATAAACAAGGTTTAAGTTTATGTGGGCTGCCAGGGTCCAGTCCCAGTGGTCCAGGGTTTCCCAAAGGTGTGGACGGGGTCGGCGAAGAATGATAGACACGGAGACAGCGTTCAGATGATCAGTATAGTCAGGTTCTTTTTTATTGCCCTGTTACAACTGTATTTATATTATTTAATTCTATAAGCATGCGTCTACAGTTACATCATCGTATGTTTTGGGTCCTCCATTGACCTTTTACAGTTTCTTGTTTTATGTTTACAGTTTCTTACCTGACCTTTGCTAAAAATCTTATTTCTATTTAGCTCTGCTAATTTTAATCTTATCTATTGTCTATGTTTCTGTTATTTGTATTCTAAGGTTACTATTCTATTGCTCTACTGTTAAGCTATAAGGAAAAAACTGAAGGAGGTTTTCCTATTCTATGGCCTAAGTAAAGGTTATGTAGCTTAAGTGTGATTGTTCTTAGCTATGGTGATTAACTACCTGCCTGGCACTTAGTTTAAGTCTTTCTGCTTGCATAGCTCACATAAGATTTTTAGATAAGGAGCATGCCTGCATTGTTTGCAGCAGTATTTCTTTAACTGTTTGATAGTTGTCCTTTTAGCGTTCCTGGTGGTCTTCCTTGGGACTGCCCTGCATCGACGGGTTTTTAAGGGTATAGGCTTTGGTACTTTCTCTGGTGGGTAGACCCCTGGGGATGTGGGCCTAGCAAGTCCTAAATTTATTGCTAACAGTCTTAGTCTAAGTTCCTCATAAGTGATACATGGTATTTCTGTAACACTAGGGGGTTTTACTGATTTATTCCCTTCCCTAGTCCCATTAATCTCTAACTCTAGGGAAACATTCCCAGCTGGGGAAACAAACTCTCCCAGGGAGGTGGCCCTGGTAAGAACACATAGCGCTAAGAAGGGGAGCAAACATATTAAAAACAGTATGCCATATGCGCCAGGTCCCTTGGAATATATGCTGTGCAGATGTTTCTTCCCTGCAGTGACTGTGTCAAGCAGCAAGGATGAAACGGCTTCCGGCAGTGGGCCGCAAAAAAACAAAAGCTTCAATTTTCATAGAACTATAGGTTTATTTCTATAGAGACATGCTGAATACAAAGGGCTGAATAAATGAGTAATCATTAACATAAAATAATAGAACATTTTAATAAATGTTGATGTAGGAGTTTAACCAGGTCATCAGCTTTCAGCACTGCTGGAGATGACAATGGAAGAGTAGCAGTAGATGATAACAGAGAAGGTAACAACAGGCAGGGGACATTATACTCCATGATAAAGACTCTGAATGAGATAGGAAGCCTTTGGAAGGTTTTCAGTAGAAGAGAAACATGATCCAGCTAAAACGTTAAGAGGCTCTCCAGCTGAGAACCATAGAAGTGGCAAGACCAGTTAGTGGACTATGGCAATAATTCAAGAAGAGAGATGACATATTGACTTAGTAGACTTGGGTCGTGGTAGGGCAGGTGGTGAGACTGATTGGCTCTAAATACAGAGCCAGAAGCATTTTGTGATGGATGGATAAGGGGGATGGGATAAAGGAAGGACTGAGGGAAAGCTGCTAGGTCTGTAGTCTGAGGAAATGGAAAGATAGAGTTATGTACTGAAATGAAGAAGATAGAGGGGGCAACTTTGAAGAAGAATATCAGTTTGGTTTGGACATATGAAGTATGTGATGCTTTTTAATATTCAAGTGGGAACAAAGTAAGTGGTTGGACATAAGTCAGGAGTTCAGTGGGGAGGTGTGAGCTAGAGGTAGAAATTTGGGAGCAGATAGATGGAACTTAAAGCCTTGAGCTATTAATTGTTGTAGTAAGTGCTAATTGCTTGTAGTAAGCGCAAGCAATTTTCAAACGCTCTCTAGTCTCAGGACAGAACTGGCAATCTTACTGATTTAGATCTGAAAATCCTTAATACCCCAAGGCAGTGAGCTCCCTGCTCTCCCAGGAAGAGAAGGTGGCTAAAAGTGTACACTTCTTTTAGTAACTACTTTCTTCATCTTAAAGACTAGAATTAAAAATGTGTTTATCACACATTCTCCATAGCCTCCCTAGACCTACCTTCTCTATACAGACAAAACAGAAGATACATTCCAAGAGCCCACCAATAAGTAGATAGCAAAGCTGCCAAGGTGGCTATTCAGAGTCAAACAACACAAGACTTCTTCTCTACAGATGAGGGATCCTGAAAGTGTCACTTTCATTGACAGAGCAATCTTCTCCTCACTGCTCCTGTGGTGGCCCTATAGCTGGTAGAAGCAGCACACTGATGAAAATGCTAGGGTAGACATAACATCGACTGCCCCTGGAGTTTTCCAAGGCCAACTTCCTATTTCAGAAACTAGAGCAAGTCAATAAAAGGGAATGCTATTCACACGCTTGCCCAGGAATATCTAACCAACAGGCAGAAGTTACATATATTGTACTTTGATATACAAGGATGATACAAAGTTTATATAAAAAAAATACTAATGTCTACTATGAAGGAAGGGTTGAGGTCCAAAGCTTGGTGCATGTGACAGACAAGGAAATCCCAAAATCTTAATGCCTAGATTTTAAAAATATCAGTAGTCAGTACCCTAGTCTTTTTTCATCAGACTTCATCACGCAAGAAACCAGACCCTCAAGATATCAGCATCAGATGACTTTTCAACCTAGCTCATGATGCAGAAAACAGAATCACATAAACATAGACTCAATGCAACTATAGGCTAATATATCCAGAAAACAGATCATGAATTATAGCCTAATAATGAGAAAGGGTTCAGATATCACAAAAGTAGTAGTAGGGCTGAAACTGGACAACCAATGGGTACAGGCTGGCTGTCACTACTTGAGCCAATTAAGCAGAAACAGGCTGAATCATACATGAGCGTTTGTTCCATTAATGCTGGCGCTATGGGAGAGCCTCAGGTCATCCACGAAAATCTGCCTGGCACCCCCTCATAAGCCAGCTGCTTACATTGGGTAAGACAAAGATTACACAAGGAAGTAGGCAAAAGGAATAAGAATGGATATAACGGTTACAGGTTACAGGCAATACAGGGCAGGGACTCCACTGTTTGGGAAACAAGGTTATTAATCTTTCCATAATAGACTGCATTCCAAGGTTGACTTCCAGGTCCCAGGGGCATAAAACTCCCAGCCAGGTTAGAATGTGCTTTCTTTAATCAGAACAAAGCAATCACAGTTAACAGAGTATGATTAATATTTCTTATATAACCAATCCCCAATATTTTATTTCTGCCCCTAACAGGGCCCTTTTTCAGATCACAGGTTCTCAATGAAGATTTGAAACTAACTCCACTCTCAAGAAATTTGCTCTCAAATTATTTAACAAGAGGTAAGCAATTAGAAAATCAAAAAGGAAACAGTAAGGCCAGCAGGAGTTCCTCTGCTACTGAAATGTAGGCAGAGAGCCTGGTCAGTCAGAGAGTTAAACCCAGACTCAGCTGTCTAAAGGCTGTGGACAAAAAGGGGCCACATGCTAACCCCTTTCTGTTCAAAGTGTGATGGATGGCCAGCTTTAATTCTCGCTCTTTTGACATAAACACTAGTCTAGAAGCCCCACCCCAACCATCCTCGTTTCCTGAGCCTTCAAAGAAGGAAACGTTCCCCCTCCACACAGAATCAAATGAATGTACACTTCTCTATAACCTCACATTGCTACAAAGTCTACACAGAAAAAAACTGCCAACTGATAGCCTGGAGTCAAAGGTTATCCATATACAGGTCACAGAGTTGTCTGTCTGTTGGCTTGAATTGTGTGTGTGTGTGTGTGTGTTGATTTCAGAGAGGAAGGGAGAGGGAGAGAAACATCAATGATGAGAATCATAGATTAGCTGCCTTCTGCATGCCCCTGACTGGGGATGGAACTGCAGCTTAGGCATGTGCCCAGACAGGGAATCGAACTGTGACCTCCTGGTTGATAGGTCAAAGCTCAACCACTGAGCAACACTGGCCGGGCTTAAATTTTGTTTTTTAAACATCTAATTATTTGCCAATATTAAAAGATGAGAGTTTTTCACACAAAGAAAATCCAGATTTGCCACCTAACCATCTCATTTATTTCCAGTCCTGCCTGGTCCCTGTTGGTATTTGTTTTGTTTCCTGTGTGGATGAAAAAGGGGCCACATGCTAACCTGACTAACTCAGGGAAGGTCTGCATGGAGGCCTTGCAAACTCAAGAAACCTAAAGTAACCACAAAGGATGGTCTGAAATTAAAACCTTCAGTTAAAAAGCAGCTTATAGTGGGTAGATATGTCCTAGACCAGTATCTTCCCTGATAAAGATCAACTTTGATCTTTACTGAGCCTACTGTCTTTTTGCATCTAGATAACATACCTGTGGAATATCAGGATAACTTGTAACTTCCCTTTCTTCCAGACCCCTCAGGGCACAAATAGTACCAGCAAGGAAACCGCAAATTCCCTCATTGTTGTTATCCTGTCAATTGTCAACTGCTAACCATCCTGTGCCCACCTATGTAAAAGAAGCATGTGTCTATCATTTTACTTTTTATCCAATCCCATTCCTCTCCCCTTTGCTTTCTCCCGCCTCCCCTAATCTATCACTAATGGATTTCATGTACCCACTTACATCTCTTCCTTTGATGTATAAAACAAGGGGAAAAACCACCATTCTCCAGAGCATTATCCCAATACGTTGAGATTCTGCTTCCTGACAATTGTTAACAGTTTGGCTCAAATAAACTCACAAAAATTCTTTACAGGTTTGGATGCTTCTTATGTTAACACCTGTTTACATACATGGGTCTTCAGATCCCTACTAGTTGGTGCCCAGTCTGAGCTGGTTGCATTTAGGCCAGGGTTCCAAAAGAAACAATGCCTAGTTTCACATCTGGTACTATTGTTTACTAATTGTATAACCTTACAAATTACTTAACTTCTCTATGCCTCAGCTTCTCCTTTTAGTAAATGAGAACAACAGTAATACACCTTATCTCAAAGATTGTTAGGAGGAATCTATAATAATAAAAGCGTAATATGATAATTAGACTGGGCAGCTGAACGAATTTCTGGACATCATTCTGGACGTCCTTCCAGAGGAAGCCGCAGTGGCAGGGGCCAAGGTAGAGTGGTTAGGAGCGATCAGGCAGGCAGGCAAGCGGATAGGGGCAATCAGGCAGGCAGGCAGAGGGGTTATGGGCGATCAGGCAGGCAGACAGACGTGTTAGGGGCAATCAGGCAGGCAGGCAGAGGGGTTAGGAGACAGCGGTCCCGGATTGCAAGAGGGATGTCCGACTGCCAGTTTAGTCGGTCTGACTGCCAGTTTAGTTGAACATCCCCTGAGGGGTCCCAGATTGCGAGAGGGTGCAGGCCAGGCTGACACCCACCCACCTGCCATGCACAAATTTCGTGCACCAGGTCTCTAGTAAGTTTATATAAAGCAGTGCTTCTCAAGGTGTCAGAGGCTGGGGAGACATTTCCCATTGTCACAATTTGGGGAGGTGCCCCTGGCATCTAGTGGGTAGAGCTCAGGGACTCTGTTAAATATCCTACAATGCACAGGACAGCCCCACAACAAAGAAGTATCCAAAATGTCAACAGCGCTGAGGATGAGAAATCCGGGCAAAGCACTTAGAAGAGCACCTGGCACAGAGGTCGCCCTCTCTCTGTGTTCATTATCAATAATGACAAAAGCAAATCCTGGCTGGTGTTCCCACCTCAGCTGATGAAACATCTAATAGCTCGAGAGCTGCTTGTATTACCTTTGATGAATTTTACTACCATACAAATAGGGAAATGTACTTAAAATTCTCTGGTTCCACATCATTAATCCAACAGGCAAGTGATTAATTAAAAAAATAATTATGAGAATACATTTTCTTGAAACAAAAAAGCAGATAAGAATATACTTTGGCAAACAATAATGCACAGTACAGTAGGGCCTTCACTTACGAGTTTCCCGACTAACGAGTTTTTCGAGATACAAGCCATCTCTCAGGCCGATTTTTGGCTTTGAGTTGCGAGCTAAAATTCGGGTTACGAGCCAGCTTCAGATACCCCACCGCTAGTTGGCGCAGCGAACGTCACAGTGAACACCACAACATCAGCCCAGCATCACCTGTCTCACTCATTCACTTTTTGATTTGACATACGAGTAATTTGAGTTATGAGCTCCGTCACGGAACAAATTAAACTCGTAAGTCAAGGCCCCACTGTATTTGAAAAGTATAATGTTCTAGAAAACACAGGACACAGAAACTTGTGATTACCACAATGTATAAGGCACTAAGCCAAATTCTTCAAAATCCAAGTTTAAGGGGTTGAGGATGCCCACCAGTCCCAATATATTTGTTTGGAAAACTAATGAGAGGGGAAGTGGAAGAGAAGCCTTTGAACTATACATGGGTCTACCAAACCTGACACTACCCCCATGCCTGCCCAGGAAGATCCCTGGTTAGAGCCCTGCTTTGATCTGGAGTCACCACCAAGAGGTTATCTTCCAGATCCAGGTCAACACACAAGAAAAGCAAGCAAAACAGTCCGGAAACGACTGAGCTGCGCTGATAAACTTGTGAGAGGCTTTCAGGAGTTCTGATGTACGACACTGGAGCCAACAGATGGCCTGCACAAGCTCCTGCTGCTGTGAACCAGGGGTCCTGACCAGGCTTCTTAGCCCAATACTGCAGGGGTCTCCGGCTCGTCTCTCTGTGCCTGCATTTTCTTATCTTTAATATTAAAAAGCGGAATCGGCCCTGCCCGGCTTGGCTCAGTGGATAGAGCAGGGGTCCTCAAACTTTTTAAACAGGGGGCCAGTTCACTGTCCCTCAGACCGTTGGAGGGCCGGACTATAGTTTAAAAAAAAACTATGAACAAATTCCTATGCACACTGCACATATCTTATTTTGAAGTAAAAAAAAAACAAAACGGGAACAAATACAATATTTGTATTTTCATGTGGCCCGCGGGCCATAGTTTGAGGACCCCTGGGAGCGTCAGCCTGCGGATTGAAGGGTCCCAGGTTCGATTCCGGCCAAGGGCACATGCCTGGGTTGCAGGCTTGATCCCCAGTGGGGGGCGTGCAGGAGGCAGCCGATCAATGATTCTCTCTCATCATTGATGTTTCTATCTCTCTCTCCTCCCTTCCTCTCGAAATCAATAAAGAAATATATATTTTTTAAAAGCGGAATCACTGTCATTTTTTTCTGACACTATAAACACACACAACATTGATTTTTATTTGCGACAATCTCTCTTCAACATTTACAACCCAAAGATTTGAGTTCCTCCCAAGGGACCCCTTGTTAACTATAGAAGTCAGAGCCTTAACTGAAACAGGAAAGAGTCTGTATGATTCAAAGCCAAGAAAAGCATCTCAGTGTTTCTCTCAAAGATGAGGAATAAACGCAGTAATAAAACTAAAGGGCTCTACAATCTACAAAAAACTTTGCATGTATAACATGAATTAAGTCTCTTTTAAGTTCAAGCTAACATCTATTTGAGCACCCATGAATAAAACAGTGCATTACCAAAGGTATCAAGATTGGTAACCTGTGCAGAGAAAATCTCCCAAAAGTGCTGTGAAAAGGAAGGCTTCCATTAAGGAGACATGGGAAATATCTCATTGAGAGAGTAACATAGATGGATGCAGATGGACAGGGAGAACTTCGGCTGGATTTGTCCATCTAGAAGGCATTCCAGGCTGCGAGCAGAGTACAAACAATGGCACTGAAGTTGGAGGAAAGGCCAGGAGTGCATTTTGGGGTACAGGGCTCCTAGTGGAAGAAGGGCACTATGATTTGAGGCCAAATGATCATCATGATCATCAGAATGGGATTCAGTTGCATGAACGATCTTACAGGACAGAGATACCTGGACAAAATATCCAGTAGATGGCTTAAAGATCAAAAGCTCTCTTTCGCCTAAATTTAAATTTCTTCCGACATTTAAGAAAGAGGGTGCTAATCCATTAACATTATTCTAATTGATTAATGAAAAAGCTTCCCATACTTGTAAGCATAAGGTTAAAGCTGGAAAACAGTAACAACTTTAAAGTCCCTTTTAAAGATTTGTGAAATAAAAATTAAATATTAAAGTTATTTGAAATGACTTTCTACTAACAGAAACCAAAGATTCACCCAGAAAGCTTATACTTGTTTAATGCTTAGAAAAGGGAAGGAAAATAAAACAAAGGATTTTTTTTTAGCCCCCAAAGCACCACTTTTTAATCTTTTAAAAATGGCCTTGTATAAGTTTATGGACATTGGAATGCTATGTTTTTATATATACAGAAACCCCCTGTGATGAAATTTTCAAAAAGCATTAGGCTGAAAATCGGCAGGGGGAGAATTTGGCATCAGTTATGTCTTGAAAATCACTAAACATCTATACATCTCCACAGCCCAGATTTCAACTGAGAGTACTGAATCATGATCTCTAAATGCCATTTTATAAAATATAATGTGAAATAATAGAGATTTGTAGCAGCTGTTATATACTCAGGAAAGCAGCAAAGTAACATGGATTAGGCTTTAGGGATGGGTTAATTGGGGTGTTCAAATCTAGACTCCCTCAGTATTAGCTAGGTTTAGGTTTCCTTTTCCATAAAAAAGGGATAATATTTACCTTCCCAATATGTTGGAAGAATTAAAATGTATGTAACATGCCTGGAACACGGTAGGCACTAAATGAAGGCAGACATTAAGTCTCTAATCAATGGAAATGGTTATTAACTTCATCAACGCAGTTTCCAAGAACTTCGCTTGGAGAAGAGCAGGGATTAAGTTCCAGTCCTTTCCAAAGAGTGAGAACATAAAGATGATACTAGAGGGCTCATGGTTGGCAATAGGAAGGATAGAACCAGGAAGTTGAAGACAAGCAGAGGCTCAGAGTCCTGCACATAGTAACAATGAACAGGGAAGAAACATCTTGGGACAGAGTGCTTGAGGGAAGAAGACATTTTTTCTTTAAGAAAGAGGACCTCGGGTGAAAAAAAAGATATAATGGATTATTGCAATGACTTCATAACCAAAATAAAGCAGAGATGGTCAGAGTCTACCACCATCACTAAAGAAAACAAAGAGGGCTCTGGCAATACACAAATCCTATTTCCTTTGTTTGATGACCCGGCTCCTGCCCATCTCTTGAGTGTCATCTCCTACCGCTGTCCTTCCCTTCACTCTTCCCCAGGTTCACTCCACTCCAGTCACAAGGCTTCTCTTCTATCTCTGGAACTTGCCTAGCACATTTTTCCTTTAGCTCTTCTGCACATCTGCCTGGAAACTTCCAGCAGAACTTGCCATGGCTGACTCATTCTAAAATGCAGGTCTCACTCAAACTGTCACTTCTTCAAGAAAGTCTTCACTGACCACCATACCTAAATTTCCCCTCATATCCCAGTCACACTCTAGTCCCTTACCCTGTAATATTTTTTTTTCTGGCATTTATCATTATCTAAAATTGACATTTTTACAAAATATATATTCTTATTGATTTCAAAGAGGAAGGGAGAGGGCGAGATAGAAACATCAATGATGAGAGAGAATCACTGATTGGTGCCTCCTGCATGCCCCCCTGGGGACTGACCCAGCAACCCAGGCATGTGGCCTGACCGGGAATCGAACCTGACCTCCTGGTTCAGAGGTGCACGCTCAACCACTGAGCCACACAGGCCGGGCTCAAGTGTCATTTTTGTTTACATGTTTATTGCATCTCCACCAAAAGCTAAGGTCTTTGAAGGCAAAAACCTTAAATTTTTCAGCACTCAGTCGCCAACACCTAAAACAAAGTGTGGCATAGATGATACACTCATCAGATAAACTTGTCCAAAGAATAAATTCAGATGATATTACCATCCTTCTGTGGACACAAGTTAGAAAAAGTCCCCGGAAATGGCTTTAGTTTCATTTCTTTAATGCAGTTTTATGCAATAATGCAGTCTTAAAAGATCAATGTTTGAGACAGCAAGATTTAAAGAGAATAAATCCTTCCAGATCATAGAAAATATGTATGCATGCATATAGTACGTTATATATGTTTTACTTTATGAATAAAGCAACAGTACCATAAGTTTTGTGAGATCCTGCTTCTAGAAGGAGCTGGTATCTAAGTAGATGGTTAATATAGAAATTATCATTCAGAACCCTTCTCAACAGAGTTCAGAGATAAACAAACCGAGTTAATTCCAGTATATCTGAGCGGTGAGACCTGTTACTTTACCTGGCTAAATTTAACCAAGTGATGAATTCAGTGATTCCATGTGAAATAAAGACAAATGACCTGATGAAAAATTAGCACATTAAGGGAATGGTAAGACAAGTTCACGTTAGCCCATGTTTGAACTAAAAGAGGAAAGAAAAAAACAAAACAAAACCCTTGCTAATCCTAAACGAAAGTAAGCATGCTAATGAGATTTTGAAATATGGCCAGGTGCCCATCAGTGAGCAAAGCAGTGAACTAACCCACAGCCAACTCATTCATGACTTGTGCTTTCATTTCTAAGTTTTGTTTTGAACACAGCTTTTTTCCTGAAGAATATCAGATGCCGGTTACACTTGCCTGTATAACCCGGGCATCACCCCGTCACCATTCTGGGTCGCTCTGGAGGGCCCACAGCGCCCACATGAGGCCGGACCCCACCGGAGCCGTCCCTGGGTCCGCAGGGTGAAGGAATGGAGACCTCGCTCCTGCAAGCAGCCCCTGAATCCCCGCCCAGGCCCCAGATGAAAACGGGCTCACACGCTGCAACTTCACTTTCGCGGATCTTTTATAAACAGAGCCTGCCTAGCCCATCCTCCTCCGCCTCCTGCGCCTCCTGCGCCTCCTGCGCCTCCTCCACCTCCTCCGCCTCCTCCTCTCCGGAGGGCGCAGCAAACAGAGCTGGATGCTCGGGCTGCGGCCTCCGTCGGCGGGGCTCCGGTGAGCCCGGGGACGTCACCTGACCCCGGCTGACTCAGTGTTCCAATCTGTCAAATAGGATGACCAGAAACCCAGCCTACCTCATGGGGTGGTTCCGGGCCTGCTGCCCCCGGCTGGCCCGGGGACCACAACTCCGTGGTCGCGCCCGTGGGGGGCCCTCGCGAGCAGAGGGGCGGGCTCTGCAGGGCGGGACCCTGGATCGAGCCCCGCAGGCGAGGCGCAGCCCACCGCCCACCGCCGGCCGCCAGCCGCCCCCGAACCTCCACGATTACCCGGCTCCTGACGTCAGCACGCTGACGTAGACGCACAGAGTCCGCAAGTCGCCCTAGGGACCAAAGACCCGGCTGGGGCCCGAGTGTCGTAGTGGGCTCACTGATTGGTAAGTATGTATGTCAATCATCAGTCTGCCCAATAAGCGAGGCGGAAAGGCGAAGGAGGGCGGGCTTATCTGCCCCCAGGAGAGGGTGGGAATTTGGAACTCCGCATTGAGGGCCAGCGCTGGTTGCACTTGACCCAATCCGGTGCCTCTCGGTTTTACTAAGAGCCCGCTTCCCCATCGTCACCAATTTTGCTTCTTCCGCCTCGAAAATAATATTGGGACTAGATTTCAGGACCCGTGGGCGCCTCGCACTAAGCTCTCCAGGAATGAAAAAGTGGGACATTTCTTTTTTTGTTGTTCTAGCTTCACCACCGTTTTGAATCCTAGACCTATTATTTAGACCTGTCTCTGATCTCCTATCACATAGCTGACACCAAGATCTTCATAATACATAGTCACATTTAATTATGTTTTCCTAGGAGATTGGGCATTTTTTAATTATTTTAAGTCAAGTTATCTATATATTTTAATTAACATTCCCCCTCCCCCAAATAGATGCTACAGTTATATCCTTGAAATATTTAAAGAAACAGAGGGTTATACTGTGAAAATTCTTCTTCCAGTTTCTCGGGCACTCAGTTCACCTATTGGAGGCAACTAGTGTTGCTGACATCTTGGATATTCTTTCAAAGACATTCTAAGTGCTGTTATTAATTTTAAGTTACACAGTCATAAATTTAAACATTACAAGTTAGGCTAATATCCTGCTCAGGTACTAATTGCAAACCCAGTTCCTATCTGATGACTCCTAGTTCCTATGCATTTACATATGCATCGATGTTATTATGTATCAGCATTATATATTTGAGGTCTTTTCACACCTCTATGTAAATTTACCCAATGCTTTCAAAATACTTCATGGTAGTCCTCAGAACCAATGGATATAATTATGATTCTCCTACCCTTCTCTCTCTCTCTCTCTCTCTCTCTCTCTCTGTGTGTGTGTGTGTGTGTGTGTGTGTGTGTGTGTGGTAGGAAGTTAGACAGACTTGAGCAGAGCAATGACAATGGGCCAAGTACAGAAGATCACCAGGTTGGAAAAGCCCCTGGTGCCTAGCAACGGACAATTTTAGGGTGGGACCTTGCGCCGAGGTGACACCCGCACACACTTTTCCTCCCTGGAGATAACATCTATGCCTCAACTGTATTTCAGCTCTAGGTCCAGATAAGCAACAAAACCAGCCATGGCTGATATCTGGACCAGCTGCACTGAATAATGCCCCCTGCTCTGGTGCCAGCCAGTCAGTGAAGGCCAATCAATCAATGAAAGGACCCCCCTGGAAAACTGCTGTCTATTCTCTCCAAGGGCCCTTCCTTTACCTCTATAACTTGTTTCCCAAGTCCATTTCTTCCAGGAATTACTTTTTCTACCTCTATAATTTATCCAGTAAATATTCTATTAACAGTTTGAGTCTGGACGCTGAACTCTTTCCTAGACAGGACCCAAGTACTGAGGTTGCTGAACCCAGGTTTGGTTTAACCCCATCGGCCATACAACTGGTGCCATTCCATTCTCACCTCCTACAACGTTTGGAAGCATTGCAACCTTTAACATAAGTGCATGTGCCTTTTTGTATCTATATAAGTGTCCTGGAAGATACAGATACTAACACGTGAATGCACTTCTTAGAGTATGCACATTTTAAATCTTAGTAGTAGCTTTCCTCCATTTCCTCTAAGTAGTTGTCACAATTTACATTCCTAACCCTAGTATATGAAAAGCCCTTTTCCTGTACCCTTGCCAACATTGATAAAATACAATATTTAAAAATTTCTGAAACGATGGGTGTGAAAAATTTTAAGGGATAAAAGAACTGCAGCAATCATGACTGTATATCTTGGTAACAAAGTGAATGAACTAGTGTAACCGCCTCCTGGATCAAGATTTTAAATGATTTCCAACAATGTAGCAGCTTTCATGTTTTGTCTTAGTCATTGCATACCTACACAAAAATAACCACTGTTCAGAATTTTACCACCAGATTCGTTTTGCCGGTTTTTGAATGCTTAAAAATGGCCGTACATAGTGTGTGCTTTTGTGTGGCTCTTTTGCTTTATAATATACTAGAGGCCCAGTACGCAACATTTGTGCACTTGGGGGGCCCTTGGAGCTTAGAACTGAGGAAGGTGAAGGTGACTTGCCTGGGAGGATGGGGAGGGGGTGGGAAAGGCTTTGGGTGCTTCAGGGAGAGAGAGCAGGCTGGATCCTCCTTCCTAAGGGTTTTAAGGGTAGAGATTTTAGGGGGAAGCCCCAGGGAGAGATCTCAATAGAAAATTCAGCCGCTTTCCAAGTGTGTTCTTTTAGGGTTATGGTCTCCACAGACTGATTGGTCGGCACCAGGGCAAAGGTTCATTATTCAATGCGGGTCCTGAGGTCAGCCCATGGTTTTGCTTGTCTGATTTTGCTGCTTTTCTGGGGCTGAAATACAACTGAAACCTAAATGTTATCTCTAAGGAGAAAAGGTCAGGGGATCTAAACTGAATGATCAGGTTTATGCTGGGGGAGGAAAGGTCACCCTGGGGACAAGGTCCCACCCTACAATTGTCCTTTGCTAGGCTCCTGGGCTTTCCACCCTGGTGACCTGCAACAGGCCCATATCCTTGCTCTGCTCATGGCTGTCTAACCCCCTACCTTTTTTTTTTTTTTTCAGAAATAGAAAAACAATCCTAACATTTATTTATGTGGAACAACAAAAGATCCAGACTAGCCCAAGAAAGAAGAACAATGAGGGAAACATCACACTTCCTGATTTCAAAATATGTTACAAAGCTACTCTAGTTAAAGCAATATGATACTGGCATCCAGACAGACATAGATCCCTGCCAATGTGGCTCAGTGATTGAGCATTGGCCCATGAACCAAGAGGTCAACAGTTCAATTCCTGGTCTGGGCACATGCCTGGGTTGTGGGCTCAATCCTAGGTGCATATGTGTATGTGTTTGACTTTTAGGATTTTTCTATACATAAGATTATGCCATCTGCAAACAGAGACAATTTTACTTCTCTCTCATCGATGTTTCTCTCTCTAAAATCAATAAAAATATATTATTTTTTAAAAAAGCATGGTGCTGGCATAAAACAGGTATACAGATGAATGGAAAGGAATAGAGAGCCTGAAAGGACAGAACGGGACTGATAGCTGTGTCCCTGACCCCACTTCCAAGAAAAAGCCACAGAATATATCAGTTACTCAGCCTGCCCTTATCTCAGCCAAAGGGAATGCAAGGGGAACAAACCCAAGGCCAAAAGTATGCTGACCACCCCCCTGTCTTTGTGTAACCAGACCCTAGCTGCACCCTGCCCTTGCGTCACTAGCCCCCGGCCCTCACTCAACCAACCAGAATCGGCCAAATCAGTGGTCTGAGTGAGCCCTCACCCCCCGACCCCAAGCCCTATAAAATCTTTGTTCTTTCAAGACTCGGGGCTCTCTCGCATCCTGCCGCTGCGTCGGTGGAGGCAGAGGGACCAAGCTCAGCTTGAATAAAGGCTCTATGCTTTTGTATCAGACTCGGCGCTCCCTGGTGGTTCTGTTGGGGGTCTTGAAATCTGGGCATAACAAGCCCAGAAATAAACCCATGCCTATATCATCAGTTAATATTTGACAAGGAGGCAAAAAAATTTAATGGGACAAAGAAAGTTAATTTAATAAATGGTTTTGGGAAAATCGAACAGACACATGTAAAAAAATGCAAATAGTGCATGTTCTTACACCACACACAAAAATAAACTCAAATGGATTAAAGACTTTGATGTAAGACTCAAAATCATAAAACTCCTACAAGTAAACACAGGCATGAAAATCTCTGACATTTCTCTTAGCAATATTTTTTTCTGATATATCTCTTTGGGCAAGAGAAACAAAAGAAAAAATAAACAAATGGGACTACCTCAAACTAAAATTTTTTGCACAGCAAAGGAATCCATCAACAAAACAAAAAGACAACCTACTAAATGAAAGAATATATTCATCAATGATACATGTGATAAGGGGTTAATATCCAAAGGTTATAAAGAACTGATACAATTCAACACCCCCCCCCAAAAAAAAAGCCCACAAAAATAATCCAATCAAAAATGGGTAGAGGACCTGAACAGACTCTTCTTCAAAGAGACATACAGATAGACAATACACATATGAAAAGATACTCAATGTCACTGATGAGAGAAATACAAATTAAAACTACAAATTCAAACCTCACACTTTTCAGAATGACTATCATGAATAAACCAACAAATTAACAAGTGTTGGTGAAGATGTGGAGAAAAGGAAACCCTTGTGCTTGGTGCAATTGCAGGTTGGTGCAATCACTATGGAAAACAGTATGGAGGTTCTTCCAATAATTAAAAACGGAACTGTCTTATGAACCAGTGAGTCCACTTCTGGGTATATATCTGAAGAATCCCTAATATTAATTTAAAAAGATATATGTACCCCTATGTATAGTGCAGGGTCACTTATAATAGCCAAGATATGGAAGCAACTGTGTCTATCAATAGACAACTGGATAAAAAAGTGGTTTCATATACAGGGTGTCCCCCAAAAATGTACACACACTCTAACAGCTGATACCTCAATTTGGAAAATGAAATGTATTTTAATAAACATTTATAATTATTCAAAGTGTTTGCATACATTTTTTGTGATACCCTATATATATGAGTATTATTACTCAGCCAGAAAAAAAAAATGAAATCTTGCCATTTGTAACAGCATGGATGAACCTAGAAGGTATTATGCTAAGTGAAATAAGTCAGTCAGAGAATGACAAAAACCATATAATTTCACTTATATGTGGAATCTAAAGAACAAAATAAATAAACAAAATTGAAACAGATTCATAGATATAGAGAATAAACTGTCAGAGGGGTGTTGGGGGTTCAGTGAAAAGTTGAAGGAAATTGGCAGTTAAAAACAGTCATGAGGATGAAAAGTACAGCCTAGGGAAGATAGTCAATAATAGTGTAATAACTATGTATAGCGCCAAGTGGGTACTGGAAATATCAGCGGAAATACTTTGTAAAGTGTATGATTATTTAACCTCTGTGCTGTACATCTGAAACTAATATACAATTATATTGAATGTAAACTGTAATTGAAAGATAAAATTTAAAAAGTATCAGTCTAACAGCTAAAGCATATTTATGAAATCCACCCAATATCAACAATAAAATATTTATAATTGGGAAAAAATGAAATATTTGTTGAATGGTGTTGCAA
>NW_005871066.1:7537680-7609993 GCF_000147115.1 Myotis lucifugus
ATACATATATATATATATACATATATATATATATATATATATATCTTACAAAGTCATGCAAATACAATGCTCCCATCTAATCCATCCTCCAGTCTGCCTCTAGTTATGAGATGTGATAAAAGCGTGAAGCCTTACAATAGATATGTTGATAATGGAAATCAGTAATATACATTAGTGTGGGTTGGAAAGGAAGTGATGGATATGAAAGCTCTTAAGAGGTGGAGTTGAAAATTTACTTTATTTGGTAAAATAGAGGGCTAGGTAAAAGGTGATTGGTTGGAGAATTTTGCCTTTAACTTATATTAGGATTTTAGAAGGAAGGCTGGATTGGACAGGGCTGGGTTATAAACTCACTTTTGAACATTCTGAGTTTGAAATAGGTGTGGTTCATTTGGAAATGTGTTCAGTGGGCATTTAGATTATAAACCTGGAGAGTTCAGGAGAGACACTCCAGGGTAATATCGTTCAGCAAGAGAGTAAGAGATTGAGAAGGGGGAACCCTGGGCAGGATTCTGGGGAATATCATTTAAGAAGTAGGTGAAAGCAGAGAGACCAAAAGGAAACTTAAACACAATGAACTCAGAAATCAGAGAAGAAACAACAGAAGAGTCATAAATGACTAGAGAAAATAGTGTTTGGAAAATGATGAAGTGATAAAGATTTAAGTCAGAGTGAGCAAGAAGTAAGAAAACACAGAATACAAACCCTAGCAGAGTAAGGCAAATGTGAAAATATTTACTTAAAGAGATTAATTGTAACTTGGCTCTTTAAGAATATAAGAGATACAAAGCAGGAAGAAAGCCAGTGGAAGTTGGAGGACAGCATTACAGGAAAATAAATGGAGGCCACGATCTGTAACTGAGCACCCTGGAAGGGTAGCCTTGATTGAACGGCACATGGAACAGTAGATCCCTGAATTATCTAAGTTGACAAATCACTTTCGATTCTGTGAGGACCTATGGTTGGTCATCTGATGAAAGGAGGCATTGATTTATTTTGTTCGAACATTTTTCTGATATTCCCTTTATTATTAGTTTGCAACTAATAATAGGAGCTTATCTAAAAGGGACAACCCTTTAGTAATTTGATAATTAGACAAATCACTAGTGCACATAGTGCTCATTATAATTTAGTTCCTATTAAGTAATCCTGAGTAAATCTGAGAATTTAATTTAAAAAAAAAGAGAAAGAAAGAAAAACATCAATTCTGGAGAAGAATTCAATAGTGGATAGCTGTTGTCAGTGTTCATAATATCCAAAGAGACATGGGTCCTGAGGCAAGTTGGGATATTTAGGTCTGATCCAAGACTTTGAATATGAATTCACTCTTAAACAGAATGTAAATTCCTACAGAATTTATTGAAAAGTCCACTTTAGCTGCAGCAACTTACCTATTAGAAATGAAAAAGGCAAAGTCAAACATGCTTTATGAGCCCAGAGCTAATGTTAGAACTTCATAGACCTTTGCCAGCCCAAACCGTCAGTGAGTTTGGTCATTCTCATCCTGTTCTCTCCCAATTTGAGGGATTTGGTTGCATGTTGGTGAAGCCATTTAGCTCACTGCGGTCTCTCACATAACCCAGGACCACAATCCCAACGAGCATCCTCTTCTGCTCCCGAGTGAGTCAAGACAACCAGGAAGGAGGCTCTCTTCCGCCACTATGACTCATGGCACATGAGACTGAGCTGGTGCCCGGGGTAGGGGCCACTGCGCCCGCCTTACATGTGGAGCTGATGTTAGCCAAGGCCAGTCAAACCACCAAATCCACATATAAAATTCGGCTTCCCTTTTGCAAAGTTGCTAAGAAGTCATACAGAGGTCACTGGCCTGTTCTTCCCAGCTATGTTTGTAAAGTTTTCACACAATGCTTATGTTGGCAGGAAGCAGCTCCTGTAAGATTCTAGTGGTAACATTGAGGAAGGGCCAAAATCATGGCAGAATATCCAGGAAAACAATGTTTACCATTATCACTAATTATTTTTCAAAGAAATTTAACCATTTAATGTATAACCTTCCCAATTTGCTTTTGTGACTCACTGGGGGATTTCTGAGTCTTTTTGTAAGCATCTGTAACCTAATGTTGTTTCTATGCTAAAGAATGGAATTCTAGTCATTCTTAACTTTTGGAGGCACCATGTTGATGTAAAATTTCTCCATAAAATTATGCTCTCCATGAAATTGCTTAAAAAATAATACAAGCAGACAGCACTATAGTGCTCAGTATTTGTTCTTGGCAAATTCATTTACTATTAGCAGGAACTAATAAAGTTAGTGAGTTTTTTTTGGTAATTGGTCTGTTTAAAAATTTATAGGAAAAGGAGATTGAATCTACCTTCCTTTTCACTCTTCCTTCTCCCCCCCCTTCTTCCTCCTTCCCTCCCTTCCTAACCTTTTTTCCTCTTTTGCTACAGAAAAAAAAAAGAGAGAAATCTAGAAAACAGTCTTTACACCTAGCCCTATTATCAATGCTGGGTTCCAACAATTTTTTTAAAAGTTTGTCTTTCTGAAGAGGTTCATTAATAATATCTGGTTATAACAAAGTAGACAGTATTTAGACAGAACCATTACTTATATGAAATAAACCTGCATAATATGTTAAACATCTCACATAACTTAGGTAAGTGATATAGGAATACACACTCCTTGCAAATAATTCAAATAGTAGATATGCATGAAGCGTAAATATCTTCTTTCAAACACACTCCCTCTATTTAGTTCATCCCCAGATCTGACTACTGTTAACCATTTAATGTATAACCTTCCCAAATTTTTCTCTATATTGAGATTATCTGCATTGACATTTGTAATCAGTACACTGGACAGGTAAAACACATTGGATATAGTTAGAAAACATCTTTATTTTTGGTTCCCATTGTCTCTTCAAACAAGCTCAGTAGGAAATCTCTTTCTCTGACAATGGATGTCTATTCACCCTTCTGCTCATTCCTAGTTAACTGTAAGTTGTAAACGATAGTCCTCTATCAGAAATGAGAGTGCTAAGTGCTATATCTTAAAGAGCACTTCAAATCTCCTCTCAAAGCAAGCCATGTCTCTTACCCTGGCCGGGCTCACTTGGTGCCAGAGAAAAGAGTGCCATTTTTCTTCCCTCTGTGAGGTCGCTCCTCCCCCACTCAGTCGCAGTGATGTTGACCGGCTGGAGTTGGAGACGATGCACTGGTTAATGGGGAAGAAAGAGAGATGGGATTGGGAGGCATGTAGGAAAGGTGTTAACTTTAATGGAATTTTGTAAGATGACTCCATGGTCTCTGGGCCTGGGTGTTTTGTATTATTTTAATTTTGGTTAAAAAAAAAGGTGACATAAAATTTACCATCTTAACCATTTTTAAGTGCTCCATTCAGTAGTTTTAACCATGTTCACAATGTTGTGCAATTGATCTGTAGAACTTGATCATTTTTCAAAATTGAAGCTCTGTATCCGTTGAGCAGCGGCTCCTCATTTCCCCCTCCCTCTTAAACCCTGGTAACTACTATGCTACGTTCTGTTTGTATGCGTTTGACTACTTTAGATAACTCAACACATGGAATCGTACACTATTTGTCCTTTTGTGACTTACTTATTTTACTAGTGTCCTTAAGGTTCATCCATGTTGTAGGACTTCCTTCTTTAAGGCTTAATAATATTCCACTGTATGTGTATATGCATTTTTTTAATCCATCTTTTGATGGACATTTGGTTTGCTTCCACCTCTTGGCTATTGTGAACAATGTTTGTGCAAATGTCTTCCATCCTGCTTTGAATTCTTTTGCATAAATACCCACAAGTGGAATTGCTGGATCATATGGTAATTCTATTTTTAATTTTTTGAGAAACCTCCAATGTGTTTTCTATAGTGCTGCAAAATTTTACATTCCCACTAGCAGTGCACAGGGTTCCAATTTCTTCACAAACTCACAAAGACATATTGCTACTTTTCTGCTTTTTATGTATGTACCATCTCATTGCATTTCTCTAATGATTAGTAAAGGTGAACATCTTTTGGTATGCCTGTCGGCCATTTGTATGTCTTCTTTGGAGAAATACTTATTTAAGTCTTGTATATTTAAAATGATGGTTTGTTATTGTTGAGTTGTAGGAGTCCTTTGTATATTTTGCTCAATAATCCCTTACCATATATATGATTTGCAAATATTTTCTTCCAGAAAAATATACTTGCCATTTCACTTTAGTGATTGTTTCCTTTAATGCACAGAAGTTTTTAAGTTTGGTGTAGTCCCATTTGTCTACTTAAGCTTTTGTTGCCTGTGCATTTGGTGTTGCATCCAAGAAATCAATGCTAAATCCATTGTCATGAAAGCGATTCACTTACAGTTTTATAGATTTAGGCCTTCCATGTAGGTCTTTAATACATTTTGAGTTAATTTTTATATATGATATAAGGTAAAGATCCAATTTCATTCTTTTGCAAGTGGATACCCAGGATTCCCAGTACCATTTGTTAAAGATGTTGTCCTTTTCCTATGAGTAGTCTTGGCACCCTTGTCCAAGATCATATGACCATATGTGTGATGGTTTATTTCTAGCCTCTCTAATCTGCTCCATTGGTCTATATGTTTGTCTTTATGTAGTATCACAGTGTTTTGATTGCTGTAGCTTTGTAATGTTTTGAAATCAAATATGGAGGGTTAAATTTTTTTTCTTTTAAACAATGTTAAGTTTTTTATTTCAGATTTTATTGTCTTATAGTCAGAGAATATAACTTACATGCTATTGATTCTTAGCATTGCATCTTTTCTAAATATTCTATGTGTACATTAAATGAATACATTTTGTGTATTTCTGTGGAGCCTTTCTTATATACACACTGGCAATTTCATTTTGTAATTTAAATGTATAATATCCTTTCTAATTTTCCCCATTCGATCTAATATTTTCTGATAGATGAATATAGACATTCCCCACTATAATTGTGGATATGTACTCTTTCCTTGTAGCTCTGTCAATTTTTTCCTTACAATTTCTCTACATTCTAATCAACATTTATTATTTTTTCATTTTTAAAATATAATGAATAACCTAACAGGTGTGGAGTGGTATCTCATTTTGGATTAGATTGCATTTTCCTAATGACTAATGATGCTAATTACTAGTGATATCTTTTCATGTTCTTATTGTCTTGTATTTTTTTTTTTTGGAGAAATCTTTGTTCAAGTCCGTTGCTCATTTTAAAATTTAGTTGTTTTTTTGTTCTTGTTATGGAGTTTTAGTTCTTTCTTGATATTAATCTCTTATCAGATATATGACATGAAAGTATTTTCTCCCATTCTGAGTTGTCTATGCCCTGTCTGGATAATGTTCTTTGATGCACAAAAGTTTTAATTTGGATGATGTCCAATTTATCTATTTTTTGTTGTTGTATGCTTTATATATCTTGAAACTACTTTGTTGGTATTTATTTACTTACAAGTTATAGTTTCTTAATGAATTATTTGTTCTTTTAATTCAAATGTGCACATTTATTTATATTACATATTGTAAATTTTCAAATCTGGAAGTTATCTCTGCCATTCCCTCCAATCTTTTCTTCTGAAACTTTTATGAGATATATTTTAGAACTTCTCAATCAAAGTGTCAGCAGGGCCATGCTCCTTCTGCAAGTTTTAGGGAATATCCTTTTTTTTTTTTTAACTTTGTATAGCCTTTTTATGACTTTCAGTCCGTGGTGTTCCTTGGCTTGCAGCTGCATCACTCTGGTCTCTGCCTCTGTCATCACATGGTGTTTTCCTTGTGTGTTTGTCTTCTGTCTTCTTTTTCTTCTGAGAGTACTCGTCATAGTCATATGGAGTAAAGCCTATCCTACTCCAGTATGACCTCATCATAACTAATTCCATGTGCAACATCCCTATTTCACATTTGGAGGTGACACATTTGAGGTATTGCACATTGTGAAAGTCCCCGGCCAGCATGACTTTCGGGATTCAAAGGCTTGGAGGAAGGGCTGACGCACAAATGACACACAAGACGAAATATTAATTTTGATACCGGGGGAAACCAGAGGAAAACACCATAGCAGTCAAGTTCTCTCTGAGTCTCCATTCCCAGCTGCTTTTATTTACTAGAATACACAATTGCCTTTTAGGAATGCAAACAGACATATCAGTGGTAATGTTTAGTAAACAGTAAGATTGTTAGGTTTTGGGCGAGTTTGCTTTAGGCCATTGAGTCCGCAGCAAGTAATAAAATGTAAATATTCACCCTGTGAATATCAAAAGGAGTACCGGCTAGCCTTCTGCCATTCTCCTCACATTTATATTAATTACTGTTGATCTTGGTTTCCAGTAGAGCATTATAACTTCATCATATCTTTAGGGATGACAAATTATAACCCATAACAAAGGCTAAACCCAGTTTTAGAGGTACTGGAGTAGTAGGGTCAGGTTACATACAAGTGTTCTAGAAAACACAAAATATGACAGAAGTTCAATTTTAAAAATATATATATATATTTTATTGATTTCAGAGAGAGAGATAGAAACATCAATGATGAGACAGAATCCTTGGTCGGCTGCCTCCTGCACGCCCCTACTGAGGATTGAGTCAGCAACCCAGGCTTGGCCCTGACCAGGAATCTGGTTGGGCCAGAAGTTCAATTTTAAGAATTAGGACAAAAGGTCAGAACCAAAGTGAGATCAAAGATAACTTACAGCCAAAGAAGGCCATTATAAAAAGAGAAAAGGAATTGTAGCCAAGATTGGGTTTTCTTGTAGAGCTAAATATTGTGGTTAGCTGGAGAGCAGGGATTGTGGAAATTGGAAGCCAGATAGTCACATATAATCATTAACATCTTTATCTTACATCTAATGATGTGAATCACTTTGTATAGACCTTTAAAGTTTGCAGAAATAAGAAACCATCTTTTATTTGCCAGGTCTGCGGCTGAGTAGCTGGGCAGATATTGTTATAGTAGTGTAGTGTCCTTTTGGGATTTCTAGCATTTTAGCAAGACACACATATAGCATTTATATATACACTAGAGGCTTGGTGCACAATCGGGGCCTGGGTAGGGACCGTGGGAGGGCTCCAGGGCACGTCCGGCCCATCTCGCTCAGTCCTGATCAGCTGGACCCCAGCAGCAATCTAACCTACCAGTTGGAGCATCTGCCCCCTGGTGGTCAGTGTGCATCATAGCTGCTGGTCGAACGGTCACTTAGGCTTTTATATATATAGACTATTGATATAGGCAATCAGTAACATTATATCTCATAACTGAATGGAGGGGAAGATAAATTCATTTTGACAGGGAGGATATGTATTCTGTATCCATCACCCACCACTTTCCCCCAGGCCCCATCGGTGTCTGTCTTCCTCTGTCTTCTGTGTTGATCTTGATCTTAGCAAGCATGTCTTACAAACTAACTGTCTGACACTGAAGCCAAAGGCTTTTCTGCTATAGACTAAATATTTGCTCCTTCCCCCAATTTTCATGTTGAAACCTAATGCCCAAATGATAGTATTAGGAGATGGCACCTTTGGGAGATGCTCAGGTCATGAGGGTGGAGCCCTCATGAGTGGGATTAAGTGCCCTCATAAAAGAGACCCCAGGACCTCCCTAGTCCAGTGATGGCGAACCTATGACACGCGTGTCAGAGGTGACACGCGAACTCATTTTTTTGGTTGATTTTTCTTTGTTAAATGGCATTTAAATATATAAAATAAATATCAAAAATATAAGTCTTTGTTTTACTATGGTTGCAAATATCAAAACATTTCTATATGTGACACGGCACCAGAGTTAAGTTAGGGTTTTTCAAAATGCTGACACGCCGAGCTCAAAAGGTTCACCATCACTGGCCTAGTCCTTTGCCATGTGAGGTTACAGTGAGAACATGGCTTTCTATGACAAAGTGGGCCCTCACCAGACATTGAATCTGCTGGTGCCTTGATCTTGGACTTCACAGCCTCCAGATCTGAGAAAGAGAACTTTCTGTTGTATGTAGCCACCTGGTCTATTATATTTGGTTATGGAAGCCCATGTGGACTAAGGTAACTTTTTCCAGTCTTTATTTCTGCTTTGGTTTTAGGAAGAGAGGTCCTCAGTGTACCAGCGAGAAACCAGAGAGGGAGGGAATTACTTGGAAAATACATAGATTAACACCAAAATATAACCCTGTTGCAGAAAGGATGTGTGGCAAAATCACCTTCTCAACCTTCACTCTGATTAACTTTTCAGCCCTGCAGGCAGCTAACCCACTGCTGGCTCTGAGGAAATGATTATTGAATTTGATTATGCTATGTCTTAGGAAAAATGTAATTTTAGTGGTTGACTTGCATGTATACACTTTCCCCCAATCACCAGAATGGGCTGGTCAGCTGGGGCATTCGTTCCTATACTTGCCCAATCATAAGAGCCACCTGGGGTGACAGTTAAGCGTACAGATTTCTGCCCCAGCTCCAATGTAACAGCCTCTCCAGGGGAGGATCTCTGAACATATATTATTTATTTAAGAGAGCATTGGGAACATGTCATTTGGAAAACATTGAGCTAATATGGGCAAATATTTCTGAAAGAGAAAAAAATAGAGCACTCAACTCACAAATATCATAACATGTATTTGGAAATAACTATCCCATTGACTAAACACATATTTAAAAGTAAAGAATATCTAGTTGATATCACAAAATTTTTCTGAGTTTGAGGATTTTTCAGATTTACAGCCCTGAAATTGCCCCTCTGCCTTGTCTTCTGTAATAATATCATCACCATAATGAATTGCCCAATCAGCACCTTTTAATGAAATGAGAATTCTAAGTAATTGCTTGTGAAACACTATATTACTATTTGTTTAAAAAGAAAGGAAGTTATATAAAAATGAAAGGAAAAATAACCTGCCTTTTATATGAAGGGAGGATGTGGTCTTTTTTGGAGGACTTACCAGGACTTTTATGTCACTACTAGAGGCCTGGTGGGCAAAATTTGTGCACTTGGGGTGGGGAGGTCCCTCAGCCTGGCCTGCGTCCTCTTGCAGTCCAGGATCCCTTAGGGGATGTCCACCTGCCCACAGTTGGACATCCCACTCGCAGTCCGGGACTGTTTGCTTCTTACCACTCGGCTCGCTGCTCCTTAGCACTGCCGCGAAGGTGGGAGAGGCTCCCGCCACTGCCGCTGTGCTCGCCAGCCATGAGCCCAGCTTCTGGCTGAGCACAGCTCCCCCTGTGGGAGCAACTGACCACCATGGGGCAGCTCCTGCATTGAGCGTTTGCTCCCTGGTGGTCAGTGCACATCATAGCGACAGGTCTTTCTGGTCATTCCGCTGTAACAGTTGCTTAGGCTTTTATTATAAAGATTAGAGGCCTGGTGCACGAAATTCGTGCGGGGGAGGAGGGGGTCACTAGGCCTGGCCGGCGATCAGGGCCAATCGGGGCCTTCCAGCTGCCGGCTAGGGCCTTCCTTCTGGCTGCCAGCCGGGGCCTCCCTTCCCTGGCTGCTGGCTGCCAGCGGGGCCTTCCTTCATTCCACACCACTCCCTGGTGCTCAGCGCATGTAAGCGATCGGTTCCCCGGTTGAACTCCCTTGGAGACAATTTGCATATTAGGCTTTTATATATATAGTTGGCATATAAGTCCCCAAATAGCAGGGATTTCCATTTTACTGATTAAAAAGCAGACCTGGAAAAGCACAGAGTCTTTACCATGGCCATAGAGTATGTGGTGGACCAAGATCCAAACCCAGGAAACTTACTAGGACAGCTCAATCAGTAACTAATTGGAGATGAAAAGTTTGAGAATTCATGTTGTATTTTAAAAATAAGTCCACCTATACAGGAAAGCTACACATGTTTATTTTAGCTCCTAGAGAGCCTACACTGCTTTGGAATTGGCAGTTGTGTTGATATAACAGCATCAGTTGAAGTCACAGACAGTGGATTGAATTCTACAAGGGTGATGATTAAGTTGAACTCTAGCAAACAAACAATTAATCAATGCAATTTCCCACAAAAAAAAACAAAATAAACATCATGTGTCTGGGTCTTATGCAAAAGCAAACCATAGGAAACTTTCTCGGAAAAACAAACTCAACTTTTTAAATGTCAGAATGTAGAATAATGGGACTTAAATAGTATTCTCCAGCTTCTCTAAATAGCTAACACACTGCTTTGAATTCTACAGATCCTCACATCAACTACCTTCTTATTCTTTCATGTTTTTCTTTTGAACTGTTTTTGAAATTTAATAGCCTCTTGTGTTAACTCTAATTGTAAACAATGTTAAATCTAACTACTCAGCTTTATAATTTTCTAAGACCACTGTAAGCAAGATCTTCTCATTGAAAATAGTTACTGATTCATTTATGTTATCTGCCTTTCAAAGATAAAATATAAACATCTACCAGAATCTGTGTCCAGAAGTGTTTTGCTGCAGACCATTTATCAAGTATTTAAAGAGAAGATATCAAACTTGGTAGGAAATCAAAGAACTTTACAGATATTAAGTAGGAGAAGGTATTGCCATGGTCTATCATATAGTGCTTTAGAATGTACACTTGACTTTCATAGAGGATTCTGACTCAAACTCAGCTTCTCAGATGTTTTTCATTTTTAAGTTATACTTATAACTTATTCAAATTACACATGTAAGTTCTTAATAACCTCTTACTCCAAAAATAAAATCATTCCCATGAGGATTACACTGAGATAATTCATGTTAAGCACGTAATGTTATGTCTGCTCCCTTGTAAGTCACCAATAAAATTTAGTCATTATTAAAAGTTGTTGTTATTATAGCTGCCTCTATGGCAGTGGTTCTCAACCTTGGCTGCACATTAGAATCACCTGGGAATCTTTTTAAAATCCTGATTTCTGGGCTTCATCCTCCGGAAATTCTGTTTCTTTGTTACTAATGTTGTGGCCCCTTAGTGATTCTATTAAATGCAATTTGAAGTTAGTACATTTTATGATTTTTACTTGGTTTGCCTTTACCCTTGAATAACAACTTATTTATCTGGGAGACTCCAAAGTTATTTTTTCTCAGAACTTAGAAGATACCACCTCATTATCTTCTTGTGTCTACTGTTACTAGTGAGATGTCTGATTTTAATCTGACATTGGAGTTTATAGATAATTTTTAGCTGTTAGTTGCCAGTCAACACGATCCTGAGATGTTTTCCCCAACTTTATAGTAGGAAAGTGTTCAAAGAAATAGGAAAATTGAAATAAGGGAATACTCATGTATCTGCCACCTAGAGAAGCATTTTTCCCCTCAAATATATTGTGTTCTCTTATGCTTGTCTTTATTTGTGTTGCCCTATCAGGCCTCTGTGGACACAGTATGCTTTTACCATCATCTTCCTCTTTCGATTATGAGAAAGGGATAGGATGTGCTGACAGATAGGGTGGTGGGTAGTTAGTGTTCTTTATGTGGGGTTTTCCCCATTATTCTTGTGTTTTGCTAGCATGGCGCCAACCTAATTCTTAGCAGAAATCCCACCACTCTGTCCTGCTGGGCACAGATTCTACGCCTGCCTGCTCACATGCACAGGACATCTCCATGAACTACTGGGGCTGGATCCCTAAGGACTGTGTGGATCCTCCCGAGGAGCAACAGAGAAAAGAGACTATCCATCGATTCCTGACCCGCCCTGGTGGAGAGTTCCTCTGTGGGTTGCTAATGCTTCTGAGCATCTGGCCTGCGAAGGCATGCATGCAGAGAGGTCTTCTGTGTCCTCGGCTGCACCAATGAGAAGCCCTGGGCAGAGAGCGTGGGCACCTGAGGTGTTAGTTATATTAGTGTGACAGGAAACAAAGTCCTCATGGAGGTTTGCCACAGCTGGGGCTGACATCCGGGGTGAGACTGAGAAGGTCTAAACCAGGCATTAGTGGCATCTAATACAGGAAAGAATTAGAAAATTTCAGGCAACAATGATAGATTCCTTCCAGAGTCGTGGTCCCTATGAGACACAAGAGCAACTATATAGTGAAGACAAGTCTTGCTTGCCGTTATCTCCTACCTTGCTTTACAAGGACAATGACATGTCCAAATAAGCCTCAGATGGACCCAGCTCCCCATAGCACTTCAAACATGATTAGAGGATGACATTTTGGACCCAGACAAATATCACCCCAAACCCTCTGCTCAAAGCTACTTTTTTGGCATTGCTGCCGAATTTCAGAATCCACTCAACTCTGTAATAATTCACAACACAGCACTGAGAAAGTGGGCCATCATTAGGAGATATGGAAGTAACTAGGGGTACATGCTGCCTTCACCTACATCAGGGACGTTGGTCCTTGGAAGTCTCCCACAGTTTCTTTTAACTCTTTGTGTTTTTCAGCATCTTCCCATAAGTACTGAAGGACCTGGACTGTACTAGACACTTCAGAACAGGATTATAACTTTCAATCATTATTAGATCCAAAGTATGCCAAAATGATGTGTACTCTCGATCTACTAGGGGAAATTATTCTCTGGTAAAAATGATGGGTGAACTTTCATTGAATAACTCATTTTATAGAAAAATAATAACAAAAGGCTGGTATTTGAATCCTGGAGGACAAAGCGGGGGTGGGGGAGACAGGATGTGGAGAATTACTCTGAAGAGACAAAACCAGCAGCAGAGAGAATATTTAGATATCTTTTGCATCTCCAATAGGATTATGATGGCAGCCTCTTGCCTGGCAGTTATAAAGTAGACAGAGAAGAGAGTTCCAGGTACCAGAATATTTGAGATATAATCAGTGGCTAAGCTGGCGAATATATTTGTTCAAATCTCAAGAAGGGGAGGGAGTTTAGTTGAAAATATAGATTTGGAAGTCAAAATCATACTGATGATAGTTAAAATGACATGTTAATTTTACATATTTTTTTCGGTGGTTAAGGCAGAGAACTGAAGAAATAATCTGAAATTAAAGAGTATGTGAGAGAAAGATTCTACTTATAGAAATAGGATTAGAGGTAACAAAATAGAGTATCTTGGAAAATAAGGGCATAACAAATTTGAATAAAAATGGGATGACAATGTCATATAAAGTAGAGAGAACCAGTAAGATAGAAACAGAAATAACTATTAAATTTGTTCAAAATATTGTTATGGACCCCCACAAGAGTAACTTCAGTGGAGTGCTGAGAGTGGGAGCCAGAATTCAGCAGATCAAGATGGCAAATACATGGCACACCTCACCTTCAACCCAGTGTCTCTGGATCATTAATAGCTAAGCTTAGCATTTTGGGAGGGGGCTGTCAAGGAGCAGGTAGGGCAGAAGAGGTTGAACATATAAGTGAGACAGTGAATGACTGAAGGAGCATGGGATCAAGGGCTGGATGGTTGGCGATCACTTGAATAGGGAGAATTTAGACCAGAGGAAAGAAGGTAAGAGTGGATTGGTGTTAAATAAATTTGTAGATGGGGTGGAAAGTAGAGAATGAAAACAAATGACTGCAAGCTGTAAGCATAATCTAAATAGAAGATACTACTGAAAAGATGTATGAGAACAAGAGGTAGAAAACCAGAAGTTGAACTGTGAATTTAATGAAAGAGAAGTGAGGGTTTAAATTTAGAAGAGACATTGAATAGAATGGGAGGGAAAACTTACGTTAGCTAATAAAAGTGCAGGTAGGAGCCGCTAATGGTTCCATGAAGCCAGAGACTCAAAGTTAGGTTTCATCGATTTTCTGGGTCATTAGACTTTCTCCAGCAGGGCTCAGTCCCCTGGATAGAGTAGGAGAAAAGGTGGATTGTTCCTTGTCATTTATCCAAAGATCAGGAAATATGCAGAGACAGTATGGCAAGAGAATAGGGTGTAGGTAAATTCAAGTGCTAGTGAGAAGGTGGATAAATTAACCACAAGGTTTAGGGTAGGTAGTAAAGCTACTGATGAAAACACACATTTGGATGAAGGTAGATGAGGAACTAAGGAGAGGAATGTCTATGGGTAAAGATGAGGAGATCCTCTGAGAAGTAGAAGGTCAGGAGGTTGCGGTGAGAGTAAGGGTTATTGGAATCTATGATTTTTGAGGACTAAACACATCCTTGCGGCCAAAATTGAACCAGATCAGTCTTTGGGCTTAAGGAAGAAGATGAAGACCCAAAGGATTATTTCAATCATATTTAATGGTCTCTTCATCAGTTCCTCAGATCAATACTAGAGGATAAACAGCAGAGTGGTTATTGACTCACAATTTCTGATTCCCACTCCTTGTATCTTACCATTTAAGGGAAATTTGGTTAAAAACAACTATTAATGGGAGACTGGGAATAGCTGACTTCGCAGAAGAATGGAAAAGCTAATCTATTAGACATTCCCTCAATCACCACTCAGACATAATGTGATTATGAGCAATCACTGGTGGTTAATATTTGCAAGGTGGGAATATTGTACCACAGGAAATATATTATATACTTGTTTCAATGTATTTTAACAAAATGCTATGTGATGGAATAATCTGATACTAGGTGTAATGTTCAAAGATACGTCAAAGAGAGGATGACTTAGCCCAGAGGTTTTGAAACACTATGGAAAAATGGAAATCGTTGGCTATTCTCATTAACTATTGTGGATAACCACTATATTTCCCAATCTGCAAAGTTTGCAAATTGTGGAATATTCACACAAAAAAGTTTTTGGAAAATGGCAATAAGAGAGTAGATAAATGATTTTTCTTCCAAAGCAGATGATCAGAGTGTACTTTGGTATTCCATTTTACCCTTGAATATTATCACCTACAATTCACACAGAAACTAGACTACCCTGTGCTCTGTTTCTGTTTTGGTTACATGTCTGTGATATTTGAAAGCTTCATGAACTTTTTTTAACCCCCAAATCATATGACCTTAGGACCCTGAAAGAGTAGAAATTAGCATGCTTTTACTAGCATTCTTGGATCACTTTGTAACATTATTTGGATTCTCTATCCTCTTCCTTCAGGATTGGTACTCTGACCTTAGGAGGAAAATAAGGCAAAGGCTTGACAATGGAAACAAGACCCATTGCCAATCTAAGCAACTTTTTAATATATCTTGGACTGGGTGGGTGAAGTTCAGCAATTAGCATCATAAACACATCATTTTCTTTGCTTTGCTGGTTTAGAGTGTTTATGTACTCTACGGGTATAAGGTTTTTCTTTTAAAGTCCATACTTGTACTTAAATTTTCTGTTCCATCAGCAAAGTTTAGCTAAATTGGGTCTAAAACATGCCTTCTGATAAAATGAGGTAGCCTCCAAGCTACTGACACCAAACTCGGTTGCTCAATCAAGGGTGTATATATTTAGGGAAAAAGTAGTTTGCTTGACCCATCAAATGTAAATGTTTAATAATTCAGAAACACAAGCCCAGAGCTTGCTTTGATTTAGTCCTCAACTTTCCAGATCCAACATAGCCTCTGGCAACTTTAGAAAATTCTTTTTTTAAGTAGCAGGGAAAAGAAAGATTAAAAATAATAAAGCAAATTAAAATCCTTCTGGGCACTTTAACCATCTCAGGTTCACAGAAGAAGGAGACGGATGCAAAGTAGGCTTTATTGAACCCAAACCAATAGAGTGGTAACAGGAACTCATTTGGAAAACTGGTGACAGACTTTTAGAATCCTTCTTCACACATGTTAATTAACTCTACATATAGTAAAATATTTTATTTCAGTTCTTCTAACCCAAAATTTCAGCCTTACAGAATTTATTTTTCCTGTTGCCAAAGGACATCTTCATTTAGATATCCTGTCCTGCATCTCTCTTTGGTACTAAATCTCAATACATATTTACCTGCTCAATTTCCAAAGATAATTTGATAATATAGTTTCCATTGAAAGAAGGGAGGCCCAGCCAGTGTGGCTCAGTGGTTGAGTGCCGACTTATGCACCAGGAGATCACGGTTTGATTTCTGATCAGGGCACATGCCCAGGTTGTGGGCTCAATCCCCAGTGTGGGATGTGCAGGAGGCAGCCAATGAATGATTCTTTCTCATCATTGATGTTTCCATCTCTCTCTCTCTCTCCCCCCCCTTCCTCTCTAAAATAAATAAAAATATATCTTAAAAAGAAAGAAAGAAGGGAAGACATTCAGTGAAAGAGGCTGTAAAATGGGTATTTTCTCAGATATTTTCTTTGTTCAACCCCATGGGAAATTCATTCAGTGAGACAGATCTATTTATTGGGAATTTTGAGCACTGAGGCAGACATGTTATTTCTGAAGGAAAATCCTCTCCTCAGACTAATTCAGAAAGGGAGGGAGCGCTCTGGTGTTTCTTTTGTGGTCCGTTCTGTTTTACTGCACTTTGTAATAAACGCTCTGGTCAAAAGACCAAGTTCTGATGAAGTGGCACAAAACTGCCTGTCATCCCACAGCCTCAGAAAGGAGGCCTCTGTTTTTATTTTAAGCATACCGTAGCATGGGATCCCATCACAGTCTTTGAGATTTGAAATATAACAACACACATCTGATGTTTGGACTGCCTGCAAACCACAAGAGAATAGCCACAGTTCTAGCAACTTTCCTTCTTAGCTCCAGCCAAGTGTTCTAAAAGCTATAGTCTGAAATTGTAACGTAGAATATCATTGATTTCTGGGGTGAAATCGTGGTTTCAGAAGACAATGACTGATGAGTTCTAATGCAGCATGAACTAATAGAAAGTGCCTTAGATAAGAATTGTAGTTTTTTCCCCATCCCAGTAACTCTGTGATTGAGGTAAAATCATTTGAAGCCCTTATTTAACATATGAGAAGATTAATATTGAGTGCAATGACCTTCCTTATCCTAAGTGAATAAGTCAGAAGTTTGAATTTCTTGATCTATAAACCTTTCTATAATTCTAAACTTTTCCTTTTGCTTTGGGAGGGATTCTATCACTGATGTAAAAAATATTACCTAATACCTTCCATTTTTAAGATAAATAACTTCTCAGGAAATCCATTTTTCTTAATTCATAGGGAAATTAAACACTATTCTGCTAAGTAAAAAATATGGTTTCCTTGGCTAATTAATTACCTCTAGAACTGATTGACAAGAAAAGATGTGCAATTCTACTTCCTGGAAGACCATAGAGACTAGGATATAGGCACTTCTCAATTACCATGGGATAGAGGAGATCGAAGTCCTAATTAGCTTTGTAGATAATGCAGCAGGACTCAGAAATCAGGCAATGGTTATTTATCACTTGTTACTATAGATGTTCACTAGAATACCCTTCCTCCACTCTCAGAGGACAGAGGAAGTTGGTGGCTTTAGGAAAATTAGAACCAGGCCTTGGAGATAGGCTGCTTATAGCCTTGTGGAAGGGAGTTGGAACACAATGGAAGATAATGCGTAGTTTATTTCAGCTATGGCTTTGGGCTATTTGTGAACTTCTCTCTGTTCTGATTAGTTGAGAGTTGACTGTATTACTATATGTCCAGAACAAAACGGACAATTTATCAAGGTTGTTTCTGGTCTGATCATTTCATGATCCCCCAAATCCATCTTTAGCATATTCTCCATGTTTACTCTTTATTTCAAATCTCTACCCAAAGATATATATAAAAATATTTCCATGAGAATTACAGTGGAATTAAAAGAGAAATACCTTTTACTGAACTGGAACCTTTATTAAATACTAGGAGCCCGGTGCACAAATTCATACACGGGTGGGGTCCCTCAGCCTGGCCAGCTATCGAGGCAAATCAGGGCCATCTTGCCCAGTCCTGATTGGGGCCAATCAAGGCCAGCCAGCCGGGGGAGGGACCGCGAGAGGTTGGTCAGCCAAGGGAGGTTGGCTGTGGGAGCACACTGACCACCAAGGGGCAGCTCCTGTGTTAAGCATCTGCCCCCTGGTGGTCAGTGCACATCATAGCACCTGGTCAACTGGTCGCTCGGTCGTTTGGTCATTCGCTTGCTTATGCTTTTATATATATAGATAATTTGTGATAACATCAGTTATTTTTCTTTCTTTTTTTAACATCAGTTATTTTTTAACAAGAAGGGATTTGGGGATCAGCCTCTTGACACTGAGCGACTGAGGGTGCTTCCCATGGGAAATTCACACCCAATTCTCTGAAACCAGAATATAATCCATACAAGGCAATGTAATCCATACAGAGTACGGATTTCTCTGAGCAGCAGAAAGATTTACAAACATTAAGGTTATAACTGCTTTTACAACAAGCTCAGATGTTGCCATAAAGGAATATAACTCTTCCTTGAATGAAAAAGAGGATGGTCATTGGGACAGAAAGATGGAGACGGAGGTCTTTCCCTTTAGGGGTTGGTCAAAGAAGATGGGAGGCAGAAGAGGTTAATTCTGGGCAATGACATGGCAAAGACTAAAAATCCCTTCAAATGTAGTGACCTTTGGGATTAAGTGTGGATCTGAAAAATGGCTTTATATGCAAATTCAAGTATTCTCTGAATTATAAGATGGAAGCTGTGGGTGGGGGCTGGTAGGGGGTGGAGACACTCAGGCCTACATGGCATAGACTTTCATAGTTGAAAGTGACTCTAAGGACAGATTTATTCTCTCTGTGCAGCAACTACTGCCAGACAAATGATGGGTGGCGGTGGTACTTGTAGGTCACCAAGGCTCTCCTCTGCAATGGTCCCCCAACTCCAGCACCTGCCTGGGAATCAGCAACAATTTTGTGCCCCAGAGACCCTACCTGGGCGGCTTTGTTCCTTGCGTTTCAACAACGCCACCGTGTAACAAATTATTAAAAAAAGAGTGGCCCCCACCATCACAGAGCAGATTTTCTGATTCTCTTTGAGGGTGGGGACTGTCTCCCTGGGAGTTTTGGAATTTTCATGGGAAGGAAAATCCCAGGGAGAGAAGGGGAAGAATGACTGCAATCCAAATGAAGGGGCCACTATCAAGAAAGGGAATCTTTACTCTCTAATCTTCAAAATGGAGAAGACAGGGGAGAACTCACCTACTGTTCTCCTTTAAGACTTATCTCCTCATTCAATAGGGAAAAAAATGTGAGGGCTCAGAAAGATCCAGTATTAATGGCAAAGCACACCAACATAGGTCTCAAACCGATGGCCAAGTCATCTCTCTCAGCAAGGCCTTCTGAGTAAAAACTATAGGTGTGGGCTTTGCCTCTGCCCTACCTGGACTTAAACTCGGTTCTATGATTTTGGAAGTTATTCACTCTGGGGCTCACTTTTCTTAATGAATAATGGGATGGAAACAACACACCTCATGGAATAATTTTGAGAATTTAATGCATGAATGTCCATAAAGTGCCCAGCCCACCACGGGACCCAGTCAACTGATGTTTGTCAGATATGCTTGCTTTTTACCTTCTTATACTGCCCTGCTGCTTACCTTGTTCTAAGGCTCTTTTATGCTCATTAATTCAAGTAATATAGTAACCAGATCTTGATTCCTGTCTTATTTCTGCTCTTTTAATTTTACATCTATAGTTCTGAAATATATCTCAGTATTAAATTATATTTTTCTTAGTTTGTTTGAATAAACAGCCACTGCTTGAGAACTCCTGCTGTAACTGTAATGCAAGGATCGATAAATTAAATACCTACAGGGCCAGATGGGGCTATACGTGATTAAATCAGACAGATGAGAAAAATCAGCAGTGCCCTGCATGCTCTCTCTACAGAATTGGCCTGGTAGAGTCACCTGGCTGCTGGCAGGTGGGGTAAAGGCCCAGTGTTTTCAGGTCTATTTTTCAAGAGAAGCAAGAAATGCAGTTAGTTTTATAATGTAGAATTCTCTAATCTTAAACACTGACGGTGATGGGCCAATCAAAACACATTTGTGAGCCAGAGCCAGGCTATATAAGTTAGCTCCTTCTTGAGTAAATACAACTTTGGATGAGTGCCACCTAGTGGTAAGAATTATAATTGAACAATGAGTTCTACATACTGTTGGCTAGTTTATGATTATAATGCTAAGTATAAATGGTGGTTGGTGACTTCCAAACTTTGCCTAATAATTACTCATAAATACTAGTGGGACAGTTTCAGGAACTTCTCTTATCGCAAGCAGGGGTCTGAACTCTAGTTCATTCTCAAAGCAAAAGTGGCTGCAGAAAAACATTCCATCCTACAATTTCTGTGGATTCTATTTTCAAAAACTCTGGATCATCTGCTATCTGCAATCACTCTTCCAAGCCTATGTCTTAGTGTTTACCTTGTCTAGAACTGATGTAATGTGGGGGTGAGGGAAAAGGAAAGAAATGATAAGTTAATGATGGGTGAGGGAGTAAAAAATCAGGTTAATTACCATCTTTGTTCAATTTATTCTCGATTTTTATTGAATACCTGTTTCAGCTTCTGAGGCTGGTTTTTCTTATAAAATTAGGTCTTAGTTTATTTCTTAGTATTAAAATAGTATTTTCCATATCGATTACGCCCAGGATTATGGCCTATCAATAGACCAAAGGTCAGCAACTATGGCCTGTGGACCAAATATGACCCATGCCCTGGTTTTGTTAATAAGCTTTTATGAGAACATGTAAATGCTCACTTGATTACATATTGTCTAGGGCTGCTTTCTCACTACAATGGCTGAGTTCAGTGGTTGTGACATGCATAAAAAACCCCATAAAATTCCTAGAAGAAACATAGGCAGTAAAATCTCAGACATCTCACATAGTAGTATTTTTGCCAATACATCTCCTAGGGCAAGAGAAACAAAGAAAAAAATTAACAAATGGGACTACACCTAAAAAGCTTCTGCATATCAAAAGAAACCAATAACAAAAATGAAAAGTGAACCCATAGTTTGGGAGAACATATTTGCCAATGATGCATCTGATAAGGATTTAATAGCCAAAATATATAAAAAACTTATACAACTCAACACTAGGAAAACAAACAATTCAATTAAAATTGGGCAAAGTTACCTGAAAATACACTTCTCCAAAGAGGGCATATGACATATGAAAAAATACTCAACATTACTAATCATTAGAGAGATGCAAATTTTAACTTCAATGAGGTATGACCTCACACCTGCCAGAATTGCTACCATCAGTAAATCAACAAACAAGAAGTGCTCGTGAGTATGTGGAGAAAAAGGAACCCTGTGCACTGCTGTGGGAATGCAGACTGGCGCAGCCACTGTGGAAAACTGTATGGAGTTTCCTCAAAGAATTAAAAATGGAACTGCTGTTTGACCCAGCCATCCCACTTCTGGGAATAAATCCCAAGAATCCTGAAACACAATCAAAAAGAATATATGCACCCTTATGGTCATAGCAGCATCATATACAATAGCTAACATCTGAAAACAGCCCAAGCTTCCATTAGAATATGAGTGGATAAACTCGCCATGGTACATTTACGCAATGGAATACTGTGCAGCTGTAAAAAAGAAGGGTCTCTTACCCTTTGTGACAGTATGGATGGCTCTGGAGATTATTATGCTAAATCAGTGGTTCTCAACCTTCCTAATGCCTTGACCCTTTAATACAGTTCCTCATGTTGTGGTGACCCCCAACCATAAAATTACTTTCGTTGCTACTTCATAACGTAATTTCGCTACTGTTATGAATCGTAATGTAAATATCTGATATGCAGGATGTATTTTCATTGTTACAAATTGAACATAATTAAAGCATAGTGATTAATCATAAAAACAATATGTAATTATATATGTGTTTTCCCAAAGGGGTCGCGACCCACAGGTTGAGAAACGCTGTGCTAAATGAAAAAGCCGGTCAGAGAAAGATAAATATCACATGTTCTCACCTATCTGTGGAATCTAATGTGAGCAAAATAAAGTAACAATCAAATAGGTCCAGAGACATGGATACATGAAACAGGCTGACAGGTCTCAGAGTGGAGGGGGTGGTGGTGACTGGAAGAGATTAACCAAAGCACATATATGCATACATGCATAGCCCATGGATATGGACAATAGTGTGATAAAGGCCTGGGGTGGGACAGGGGTTGGGTGAAGGGAACAAAAGTGGGGAAATACTTTCAACAATAAATAAAAATGTGGAGGAAACTGTGGGGTGTAGAACCATGGAGATTATATATAAGAGATGGGTAGATAAATCTGAGCAGAAGACTAAGGAATAGTATAAAGAAGTTAGAATAAATTAAGAAAGAAAAATACAAGCCAAAGGAAAAGAAAATTCAGGGTCAAACATTACAGAAGACTAGTTACAGAGGAGCTGAATCGTTTAAAAAGTATTTTGAGTTTATTGCAAAGAAGTCACGATGACCTGGCAGAAGCAACTCCAGTGCCTTGGGAGTACAAGCCAGACATGATTTTTAGTCTACTTTGCAACCCACTACGAGCAATGACTTTAAAGAGCTTCATTGTGAAGGGGCAAAGAAAGATGGAATAAAACTCAGAAGAGGGAGGAATTGGGTTATTTTTAACGAGTAAGAAGTATAAACATGCAACAATAACAACAAAAGAATGACTATCACAGACACTTAGTATGCATAAAGTATCACCAAGGACACCCATATAAAGGAGATGCCTGAAATAAAAAATTATATATATATATATATATATATATATATATATATATATATATATATTTAAAAGCATTGGCCCTGGGGGGAAGAAAATTTACACAGTAGAATCTCTCAAGGGAAGATGAAAGAAGAAATGTATTTCTCTCTCCAGGGTTTAGGGCAGGAGAGAAATTAAGTGGCACACCTACCAAGTATGAAATTGATGGCAGGAGCCCTACATTACTACGTATGCTACTTCTCTCATTCCGTGGACATGCATTGGAAGAGTCAAAGTAAAAGCTCAGCAACAAGCAAAGTGACTTTGTTGTTACTTCTGATGGCATGACTGGACAACGGCAGCCCTGTCTGTACATTTTAGTCAACATTTTAAGGCTTGTTTAAAAAGTAATGTGAGTACTAACTGTTTCAAAACCTTCCATCAACTTCCGGTTGGCTTTTCAATGTCAGCGCCAAAGCGTGAAGAGCAAGCATCAGTGGCCCGAAAGAGAAGCCCAGAGATGAGTGTGGACACTCTTCACACACGATGTAGCACCTCATCTCCTGAAGCCTCACGGCAACCTCCTGGGGGAAATATGGATATCACCTCTGATTGAGGGCGGTTGAACTCTGAATGGGAAGAAGTTCTTGGAATGGTAAGCAACTTATTTTCTTTTAAGGTAAATATGATTTTGCAGACTTAAGGGACTATATACGACTGTTAATATCTTGAAGAACAAAACACATTGAACATCCTTCCAGAAAGTCTGGGGGAGAACCTGTACCCATAATAGAATTATGGCTCTCATTTCTGACAGTGACCATGGAATCAATCATTTCCTTACTGCTGGAAGGACATATTGTAATGTATGTGGTTATATGCAGTTTTTACACTAAATTTCTAAAAAACAAAAATAATGTAAACATGAGTGTTATTATATATTATAAAAATCTAGGTCTAAATATGTTTTAAGAGTTCTTTCAATAAATGTAAAATAAAAGCATAAGACATTATTTAATTTTACAAACCATAAAAACATAAGATATTATTAAATTGTAAATTCTTAATATCATAGAATCAATAAAATATGGTTTATAAAATATTCCACAAAAAGTAATGACATAAAAAAATATGACGATATGAAGTGCTTTTTCTGTTCTATGAATGTGGAGCCTGTTATTACATACTAGAGGCCTGCTGCATGAAATTCATGCGGGGGGGTGTCCCTCAGCCTGGCCTGCACCCTCTCCAATCTGGGACCTCTCAGGACCAGCAGTTGGACATCCCTCTCACAATCTGGGACCGCTGGCTCCTAACCGCTCGCCTGCCTGCCTGCTGGATTGCCGCCTAACTGCCTTCCCCTGCTGGTCTGATCGCCCACAACTGCCCTCCCCTGCCAGCCTGATCTCGCCCCTAACTGCTTGCTCCCCTACTGGCCTGATTGCCCTTAACCACCTCTGCCTCAGCCCCCGCCACCGTGGCTCTGTCCAGAAGAAATTTAGGTGTCCAGAAGATGTCTGGTCATACGGTCTAATTAGCATATTACCCTTTTATTAGTATAGATTACTAGACACCAATTAACCTTTTCCCTTCAAAAGCTTAGTGATGAATTTCTCTATTTCCAACCTCCCATTTCTCCATGTATATGACTTCCACACACACATTCGGTTCTTAGAAGCAGAGCAGCTAGATAGAGAATCTAGTGTGGGGAGATTAATAAAATTGTGTAATTCACATCATTGCTAGGATATTCTAGGACTCTTTTTGGTAAATTTGTCACACTCTATGGAACACTTTTAAGTACAGCTTCTGTTAAATTCTGCCCTATGTCTTATTTAAGTAGCAAGCATGGAGAGAGAGAGAGAGAGAGAGAGAGAGAGAGAGAGAGAGAGAGAGTCTATTTTGTAGACTATACCCTATGAATGGGATTAGATCTTATCATAATTATGTAGCGTCCCTGCACAAAGTGGAAAAATAAAGATTTCAGTGATGCTTACAGAATCTCTATGACATAATGAATACTGTATTTGCAGTGCAAGATAGGTTGTGTAGCAGATCAGTTCCTTTGGAACCAACAGTATGGCTATCAGAGAAGAAAGGCTCAGGGCACAAACCTCACAGTTTTGGTTTTCTACAGTTCCAACCTAATGTTTCATTCTTCGTCCTTGCTTATTTTATCCTCATTAGGTTCAGACAGAGTTTAAATTTATTCCCCACCCAAAACCCACAGGAATCAAGCAAATGTGTTTTGATGGATTTCTGTAGTTTCCTTTCAGAACCAGATGTTGGACAGCAGCCATCTTAGTGAAAACACTTGCTAGATGAGTCAGGTCAAAAAAGGAAGGATATCTAAAGAAGAAATCAGTGATGTTCAGCATATACACAAGTCAGAAATTTAATTAATTACTAGACGTTAATAACTCAAAGATTGGAAGTCTGTAATCCCTGGAAATGACATGGACTTCCATTTGCCAAGGCTAACTTAGCCACTGCTAGGTGACCAGTCGGCCAGCAGCAGAGATAAAACCTCGGACCCTGGTATGACACTATATTCAAGGCTGACTGTACAATGGGAAAAGGGAATAATCAGATCTTTTGAAGATTAGTGGACGCTGCCTCTGACATTACTTCAGGGAGACCCGAAATGCCGCTGTGGCTCACCAGAGGAGGGACTTACTGAGGTCAGGTGAGCAATGGAGTTTTAGCTTAGGTCCATCTCACAGTAGGTCAAGTGGGTCCCTGAGCTCATCCTGTGGTAATTTCTCCAGCTCCAGAAAGCATAATTGAAATAACAGGCATATATAGCAACTAGCAGAATCCCCAGCAGTTCTCAAATGTTAGTGGCACCACAGTTGCCTGGAGGACCGGTTTAAACACAGATTGCTGTGCTTCTGATTCAGTAGGTCAGGAGTGGAGTGTAAGAATTTGTTTTTCTAACAAGTTCCCAAGTAATGCTGATTCAGCTGGTAAGGAGGCCATCTTTGAGAAGCATTCATTTAAACCATGGTAATGATTATAATGATTAAACCTTTTAATTTTGTGTTGATTTCTTGCTCTAAGTATCTGAGACCACAAAGATGCTATGTGGGGGGAAAAAGATGTTGGGAGTGTACAGATGGGTCAATATAAGTATCCAGCCAATATAAATGATGAGGTGATTTGGGTTCTATATTTGTAGATACCAAACCAATGAGGAAAATATGAAAAATTCAGAAATTTTGTTAAGAGAGCCCTATTAAATTTGAAATAAAATGCAACTTCTGGCCCAGCCTACATGGCTTAGTGGTTAATTTTTTAATCCAAATTTTACCTTAATTTAAAAAATCAAATGAATTATTGATTAGAAGTAAGAATACCAAACAGGTGCCTATAAATACAATACACTAGTGGCCTGGTGCATGGATTCATGTACATTGAAAGGAAATTAATTAGAAAGTGGCCAGTGGGGTGGGACTGGGCAAGACGGGCTAGACAAGCCCTGGAGCCAACCTCCCATGGTCCCGCCCTGGCCGGTCGCACCTGGGGTGGCGCCACAACTCGAAGGGCATCTGCGGTCATTGCAGTTTGGCAGTAAACCAGATGTGGGGCGACAGTGCCCCAGCAACAACATAACCCATGGCCAAAGGTGGAATCGTGTGGCCCAGTGAGAAATCGGGCTCCCTCCTCGCTGGTTCCAGGGTGTGTCACTCCTGCATTGAGTGTCTGCCCCCTGGTGGTCAGTGTGCGTCATACCTACCAGCCGGTCAGATGGTCACTTAGCCATATATGTATGTATGGCTAAGTGGATGGTATGACCTCATTTCAATAATGTATAAGTAATTGTTTTAATCTTTATTGTCTATTTTAATATGTTACTCAATTTCTATAAGATGCTAGCAGATATTAGTACATCTAAATAATGCTTGCCTCAAACTGTGGGGGAATGAGTGAATAGGAGTTGGAATCAGAGGGTTTGGGCCCTCTGTGCCATGCCAGCTCATACCACTCACCCCTTGAGTATACATCACACCCCACAGAAGGCTCCGATGTGGATTAAAGACCTATAACAGCATCTAATAATGCCTCTCTAATGGAGATAGACATTATTCTGGGAATGCACTTTATGCCCTTAGAGACTCGGCAAGCTTTTCCCAACACTCTTCTACCAGCACAAGCCAACAATGTGCCCTAAAACAAAGCACATCTGATCTCCCTTGCCAATCCATACACATTTTTTTTTCAACTCCAAAGGTACCACCTTAGAATGGTTTGCGATTGTTGCTTGTAGGTCATTTTTTAGTCTACTAGTTACACCCTGCTTCCTAAATAAATAAGCATATTGGGAAATTTAATTGTCATGTGGGACATTGCCCTGGTTCAATGGTAGTCTCCAAGTATTCTTTTTCTTTTTTTCTTTTTTAAAGAGAGAGGGAGGGGAAGGGATAGAGAGATAGAAACATCCATGAGAGAGAGACATCAATTGCCTGTCTGCTGCACGCCCCCTACTGGCGATCAAGCCCTCACCAGAGCATGGGGATCAAGCCCTGAATCGAACGGGAGATCTCTGGGTTCTTGGGTCGACGCTCCACCACTGAGCACACTGGTCGGGCTCCAAGTATTCTTTACCATTAAGCTACCCCCAAAGAGGCTCACAGACTAAATTAAAATGCTTGAATCATTCAGTTTTTTAAATCAATTTAAAACACACAAAAAGAGGAAAAAGAAGTGATAGGATAAAACATTACGTATATGTTGCCAGTAGAGCAGAAGGACACTGTCACCTGATTCTCATTTAAGCAACATTTACATGACATGCCTTTCCTCTGCTGCATTGACATTCCTTGTGGATCTTGGAGCTAAGGGACCAGAATTAGGGTTGAGCAAAGGGGATAAGCAGGTAGAAGGTCCTCAGAGTTAACATTACACACAGTTGCTCTAGCAAAGAGACACAGAGACAAGTGTTGGCCACAGCTGTGTTTCACCAATTAGGCAGATGATCAGCTACATATTTTATTTGTACTTCTTGCCTAGATAAGTGGGGTCAGAATGGTGTCAATAATCAATATAAGGTCTCATAAATAACTGAGTGCTTAATGTCTTGTATTCGTGCATCACCAATATTAGGTGCCTCTTGATCTTTTAATCCCTACTTACATAATCTATGGTCTAACTTGTATCACAGGTTAACAACTTGCTTATCTATGTTAACGTAATTCTGCCCATGTCATAGAAGCCATTTGATTACATATTATTTATATTTAACGTATTTTATGTCTCACTTGTCTGAAAACTAATTTATTTATTTTCTATGTTTAACCCAGCTACTAAGTTTTATCCATCCCATTTAGTTTTATTGTGTTCCATAGCAGAATTAAATATTCTCAGTTAATATATGAGACACATAATACATTAATGAGAAAATGACATTTTAATACCATAAGCTATGTTCAATGCATTACATTATATATAGTTTACATATTATAAAACTCCAGGCTTTTAGCCAAAGGGTACAAAAGATCAAACAGTGAAAACCCACATATTATTAATGTCCTTTCCTCTTTAATACAGGACCTAGTACCATCTGTATTCTTTGTCAGGTAATTTGGCAAGTCCTTAGAGTGATCAAATGCACTCACAAATAGTCTGCCTCATATTTGCACTGTACCTTTCTGGTGGATACAATGCGCTCATATATTTAAGGAATCACCCCTAACCACTCAGTCTGCCTGATCACTCCTAACTGCTCACCTGCCTGCCTGCCTGATCGCCCCTAATCGCCTCTGCCTTGGCCCCCGTCGCCATGGCTTCATCTGGAAGGACATTTGGAATGATTTCTGGAAGGTCTTTTGGCTGTCCGGTCTAATGAGCATATTACACTTTCATTATTATAGATAAGAGAGTGTGTCTCTAACAGAAATCTTAGCATTACAGAAGAAACTCTAAACAGTAGCCCCGTCATGAAGATCTGGATAGTTCTGGCAATTTGGAGGCTGGAAAATTATCTACTTCCTTTAAGGAAAACTTTGGACCAAGAGGCAATATTTAAGCAGATCCCTGGGACTCAGAGTCGATGGCATATTTCAGAACAATCAAATTTAATATGGTTTGCGGTTTTGCAATAAAATCTCATATGATCCTAAGCAAAGAATGCAACTCTGCAGAGTCCAGGAAAGAACTTGAACTGACAATACTAAAAAATAGGTTAAACCAAACCAGAGGAAGCAGACAGTAGGCTAGGAGGCTCTGCCAACACAGGGTGGATTGGAACAGATAGTCACATACATTAACATTTTCCAAAACATCCTCTCTCCTGAAAGCCAGTGTTACCACTTGGCCTGCCAAAGCCATGTGACCAGCCATTAATAACAAACTCAGGTCAAGCATGTCCTATGAAGCTCTTAACCCTTTAATCTTACAACAGTACTTTTTAATTATTATTAGTGATTTCAGAGAGGAAGGAAGATGGAGAGAGAGTTAGAAACATCAATGATGAGAGAGAATCATTGATTGGCTGCCTCCTGCACACCCTTTACTGGGGATTGAGCCTGCAACCCAACCATGTGCCCTTGACCAGAATCCGACCCAGGACCCTTCAGTCTCTGGGCCGATGCTCTATTCACTGAGCCAAACCAGTGAGGGCACAACAGCACTTTTTTGAAGACAAGGTAGCATGTTTCTGTGTTGAAGAAATTTGAAAATTTGAGACATTTGAAGAAGTTGTCTCAAAGGACATTTTCTTTCAGAAGTTATGTAGTCTTTTCCTTTGCTGAATACTACAGAAGCTGATAGTTGAAATTATGCTTAACAATTAAAATAATATTTTTTTTTATTTTTAGAGGGAGAGGAAGAGTGAGAGAGGGAGAGAGAAACATTAATGTGAGAGAGAAACATCGATCAGCTGCCTCCTGCACACCCCCTACCAGGGATTAAGCCTGCAACCTGGGCATGTGCTCTGACTAGGAATCAAACCAGCAACCCTTCAGTGCACAGAATGATGCCCAACCATCTGAGCCACACTGACCAGGGCATGCTTAACATTTTAAGACATTCACAATTTCTGAGAAATTATTTTCTGAGTTTGGATATTCCTCAAACCAAAAAATAATAAATATTCTATTTACACACAAGAAATAAAAATGTTTATTAATTACTGAAATGCTTTTTTACCCTGTAGGCTGATACTGTATTTGGAATTTTCATTCCCATTCTAACAATCTTCTAAATAACTCTGCTGTGTAGAGTTGAAAGTTGGAGAAACCAAGCCTTAGAGGAGCGAAAGTAATGATGCTACTCAGTTTGGGGGCTGGCTTTATGGGACTAAGGTCTCCTACCCCATCTCCCTGATTTCCATATTTTTCCTAGAGAAAATACAACCAAACTTTCTCTGCAACTGAATATGTATTTCTTAATAAAACTTTTTCCCAAAAAAGCTTTATGGTAAAATACCCATAATCACCACTTAAAGGTGTACAAGTCAGTGACATTAGGTAAATTCATATTGTTATGCAATTATCACCACCATCTACTTCCAGAACTTTTTTCATCTTGCATAACTGAAACTCTGTAACCATTAAACAATAAATCCCAAACACCATTCTAACTTTGTCTCTCTGTGACTACGCTAGTGGAATCATACAGTATTTGCCTTTTTGTAACTAGATTATTTCACTTAACATAATGTTCTCAATTTTCATCCAAATTGTAGCATATGTCAGAATTCCTTCCTTTTTAAAGCTGAATAATAGTCCACTATATGCATATATGACATTTTGCTTATCCATTCATTTGTTTATGAACACGTGGGTTGCTCCCAGGTTTTAGATATTGCAAATAATGCTGCTATGAATATGGGTATATGCATATCTGTCTGAATCCCCGATTTCATTCTTTTGGATATATACCTAGAAATGCAATTGCTGGATCATATGGTAAGTCTATGCTTAAGTTTTTGAAGAATGCCATTCTATTTTCTATAGTACCTGTACCATTTTACATTCCTACTGATAGTGCACAAAGGTTCCAGTTTCTACCATTCTCATCAACACTGGTTATTTTCTGCTTTGTTTATTTTTTTAAAATATATTTTTATTGATTTCAGAGAGGAAGGAAGAGGGAGACAGAGATAGAAACATCAATGATGAAAGAGAATCATTGATTGGCTGCCTCCTGCACGCCCAACACTGGGGATGGAGCCTGCAACCCGGGCATGTGCCCTGACCAGGAATCGAACTGTGACCTCCTGGTTTATAGGTTGACACTCAACCATTGAGCCATGCTGGCCAGGCTGTTTTGTGTGGTTTTTTTTTAAATAGCCATCCTAATGAGAATGAATGGTATCCCATGGTGATTATGATCTTCATTTCCTTAGTTATTGGTGATGTTGGACATTTTTTCATGTGCTTTAAAAGGTGAGATAAAATGAGTTAAAAAGTCTTCCCCCATCTTCAATTTCTTGGAAAATTTTGAGAAGAAATGGTCTTAGTTTTTCTTTAAATTGTAGAATCCACCAGCGAAACCATCAGATTCAGGATTATCTTCATTGGAAGATTTTTAATAAGTGATTCAATCTCCTCACTCATTATAGGCCTATTCAGGTTTTCTATTTCTTTGTGATTCAGTCTTGGTATGATTTTATGTTTCTCAGAAAATGTCCATTTCATCTAGATTATCCAATTTCTGGTATATAATTCTTCATAGTATTTTCTTATGATGCATTCTATTTATGTAGCATCCATGGTAAAGTCCACAATTTAATTTCAGATTTTAGTTCCTGGAGTTTTATCTTTCTTTTTTCCTTAGTCAATGTAGCTAAAGTTTGGGTTCACCTTGTTTGGGACTCTACACTTCCTGTACTTCTAAGTCTATTTCCTTCACCAGGTTAGGCAAGTTTTCAATCATTATTTCTTCAAATATGTTTTCAGTCCCTTGCTCTCCCTTCTCCATCTGCTACCCCTATGATATGAATGTTTGTTTGCTAGATGTTGTCACAGAGGTCCCTTAAACTATCCTCATTTTTTATTTTTGCTATTCTGATGGGTGTTTTCTATTATCTTGTCTTCAAAATAGCTGATTCCATCCTATACTTCATCTAACTTGCTATAAATTCCATCTAATGTATTCTTCATTTCAGTCATTGTAGTCTTTATGGCTGAATCTTTTTACATGTTTTCTACATCCTTTTTTAATGTTTCTTATCTCTTTGCTGAAGTTCTCACTGAGGTCTTATGTTCTTCCCATAAATTCATTTAGCATCCTTATAACTAGTCTTTTGAACTCATCATCTGGTAGATTGCTTGCCTCCATTTTGTTCTTTTCTGGAGTTTTAGCCTGTTCTTTCATTTGTGAGATATATGTGTGTGTGTGTGTGTGTGTGTGTGTGTGTATTTGGTCTATTCATTTTGGCTGCCTCTCTGTGTTTGTTTCTATATATTAGGCAGATCTGCTTCATCTCTCATCCTTGGCAGGGTGGCCTTATTTAGTTTGTGTCCTGTGGGGCACAGTTTCATTTCACATCCTAGTTTACAAGCACACTTAGAAACTATTGTTGATCATAATTTTATTAAAATGTATCCTCTGAGATTCTGGCATGTTAAAGCACTCTTTCTACCTCTCACTATTATTGTCATTATTTTCCTGGTTGTTATTTACCATTAATTTATAAATATTCATGGACAGGAAGTTCAATGAAATAGAAAATTTCAGTAATTCTAAAAAATGGTCTCTTAAATTATCTAGTGTGATTACTAACTAACTTCAGATTCTCTCAGTCACAATCTGATCCTCTATCATTTATCCAGTATTGCTCCATATTTTGAAACAGCATATAATTCAGTAGTACCAGACTTCATAATCTATTATATAATCTAGCCTGCTAACATTTTCAACTACCTCATTTACTAATCCATTTTTCTTCCATAAAACCCAACCCTAGATCAATCCAAATGGCTATAATTGGTAATTACATACTGCTGGAGGCTAATTCCAGCATGTCATAAATGCAAGAGGTTTCATCACATACATAGACTATTAGGTCTGAATGTTAAAAATAATCCACACAGATTGGTCCCCAATTCAGGGTCTCCATGGTCGTTTGGGCTTATGATATTGTCTGCTATTTCCTCCACATTTATCCAGTTAACTTTTCTAATACTCACAATAATTACTTTGTACTTCACCACTTTCATCGAGTTTCTTACCCATCACAGCCCTATTCTTTACTCATAAAAAAGAGATGCTCAGTTGACCACATTAAATGTTCTTTACAATGAAGAAAAACACAGAGAAAATTATTTCCACTTAAAACGGACAAAGAACATGACCATCCATATGACTAGCTGAGTGTTAGTTATCACCCAACAATCTACCCTGTACTGGGCGTGGGCGGGGGACTTGTTTGACAAGAATGCAAAGAAATTGCTACTAACAGCAGGTGGTAGAAGTAAACAGATTTTACCAATTTGGATACATAATACCAGATTTTAAAATTTTAATTCCACTTTTAGGAATCCATCCAAAAAATTGGAAACTGGTGTTTTTTTTCTTCTAATTTTATAGGAGAAAGTAGAGATAGAATGAATATAAAGCTAAAGACTGAAGTTTGAGTAACGGTTATTTCTAGGGTCTGAGATAAATGAAATAAGCCAATCAGGACAGAAAAGAGACATTCAAGGGGGTAGATGGGAAACTAGAAAGTGCAATATCAAGTAAATCAGTTAGGAAAATAAATTCCAACAGGAAGTCAACAGTATCAACTCTATAGAGTATCAATTGACATGATTTTCAAATGAATGAAAGGGGCTGACCCATTTGAAAGCTGACATTGGAATACTATTGAGAAATTGTTTGACACCTAATACCATTTATGGAAATTGTAAAATGCTCCTGTTGCTCACCAACTGCTTAAAGTTCCATGAGGAGTAAATACACGTACATATTGACTTTTGCTGCCTTTTAAAAGACTCTTCATTCAAATTAAACCAAGTGATCACTAGATCTAAAGTTTTCATCTCAGGTTTTCCACTAGGCAACCTTGCATTGTTATTTTGCTCCAGGCCATCAAAATAAAGACTATTTGTGAAGTTGGCGGCTCCTATAAAGGTCATCTGGAAAATCCGGGGAAGGGCCCTGAGCTGCTGGGAAAGGGAAATTGTCCTCTGGCCTATGAGCTGGTGTGTTTGTCTGCTGAGTGGCTTCAGTGGTTTCATCTGTTGCTGAAAGAGCCAAGAGGAAAGGATAAAACGGGCCTGTAACCCACACCACAATGAGCAGGGCCAGAACAGTAACAAGTGAACGTTTTGTTTGTGTGCTGCCCCTTCTGGCACATTGTGTTGCTGCACAGATTGTATGGGCTTTTCTTATTTTCATTTATTTATTTAATATATTTTTATTGATTTTAGAAAGGAAGAGAGAGGGAGGGAGGGATAGAAACATCAATGATGAGAGCGAATCATTGATTGATTCTCAAATCATTGATCGGCTGCCTCCTGCATGCCCCCTACTGGGGATGGAGCCTGCAACCTGGGCATGTGCCCTTGACTGGAATGGAACCTGGGACCCTTCAGTCCATAGGCCGATGCTATCCACTGAGCAGAAGCAGCGAAGGTGGCTTTTCTTATTTTTTGAATGAATGTATGGGTTTTAATCATCATTTAAATATGAGTGATCCAAGCATAGCATTCACGTGCCAGCACATACAACTCCAAATTATGATTTTTCAATGCATAGTATCATGGCATAAAGAGTAAATAATTCCCATATTCTTGTATCTGGTGTACATTCATTGGATGTTCACAGAGAGAAAAGACTTGATAGAACACCTGTAAACTGATTTTTGTTTTTAGTCAAATAATCTCTGATTAAGCACTGACTCCACTTCAAATTATGAAAATAGGCTGGTGACATATCACCATTTGGATCTCTGATGTTGAGATTGGTAGTTCAACACTAGGCATTGAAAATTCTCAATTTTCTTTTAAGTCTTTTTTTCCTTAATCTTGAAGTGCTAAGGGAGAAAACCAAAAGAAATAAATTATAATAATATTCCACTAAAGCTATCAAACTGATTAGCAAAGATTATAAAGAACAAAACTCAATCTTTATGGACATTGTTTAAGGAAATATGAAGATGTAGACTTATTCTCTTTAGTAAGATAGAAAGTTGTCCCAAATCTTATGAATGAAAATAGGAACCCCAAATTACAATTATTTATTTACTTAGAAATTATGTGCATAGAAATATATCTTAAGGATCTAATAAGATGTGTCTAAATATCTAAGTATAATACAGTGATGGCGAACCTATGACACGCGTGTCAGAGGTGACACACGAACTCATTTTTTTATTGATTTTTTTTTGTTAAATGGCATTTAAATATATAAAATAAATATCAAAAATATAAGTCTTTGTTTTACTATGGTTGCAAATATCAAAAAATTTCTATATGTGACACGGCACCAGAGTTAAGTTAGGGTTTTTCAAAATGCTGACACGCCGAGCTCAAAAGGTTCGCCATCACTGAAGTATAAGAATGATTGTTGTAACATAGCTTATACTGTAAAAATTTAAACAACATAAATGTTTAACAGTGATTGAATTGTATCCCATTCTATAAATGTTACAGATTTAATTAGTCTTTTAAAATGTGTGGAAACATATTTGACATAAGAACATGTCATATTTTATTTTTCTCACTAATATTTCAATATGCAAAAATTTGAAACCTACAGAAAAGTTGAAGAAATTGTACAGAGAACATATACATAATTAGATGGTATAATTAACATTTTATTATATTTGCTTTACCAAAAATCTATCCATCTATCTATCCCTGTCTCCATCTATCTTTTTTTCTTTATCATTTTTTATTTTCAACTACAGTAGACATAGTATATTATTATATTAGGTTCAAGTGTGCAACCCAGTGATTAGACATTATAAAACTAACTAAATTATTATCCTGATAAATCTCATACCCATCTGACACAATGCATAGTTATTAGGATATTATTGACTACATTCCCTATGCTGTACTTTACATCCCCATGACTATTCTGTAACGACCAATTGGTATTTCTTAATCCCATCACCATTTTCACCCATCCCTCCAACTCCCTCCCATCTGGCAACCATCAAATCATTCTCTGTATCTATGAGTCTGTTTCTGTTCTGCTTGTTTGTTTATTATATTTTTTATATTTAATTGTTGATTGATCTATATTTATTACCATTTTATTGTTCATATTTTTTATTTCTTCTTCTTCTTCTCCTTCTCTTTCCTCCTCCTCCTCTCCTTCTTCTTCTTCTTCTTCTTCTTCTTCTTCTTCTTCTTCTTCTTCTTCTTCTCCTTCTCCTTCTCCTTCTCCTTCTCCTTCTCCTTCTCCTTCTCCTTCTCCTTCTCCTTCTCCTTCTCCTTCTCCTTCTTCTCCTTCTCCTTCTCCTTCTCCTTCTCCTTCTCCTTCTCCTTCTCCTTCTTCAAGAAGACCCTTTAACATTTCATGTAATACTTGATTGGTGCTGATGAACTGCTCAATCTTTTTCTTGTCTGGGAAGCTGTTTATATGTCCTTTGATTCTAAATGATATGTTTGCTGGGTAGAAAAACCTTGGTTGTAGGTTCTTGCTTTTCATCACTTTGAATATTTCTTGCCAATCCCTTCTGGCCTGCAAAGTTTCAGTTGAGAAATTAGCTGAGAAATTATGGGAGCATCCTTGTAGGTAATTAACTGCTTTTCTCTTGCTGCTTTTAAGATTCTCTCTTTGTTTTTAACCTTTGGCATTTTAATTATAATGTGTCTTGGGATGGGCCTTTTTTGGGTTCACCTTGTTTGGCACTCTCTGCACTTGCTGAACTTGTATGTCTATTTCCTTCACCAGGTTAGGGAATTTTTCTATCATTATTTTTTCAAACAGGTTTTCAATTTCTTGCTTGCTCTCTTTTTCTTCTGGCACCCCCATGATGCAAATGCTGATATGCTTGATGTTATCCCAGAGGCTCCTTAAACTAATCTCATTTTTTAAAATTATTTTTTCTTTTTGCTGTTCTGACTGGGTGTTTTTTACTTCCTTACATTCCAAATCACTGATTTGATTCCCAGCTTCATCTACTCTATGTTGATTTCATGTAAATTATTCATTTCAATTCATGTATCCTTCATTTCTGACTGTTTCTTTTTTCTTATGGTTTCCATGTCCTTTTTTTAAGCTGTTGAAGTTCTCAGTAAGTTTATTGAGCATCCCTATAACCAGTGTTTTGAACTCTGTATCTAGTAGATTGCTTGCTTCCATTTTGTTTAGTTCTTTTTCTGGACTTTTGTTCAGTTCTTTCATTTGGGATGAGTTTCTTTGTTTCCTCATTTTGGAAGCCTCTCTGTGTTTGTTTCTATGTATTGAGTATAACTACTATGACTCCTCCTGGGCTTGGCAGAGTGACCTAATGTAATAGGTGTTCTGCAGGGTCCAGTGGCTGAGCCTCCTCAGTCACCAAATCTAGCACTTGAGATATGCCCCCTGTGTGGTCTGTGTGCATCTCCTATTGTAATTGAACCTTGATTGCTATTGGCACATCAATGGGAGGGATTGACTGCCAGGCCCATTAGCTGCAAGGACTAGCTGAGACCACTGACCACTGACCTCTGACCACTGTGGAGGATCAGCTGTGCAGAGGCCTATCTCATAGAGCAGTACTTACTTCAGCAGGGCTCTGGTGCCCACTGAGTCTGCCCCTTGAGTGTATCACTTGTGGAAATGGTTGGGAGGTGGTGCTTTGAAGCTGTCTACTGGGTCAGCTGGCTCTGTGGCCCACCAGGAGGTGCAGGCCAAGTCAATCACTGCCTGTGCTCTGTCTGGGGCCACCCATTATGAACTACAAAGCAATCTTCAGATGGCTGCTACTCGTGCTGGCCTTGGAAGTACCCTAGAGAGGTCAAGCTATGAATCAAGACCAGCTGCTGCTAGTGCTGGGTCTGAGGCAACTTAGTGAGAGGTATGGAGCTTGCTGAGACTCGATGCTTCTTGTCTGAGAGGTTTTAGACAAATCTGAAGCTGGGCCAAGACAGGCCAGTTGCTTTAAAAAGCCACTGGAAATAGCATGGGTGGGCCTGAAAGTTGGGTGCAATGGAGCCTCTGGGAATCGCCAGGGCAAGGCAAACAGTCTGAGCCAGGTTTATGGTGTCTCAGATATGGTGCTTGTTTGCCAGCTCTGTGGGAGGCAAGGCACAATGGTCTCTGCCAGTACTTCTGTCTGGGACAAAGCTGCCTCTCCAGCACTCACTCTGATGCCAGACAATTTAGTTCCTCCCCTTGTGTCCCTGGAGCCTTTTGAGCTGCTTCCCCAGTGATTGAGCTTAGATGGAGCAAGCCTGAGTAAGTCCATGAATGGGCCCTTTAAGAGGAACTGCCTGGGACTCCAGCAGCCTCGGTCACTCTCAGCCTCAACCCCCACTGTTTTTTACAGCCAGAAATCATGGGGACTTCTCTTCCTGGCACTGTTACCCTGAGCTATGGGGTTTTGTGTGGGGCTGTGACCCTTTACTCTGAAGGAGGTACCTCTGCAGCCGAGATATCCCTCCCAATTATTATCTGGCATACATGGGTGTGGGGGCAGCCTGTTTTGAGTCTCCACCCCTCCTACAAGTCTCAATGTGGCTTCGTCTTTAAATCCCTATTTGTAGGACTTCCATTCAGTTCAATTTCAAGCAGTTCTGAATGGTATTCTGTAGATTAGTTGTAATTTTGATGTGGTTGTGGGAGGAGGAGATGAGTCCTGCATTTACTTACACCACCATCTTGATCCAAAGTCCCATCTATCTTTTTCAGAAATGAATTTCAAAATAAGACATCTGTTTCACTTTCCCCTTAATACTTTAGCATGCATATTATTAATTAGAATTCAATATTTGTTGTTCTTTCCCTAGGTAAAATTTACACACAATAAAACGTACAAGTCTTAAGTGAGCCATTAGATGAGTTTTGACACATGTATACACCTGTGTATCCTAAACCCTTACCAAAAGATAGAACATTACAGCTACCCCAGAAAGTTCACTCTTGCCTCATCCTCACTTCCTGCCCCATTCTGCCAAAGCAACTTTGTTGATTTTTTTCCCAACACCGATGAGCTTTATCTGCTTAGAACTTCATATGAGTGGACTCATACAATAAGCACTTTTTTGGGTAAAGCTTTTTTCACTCGGCACTGTTTTGTTGTGGGTGTAGGTGGTTCATTCCTTTTTGTTGCTGAGTACTGCTCCCTTGTATAAATGCACCGTAGTTCCTTTATGTATTCTCCAGTTTATGGACACCCAGGCTAGGAGATGTGTAATGTGTTTGTAAGCGAAAAGAAAAAGCCTGCAAAAGAGGCTAGGTCATATGGTTTCGTATTTCTAAAACACATGGACATTCAAACACACACACACACACACACACACACACACACACAAATCTATTCACCAAGTCTTATCACAATGTGATTTCTGAGATTTAGATTGTTGGAGATTTTATATATTGCAAATAGCATGGAAAATGGTGGCTTAGAACCCTTATACCTTCATTTATAAACCAAAACTCTCTCTGCTGTATCTGTGGATGACCCTCAATTAAATTATATTATTATACTATTTAAAGCATTTTTATACACATATAAAAAATCTCCAACAATCTGAATGGAGACTATATCTATCTATCTATCTATCTATCTATATTATATTATAATATAATATATATAATCATCTAGCTTTCTATCTAAATAACACTCAAAAATTTTATGTAATACTCAAATGTTATTATATTTATATATAAGAATACTTTTGAGTCCTAAATAAATATATATGTACTATATACTTAATAAAAATGTATTATAGGCTCTAGCTGGTTTGGCTCAGTGGATAGAGCGTCAGCCTGCAGACTGAAAGGTCCCAGGTTCGATTCCGGTCAAGGGCATGCGGGCACATCTCCAGTGGGGGGTGTGCAGGAGGCAGCTGATTGATGTTTCTCTCTCATCGATGTTTCTAACTCTCTGTCCCTCTCCCTTCCTCTCTGTAAAAAATCAATAAAATATATTTTAAAAAAGAAAAAAATGTATTATATATTCTGTATTGAAATCAGTACATAGAAACACATGTGTGCACATATAAACATATGTGTACACATACACATATATGTATTGATATGTATAAAAACACCTTTGGTTACTATGTACATAGAAAGCTATCTGAGAGGATGGTCACCAACACTATAACTGGGTTTGCTTTTAGTGGTAGAACTTGGGTGATTCATTTTTTTTGCTTACTTGCATTGTGGCTCTTCTGAAATTAACACTTAATAACTAACAAATCACCGCTTTAAATGAGGACACTGCATGTGAGGGGGCTGCAGGGAGCTAAGATGAAAAGAAAACATTGAGCTTTAACACAAGTCTCCTTCCCTGAAACCAATGGGAAGAACAGATTGTAGCTGCGTGGCTGGCGGAGCCACGACATGATCGTCTCCCCACAGAGAGAGGTTTGGTTACTGTAAAGTGACTAACGTGCCGTCTGCGGAGAAACAGCTTGTGAAAAACTCCTCTCTTACAAAGATCCAGACCGGAGTCCTGTGCCTGGATGAGAAAGCCACCTCATAAAATCCCCCAAAGTTATTTTTTCTCTGTAAAGAATGTGGATTAACCTTTTGTTGTTTGCTAAGGGTGAGTTAAAAAATGAAATGTTTTACTAAAAGTGATTGAGAATACAGAATGCCAATGGAGAGAAAAACCCGAGTTTGTATAGCATGATAAAAAAAATGCTAAATAAATGTGTTGCGTCATATCATCTTTAAAGCCACACGAGGCTCACTGGGTAAGTTTTAGTTTCACTGGCAAAATGGAAATAGTTGGGTGATTGTGACTTCCCTGAAATCATGGAAAGTGGTAGCTTGGAACCCTGGGCCTTTATTCATAAACCAGAACCCTCCCTGCTGTATCTATTGAGGACTGCCGGGGCTGACCGGCAGACCCTGAACGATGGGTGAAGGTTCACTCTAACACACATTTCTGTGAAAGAGAGGGCTAAGGCACTACTTGGCTATCGCCGCCAAGTAGCCCTGTTCGCCTGCCCCCTTTGGCTTTTATTGTCATAACAGACTGAACTAAAATTAAGCTCTAGATACAATTAGCAGGGTAAGTATCCTTGAGAAAGTATATGCTTCTACAAGGTCGGACCTTTAAAGACTAAACATAGAGATGCTAGCAAAACACACCAGGGCATTGGAATTGTTTGGGTAAGTCAAGGTAGGGGCTGCCGCCTTCGGCAAGGTCCCCTCAGATGCCCTGACCTTTCAGAGAATCCTCCTTACAGACCTTCCAACCAAGTCCTGTGCTTCCCCACAGAGGACCCTCAATTATGTTATGGTTCTATTTAAAACTTTTTTAAATTGTTATATCTTAATTCTAGGCTCGGTGAGATTTTTTTGTCATTAAAGCCAAAAGGCCAAAGGAGTCATTTGCAATAGACAGTTATCTCACCGGTCTGCAGCAAGATCCCAAGAGGAGAAAAGAGCATCTGACTTCTGTGCTCAAGCCTTTTTGTTCTCAGAAAATGGGACAAGAGGCTGAAGAGCCAGCCCTGACCGTTTTCTCTCCCTTCTCCTACACGGAAGGGAAGTGATTCAAGAGCACAGGATTGTTGGTGAGGCAGGAAGAGAACCCAGACTTTCCTACTTTTGATTTGAGAGTCAAGCTATTGAATGAGGTTTAGGAAGGGCCACTTGAGGGTCAAGCAGACACCTTGGTTTCATGGGCACTAGTCTCTCTCTGCATTTATCTCTCATTATGCAAAGAGTCCAGTGAGGTCTTTAGCTAATCCACTGTGTGAGAGCCTCAGAGAGCAGCCCTTTGGGCCACAGGAGGACCATGGGATCCTGTAGTTTCAATGAGAGTAGACAGAGCGCTGAATGTGGTATTAGAAGATGATTTTAATTCCAGCCTTACCCAAGGATTCATGGCATTTAAACACTCTAAGTGTATTTCCTAATATGGGTGGAACATATATCAAATAAAATATGTATCCTATTAAAGGACTTGCTATAGATCCCAGTTTTAGCATCCCCAATTAAAATAATGAATTCATATTTTTTATTAAGCACTCATTTGGTTAACACTTTTTGCTAGGCACTCACTGATGACTATGTAAAGACAAATTAATGATTGAATGATTGAAAATCTAGAGTCTAGAGTTGACATTCTTAATTTGAATTCTAACTTCACCACTGATTGATTATCTACAAGAGATTGGGAAATTACTTAATTTCTCTGATCAGTTTTCTTCCCCAGCTGTCTGCCTGCTCTCTATCTATGAATCTGTCTCTATTTTACTTGATAGTTCAATTTGTTTATTAAATTCTCCATATCAGTGAAACCATATGGTACTTTTCTTTCTCTGACTGGCTTATTTCACTTAGCATAATCTTCTCCAGGTCCATCCAGGCTATCCCAAAGGGTAAAATTTTCTTCCTTTTTAAAGCAGAGTAGTATTCCAGACATACAGATGGCCACTAGACATATGGAAGGATGCTCAATGTCACTAATCATCAGAGAAATGCACATTAAAACCACAATGAGATATCACCTCACACCTGTCAAAATGGCTATCATCAATAAACCAACAAACAAGTGTTGGCGAGGATGTGGAGAAAAGGGAACCTTTGTGCACGGTTGGTAGGAATGCAGATTGGTGCAGCCACTGTAGAAAACAATATGGAGTTACCTCAAAAAATTAAAACGGAACTTCCTTATGACCAAGTGATTCCTCTTCTGGGAATTTACCTGAAGAACCCCGAAACACTAATTCAAAAGAATATATGTACCCTGATGTTGAGAGAATATTTTTAAAGGACTCAACTGCTGTTGGTAATTCTGGTTTGGCTCAATTTTTTTAGTGTTATTTGGAGGGGGTGGGGAATGGGGGGTAGTTCAGCCCCAGATCATTGCTTTAACTGCCCTGGGGTATGGCTAGAGGCCTCGTCAGGAAGAGCTTAGAAGTCTATGTTTTATTTATTTATTTTTGTCCATTCCAATGATCATTTAGAAATGTAGCAGTCATGTTTTGCTAAATTAGAAACATTTTCTAGAAATTTTAGCTTGGGGTTAAATGCACTACCTATGAGAAACTCTGATCTGTGAGCTGAATGAAAATATGTTTTTATGGATGACCTAGAGATTACTATGGTAGGTGAAATAAGTCAGACAGAGAAGAACAAATACCATATAACTTCACTTACATGTCAAATCTAAAAAACAAAGTAAATGAACAAATAAAATGAAAACAAACTTATAGATACAGAGAACAAACTGATGGTTGCCAGATGAGAGGGGGATTGTGGGGCTAGGTGGAAAAGGTGAAGGAATTAAGAAGTGCAAATTGGTAATTGCAAAATAGTCACAGATGTAAAGTGCAGCAAAGAAAATATAGTCAATAATATTGTAATAACTATATAAGGTGTCAGTGGGTACTAGACTTATAAAGAGGGTCACTTAGTAAGTTATATAAATGTCTAACCACTATGCGGTATACTCAAAACTAATATATTGAATGTCAATTACAATTTAAAATTTTTCTAATTAAAAAAAATGTGGGAAAATTTTTTTAGCACATACCTCCTTTTGGTGTTGACCCAATCTGGGCATAGTATAACATGTCCTATAATTAGAACAGTGATGTTCTTTCAAGCTACTTATTCAGTTAACAGTTCAAGTTACTTATTCAGTCAACAGAAGAGTCCAAATTCAAGTGAGGACACTTGTTTCAACACAAACACTGCAGTAATAATGAGTTACATTCCCCTTATAAATTAATACAGAAGGCCAACAGACACATGAAAACATGCTCAACATCACTTATAATTAGGGGAATGCAAATTAAAAACAATGTGATACCATCTCACACCTGTCAGAATGGCTACCATCAATAAATCAACAAATAACAAGTGTTGGCAAGGCCCAACAATACCACTTCTGAGTATATATTCAAAGGAAAAAAACCCTACTAATTTGAAAAGATATATGCACCCTATGTTCATTGTAGCAGTTACAATAGTTGAGATATGGAAACAACCTAGGTATCCATTAATAGATGAATGACTAAAGAAGTGGTATGTATATACAATGGAATATTATTTGATCATAATAAAGAGTAACATCTTGCCATTTTTGACAATATGGCTGGACATAGAGGGTATTATGCTAAGTGAAAAAGGTTAGACAGAGGAAGACAAATTACCATATGATTTCACCTATATGTGGAATATAAAAAAAAACAACAATAAAACAAATGAAGAAACAAAACAGAAACAGACCCCTAAATAAAAAATAAATTTAAATTTTGTCAACAAAAGTTCAATATTTCATGTTAACCAAAGCTATATTTGAAGGCACATTCCAGTAAGTATGGTCTGACATAAATGACACCACTCATAGCAAACAGCAACAGGCCAGCTGCAGATCTGAGTCATGTCTCAGTACATAGGGCATGCATATGAACTCTGACTCCTAGGCAAAGTTTTTGCAACTCAATGATTTATATAATCTTATGTGTCACAAACTCTAATGAAAGTGGTGTTGCCAGACATTGTTCTTGAAACAACTTGTAATAAGAGAAAAAAATATTGTTTTCTTCTGTATCTCTTTTTCAGGAAGAAGCAAAAGACAACCTAATGAATTGGAGACAATTGGAAATGGTTTATATGGACAGAGTCCAAAGGTAAATTGATGATTATAGGAAATAGCATTGAAGTCTCCAGTTTTTCCGTTGGTTTTACTTGTCTAGGCCCTTGGTGGTAGCCATTGTTCTCATAGTCTACCTGACTGCTACAGAAGGGTTAAGAACTATGTAATTACCTAAACATTTGCTAAGCTTGCTTGTTGATTGATTAATTACTAATGATACTTACCTGAGATATTTTCCTTCAAGACCAGAAGGTAAATTAGGCTAAGTGAAACAAGTCAGAGAAAGATAAGTATCACATAATCTCACTCATATGTGGAATCTTATGAATAAAATAAACTAATGAACAAAATAGATCCAGAGACATAGAAGCATGAATGGACTGTCGAATCACAGAGAGAAGGCAGGGGAGAGTGTGTGGGCGGGAAGAGATCCACCAAAGAACTTGTATGCATATATGCATAACCCATGGACACAGACAATATAGTGGTAAAGGCCTGGGGTTGCGGGGGGGCTAGAAGAAGTCAATGGGGGGAGGGGAAAAGGGAGACATATGTAACACTTTCAACAATAAAGATTTTTAAAAAAAGACCAGAAGCTATAGGTAAGAAAACAGCTAGAAAACTGCCCCAGAGCAGTTGAAACTGACCAGAGGACACTTTTATGGCCTTGGCATGAACTTTTCTACTTATACTCTCATTATAATATTAAAATACTTGCCCAAGGTGGGGCTTGTTCATCATTTTCTGTACATGAGATATATGTATAACCACCTCTGCTTACTATGCACTCTCACCCCAAACATATCTCAATAGGCTATGATATAAGAAACTAAGCCTATAATACGTTGTGGTCTTTTGTTCTTGAGGAGGGCACTGCTCAGGGAATGATCCCCAGTGCACTCCCTGCTCACTGGCTTGCAATAAAGTTCCTACTATCAAAATCAACTTGGAGTTCTTTTGGCTAATACTTACCAGGTGGCCAGACCCCATTTCATGTTGGTAACATTCTTGGTTATACGAAGGGCAAGAAAGCCTGTAGATGCCTAGTCAGGCCATCTAAAACATAAAGAGTTCTCTGATCAGAAATGCACACTGAAGAACCCCCAAACCTTGGTGTTTCTGAAAACAGACACATCCAGGTGCCACGACCGGCAGGGGTCGTGTGGGTGACAGCACAGACGGTGGTTAGTTCTGTCAAGCTACACTGATGCAGCCCTTGCTTCCAGGATGAGATTTCATTTAGGGACTTTGAGTGAGCTCTTGGAGCTGCCTAACTGACTGACATGGGAAACCCACACCAAGCAGCCAAGGCACCAGAAGGGGATTGGGTTTAGACATTTGGCCATCTGCTACAATCTTCACTTCATTCTGGGAAGCAGGCAAAGAGCTCACTCACTTTGCAAAGCTGAGGGAAGCTTTTCCAAGAAAACACAGAAGCCAAGGCCCAGTTTAGGTTCAGAAAGTCACTGCCCCAAAGATTCCATCAGTCCGTGCAAAAATGACAGAGGTAGTTCTGGGTCAAACTTGTTCTTAACACATGTGCAAAAGAGACCACCCAAGAGGTTGCTCTTCCTGCGGTGGGGGTGGGGGGGGTGGGGGGGGGGAATGGCCTTTCTTCCTTCTGCCTTCCCCTGTTTGCAATTCTGGAACCAGGAGCAAGCTGATGACATCAGTGGAGGGCCAGAAAGGACCATTCCTATTTGTTGTGGGCATCTGAGACATCAGATATCAAGAGGAATGCTATTACGTTCAAAGACTTCACCAGTGGCTATTATATGCAAAGCACTTTCAAAGGCAAAGCATAGAAAGGCTTTAACAAATGAAAACGGGCAGCTCACGAATGCATTTTTGTTTTCCTTTCACACTTGTACAATATCACAAAATCAGGCAGAGATGCCCAGTGGTTTTGCTGTTGTATCAGTTCCTGTCTAAGCCTCCCTTTCCATATTATAACCTTAGTATTTTTTATTCTTTCTGTTATGTGACTTGCCTTTTCATTCTGTCCTCCAAATAACACCAAGTTGAGCTTAAGGCTTTGGCATCTATGTAAATACAAGGTCTCCTTCCAGTAGTAATATACTTGATTACTGTTTTCATTTAAGATGTGAAGGTCAGAGCCCTATCAGTTGGGCCCAAAATAACCTCAACCAAGTTCACCAATTTGCAAACTGCAGACTAAATCTGGCCTGCAGATATTTTGTTTGGCTGGCCCAGTGATTTTTGTTTTGTTTTGTCTTGGTTTTGTTTGGCTTTATCTTGTAATTGAATTTGAATGACTTTTGGCAGAAAATTCTTTCTCAGATTCCACAGACCCCAGCCCTCCTATTCCCATGAAATTTGCAGGCATTTGGGTTTGTGATGCCTGCCCTATATAGTAAGTGGTGACAGTAGGCATTCATGTCTTATTCCCAATCTCATAAGTGCTTTCTATAATTTACCTCTAAATATGATAAGAATCTTTTCTTGTTTGTAGTTGTACTGCTTGGATTTTCTTGAGATGCTCATTATCAGATAAAGAAGACCTTTCTGTTCTTAGTGTACTGTAAGTTATTATCATGAATGCTTGTTTAATTTTTAAAAATATGTTTCTGCCTCTATTGAGGGACCATATAATTTTTCTCACTTTTATCTGTTAATTGCTAAATTACATGGCTTGATTATAAATGTTAAACCAACATTATATTCTAGGAATAACTCCATTTTGGTTATGATATATTCTTCTTTTATACACAGAGGTTGGTTATGTTTACAATTATTTTGTTTAGAATTTTTACCAAACTTGAAGAGAGAGCATAGTTTTAAATTTTTCATTTTAGAAAAGAGAACGTCCTTGTTGGGTTTGGGAGGTCAAGAAAATGCTGAGCTCATCACAGAAGCTGGGTTTCCTCTTGCCTTGGGTAGAATGTAGGCTAGTTTATATTGTGGAACGGGTTTTAATTTCAAATTCATTTTCTTTAATATATAGAGAGCTACTTATATCTTCTTTTTCTTAGTGTGATACTTTGTTAGTTTGAGTTTTTCTAGAAATTTGAGCTTTTAAAAAATGAAATTTCAAATGTATTAGCACAGTGTTCTAAACAATAGCTTCTTATTACCTTCTTAATGCCTACATATTTCTAAAGATATTTCCTTTTTCATTTATGATATTAAGAATTTGAGTCTTTTCTCTATTTTTCATCAACCCTGCTAGGAATTTATCAATGTATTTATCTTTTCTTAGAGCTATCCTTTTTTCTTTAAATGCAGTAGCTGCAGACTCTAACAATCCAGGTGTGCAGGTGGCCCAACTACCATCTGCAACATTGCCGTCAGTGATGTGGCTTCCTGAGATGGTGAATAATATAAAATCATTCTAATCAAACCAAATACATTCTTCTCTCAATTTACAGTTATTACTGAAAGATTCTATGTATATTAAAACTGAACAGGAATATTTTGTGTTAATATAAAAGAAGTTGGGCTCTAGGTGGATTTTTTAAATCCATGTAAATATTCAGGGAGACAATTTGGAAGTTGTACAAAATGCGGGACAATTATTTGATTGCAGGATACTTTATATTCCCGACTCTTCTCACTGAGTGTCCATTGTATTTTCCAATCACTATGACAAAAGGGAAAGAAGCGTTCTAAAATTTCCAAAATGCTCTTGGGTGACTCCATCCTCCCCATTGAGGTATAACACACTTAGAGAGGAAAGTCAAATGGCAGAATGCCCTCACTTTTCTTGGTCCAAAATGGATCTTTCTTTAACTCCTCCTTCTCCACTATCACTCAGGGTTGACTATTTTACCTCTCCTGCCCGGACATGCGGTGGCTCCCCGGGGTCTGCCCTAACAGAGGCTTTCTCCAGGCGGTATTCAGTCCATTCCTACAATGTAATAGCACTCACTTGCCACCGGTACAGCGATGCTCGTGCAAGATCTGCACTCAACTGTGCAGCAGCCTTGCTTTTGGTTCCTCTGAAGCCTTTGTGGGTAGACTTCCACCCCACTTCTTCACTTGGGCCATCCTGGACTGACTTCCGTGTAGCCTGAGACCTTCATTCTAGCAGGTGGTCACCTCAGCATAAGGCTCCCTCCTGGAGATGGCAGGGAATTTTCCAGATCCAAAATTGGCATCAGGACTGACTAGAAGCACAATAGGTCCTCACAGGGTTTGGTACTCAAGGTCACTACATATTTTAGGAGCAGTGCCTAGATTATTTGTCAATTTCAAATTCCTTCACCCATGCTTCAACCCAGTTGTACTTCTGCCTCTTTAGGACCCGAATTGCCTCCTTTCTCGGGCCAACATGGTGGTGTGTACCAATTACAAAACTGGCACTGCCTCTGCTAGTAGCAAATCCTAGGATGATGTTGACCCACCAAATTACAGGGGCTGCAGCCTCCAGTTTCATAGCTAGCTGGGATGTCCCCCATGGTGGGTCCCTGCCACTGATGCATTCAACATGTGCTTGATACTGGGGCACTCAGCTCCGGGATTCCTGACACTGCCTGCATTGGGACAGCTCCCTTCCTCCAGGCACACCTGCCCGGGTTAGACATCAAATCTCTTCTGACCTTTCCTTTGACACAAGCTGCTGCTTCCCTACCAAGCGATGGCAATGTAACGAGGCTCTCTGCTGCAAGGGCTGCTCACATACTGACCTGACTCGATGAAACTCTTCCCCAATGAAACTTCTACCAGCTATGCCTCTGTAGACGCAGAGATGCCCATAGTCAAGACAACCATGTCTCCAGCTGTTCCCAGTTAACCACCAAACTAAGATTGAAAAGGAGTCTGGCCTTTGCATGATTATTGACGATTATGTTTTGTTTTGTTTTAGTTATGCTTTCCTCTTTCCTGCTGTGACCCAGCGGTAATTGTCAGAGGGGGCCATACGTAACCAATGTTAACATAACTAACAAATGGTCAACAAATGGTTGATCGAACTTTCCCTGAGTGGGGTGTGTTATAACAAGATAGGACAGACTTGAGAAAAGCACTTTTTGATATAGGATACTATTTAGAGCTTCCTGTATCCACATATTTTCCTATACTGTGGGATTTTTACTCCACCTCACCGCTTGCTAGGATTGGCACTACTCATCATCTATCAAATTCAGACAAAACCAAGCCATGAGCAAAGATGCACATGTCTGTTGGAAAGGTTGGCCTCATTCTAATTTTGGCCACAGGCTGACTCCTCTGTGTGTAGAATGCTCCTAAATTGGGTGCTTGAGGTAAAGGTGGTGCCAACAGTGTATTATAAAATGAGAAAGCACATACAATGGACTCTGGAGGATACCAGTGCATAGACACTGACTAAAACTTTTCTTTGTAAATATTTTCTTTATAGTTAGTCACTAAAAATTATAGACCTTCAGTCACCAAAAATATATTTCTTATCCATAATCACTATAACCAGAAATGTAACTTGATTATGAACTTGAAACAGAACATTTTTATTCTGGTTTTCTTCATGGGAATTGGCTGACTTTGGTTGAGTAGAAACAGAAAGTTAGAAGCTTATGAAAAAGAACCAAAGAAGCCTGATGCACAAAGCACCCATGACAATGTTTGATAAATAAAATTTCATTTATAAAATTAAAACTATCTAAAGAGCATTGCATGTTAGCTTCGTAGAGAACTGAGCTATATCCGAGTTAACATTTTGTCTGCTCAAAAGCTTTCTAAAGTATCTGGCCAAATCCATTCATTCTCCACACAGAAGTGGTTTCAGATGCACATGTGAGGTCACAGTTCCAGACCACACACACCTGCTCTCAACGCACTTGTACGTTCCCTGGCTTGGTCACCAATGGCCACACCTATTCAAGAGGCATTATAGACAACAGAAAGGTGCCTATTGCAGGTGCTATTTCTGTGGCCTTTTCCCATTAATATGCTGCATTGCAAATGTAGAAAAGTTTGCCATGCAAAATGAATAAAGTCCTCCTTTTAAGGAATACAAATTGGAAGATTAGGAAGGGGAATTTAAAACATACTAAGATTCCACTTCATGGAATTTTCCCACATCATATTTCCTTAGTACAAAAATCTGTATTCGGAAGAGAGGGAGAAGATGGTAGCTAAATAGGCAGAACTTTCTTACACTTCCTCCCAGGGCCAGACTGGAAATAAAGCTAAGTTGGGCAACATTCACCTGGAATTACTAACTGGGATCCACCTGAGGAGGAGACTTACAACAGGAAGGACAGAAAACACCTGAGACTGGTAGAAGGGCAAGGTCATGAGCGGCCTAACTTCACAGGTGGCAGACTGAGCGTGAGGAGGATCTCTTGGCTGCAAGGGCTAGTTTTCCCTGAGAGGACTGAGACCTGGACCCCAGGCTGTGCCCCACGTAACATGCAGCCATGAAAGGCAGCAGGGCTTCCCGCTGCCAAGGAGACTGAAACAGGTTGGAGATAAAGCCACAGTTTTGTTTAAAAACAACACAGAGCCCAGAATGTTCATTTGCAGCTAATCACCTGAGGCTTTGGTGCAGGGAGGGCAGGGTGGGCTGGCGTTGCCTGAGGAGAGGCTGGGGTGGGAAACATTTGAGGAGATGTGGAAAAGTGGCAGCTCGGAGGCCTGGGTTCAGTCGTACGCCCCAAACCGAGACGGCCATTTTTCCTCAGAGGCACTGACCCCTCTCAGAAGCTCAGGAAAAGGAAAATACCTCGCCCTAGGGATACAGCTCACCCCACCCTCAGGAGCCCTGCCCTCCACACCCTGCATCTCAGCCCTTGCAGAGAAGACAGCAGCAGAGGCCACGCCTGTGGGTGTGCACAGTCTCAGCCAGCGTCAGTGACTGGCTTGGAAGTGGGGCCATCTGAGCCCACTGTCCTGGGAAGCTGATTGGTGCTTCCACCTCACAGAGAACTGATAGAAACCCCCAGTTTCCAGCGGATCCCACTGGACTGCATTGGAGGGTCTCCATCCAGCAGAGGGCAGGGAAATATTCTGGGTCCCCCTCCGAGAAGTAGCTCTGGGACCTGGGACGGGGAAACTCACCAACGCTTTCCCCCTCACGGGAGATGAGAGGTCTTATGCTCCCTATTCCACCTCAAGCCCTTTCAGAAACAGGCATTTTCAGTGATTAAGATTGACAGACAGCTGGCTGACAGGCGGGGGAGGCGGAGCCTGGGGAACCTGGGGAAGTTGGCTGACCCATTCCTGGGTCCCGTGCTGCTAACAAACTGGCCTTAGAGGGCAGCGTGGCCCCTCCTGGGAGCAGCCAACCCCTGTGGAGACAGACACAGACTGTGAAATCACTTGAAGCTTCAAACAGGTTGCTGAGAACCAAAGAGAACACTTTCTGACAGTGGCTGGCATCTAAGTACCTCCCAGGAGGCCTGGAGTTGGCAGACAGAACAGTTAGCCTCAGTCAACAGAAGAGCCGGATCCAAAGGGAGCTCCCAGGAGGCACTAAACTCTGCTGAGATGAACGTCACTTCACTTTTTTTTTTTTGCATTATCTTCTTTATACTTCTTCTTTATTGAATTGTTCCACTTATAATTGGAATCTAAAGAATACTGTAAGACAAAGAGACACATAAGAGAGAAAAAAAACAGCAAAAACAAATATGCAGCAGAAAATTGGTTGAGTAAATGAGTCCTCCATATAACAGAATACTGTATTGTCACAGTTTTTAATACATTAAGAACTATACTAAATCTTATTGAAAATCTTCGCAAAAGAGTATCAAGTGAAAATAACAAGTTATGGAACACACCTGGTTGAACACATTTTCATAAAAATATGTTTATTCATGCAAAATCTGGATAGAGATATATATCTATATATAGTAACTAGAGGCCCGGTGCACAAAAATTTGTGCACTCAGAGGTAGGGGCTCCCTCAGCCCGGCCTGTGCCCTCTCCCAGTCTGGGACCCCTCGGGGGTGACCACTTGCCAGCGGGGAGCAGGCCTAAGCTGCAGTTGGACATCCTTAGCGCTGCTGAGGAGGCAGGAGAGGCTCCCACCACCACCGCTGTACTGGCAGCCATCAGCCTGGCTTGTGGCTGAGCAGAGCTCCCCCATGTGGGAGCGCACTGACCACCAGAGGGCAGCTCCTGCATTGAGTGTCTGCCCCCTGGTGGTCAGGGTGTGTCATAGTGACCAGTCATTCCCAGTCTTTCTGCTGTTAGGGTCAGTTTGCATATTACCCTTTTACTATATAGGATAGAGGCCTGGTGCACGGGTGGGGGCTGGCTGGTTTGCCCTGAAGGGTGTCCTGGATCAGGGTAGGGGTCCCACTTGGGTGCCTGGCCAGCCTGGATGACAGGCTGATGGCTGTTTGCAGCTGGTTACACCCCCTTCAGGGTGGGGGTCCCCACTGGGGTGCCTGGCCAGTCTGGGTGAGGGGCTGAGGGCCGTTTTCAGGCTGGCAGGTGACTGAAGCTCCCAGCCTCTTTTTTTTCTCTCTCTTTTTTTTTTATTCTGGGATTTATTTACCTTCTATAGCTGTCACTGGAGCTGAGAGCCGGCTCCAGCTCTGAGGCCATGGCTGGCTGAAAGCAGGTATCTGGGTTTGTTTAGCTTCTATAATTGCAACGTTGTTGTATCCTGAGCTCAGAGCTGGGCCTCGACAGGCAGGGAACCTTGGCTTCCTCCATCACTGGAGCAAGCAAGCCTCATGTTCGCTTCAGCTGCGTGGCTGCTGGCTGCCATCTTTGTTGGCAGCTAATTTGCATATCCTGCTGATTAGCCAATGGGAAGCGTAGCAGAGGTATGGTTAATTACCATGCTTGTCTATTATTATATAGGATAATGGTAGTTACCTTTATTTTTAATATCTTTTTTAAAAAATCTTTATTGTTGAAAGTATTATATATGCCCCCATTTTCTCCCCATTGAGCTCTTCTAACCCAGGCCCATCCCCCACCCCAGGCCTTCACCACCCTATTGTCTGTGTCCACGGGTTATGCATATATGCATACAAGTTCTTTGGTTGATTACCTCCCACCCACCCACCCTCCCCCAGGTGATTACCTTTAAATGGTGAGGGTTAATTTTTTTCTTTATTACTCCTATTTTTTCTACAATTGACTTGGATTGATTATACAATAATTATGCAAGTACAGTAGAAAGTATATTCTTATTGTCTCAGCCTCCAGTCAATGAAATGACTAGGAGAAATGAAAGTAGGTTCATAGCATCATAGAGTGGCTTCATGGCCACTTTCTAATTGTTGCCTAAACTCTCAGCTTTCTTGCTTGGGAAATTTCTATTTTACGTTAATGCCAGATGGTTTGATGAAAAACCCTTGTTGGCCTTAGCTTTTACTATGAGTGAAATGGGCTCGTTTTATCGTATAATTTGAATGAGATTTACAATCTAATATGAGGGCTTATAAGAATGACATGAGGTTATGTGAATAAAAATTGCATCAAAATGGTTTACATGTTTTATTTATTCACCGCTGTTTTTAACCATAAATGACAAGAGACCAGGAAGAGAAGCCATGTCCTAGCTCAAACCATAAATGGCTGAAGTGTGGCATATTCAGTACTCTGTGTCCATTAGTGAGAGGGTTAACTGGAAACACAGGCAGATAGGGTAGGGGTCCAGTGGAAAACAAAGGCAGGTGGAACATAGGCTGGGGCAGACACAGCAGTTTGAGCAGCCTAATCACAGAAACCAACCAAGCAGAAATTATAAAATGTTTTTGGACACAGAGCGGGAGGCATGGGAAACCAAGGGAGGACCTTCAGCAGCACATTGTATGAATGCATAGAAACAGAGAAAGAACACATAGAAACAGGGAAAGTTCAGGTCTGTTGCTGGGCAAGAACAATGAGGGAATCAACCAGGTAACAACTCGGATAGATACAGAAGCAGGCTTGTAGCAAATATATACCCCTGGACTATGAAGCTTTAAGGGAGGGCACCCATTATTGGGCGCCCCCTCCTTGTGAGGGGAGTCTGAATCTGCTTGTAATAAATTTTCCACACTTTTGCTTAAATCTTGTGGTAGCTGGTTTGGCTCAGTGGATAGAGCATCAGCCTGCAGACTGAAGGGTCCCAGGTTTGATTCCGGTCAAGGGCACATACCCAAGTTGCGGGCTCGATCCCCAGTCAGGGGCTTGCAGGAGGCATCCAATCTATGGTTCTCTCTCATCATTGATGTTTCTATCTCTCTCTCCCTCTCCCTTCCTCTCTGAAATCAATAAAAAAATATATATATTTAAAAAATCTTCTGTCCACAGAGCTCATTTTTGGGGATCACAAGACACGAACCCCGGGAAAAACCCTCAGCTCAGGCTCACCGTTCCAGTTATCATTAGGACTAAGACAGAGCTGTGTTTTTCTAATAGTTAATTTTACATACCTCTTAGTTAAATTATCAAGGTATTAGGAAATTCAAACTAGTACTTGAGTCTTTCTGACACATTGTTCTACAAACCACCTTTAACTTTTAATAGAAATTGTTTTACTGTAAGAGAAAGTTTGCTCTGTAACTGTTGACTTGTTTCAGGTTTTTCTTCACAAGAGATTGAGCCGGTAGGCTAGGAGAGCACTGGCAGTGGTTTTACCGAAGGAGAAAGATGTCTAATACTCAAAGATGCCTTTACTCAAAGGCAAGTGGCACAGGCTGCTGAAGATAAGAAAGCAAATGTGAAAGCAATGATTCTTCCAGTACTGAATGTACACTATTCAGTATTATCTTTAAATCTGACTATAATCCTGTTTTACAGATGAGGGAACCGAAGTATGACACAGCCCAACCCAACAAGCTGAGAAATGACAGATTTTAGATCATTTTTGTTTGATCTCAAAGTCCCGCTTTCCATGAAATTATAATATCCCTATAATCCTACCATGCCTTATAGTAATGTTTAGGCTTTTCACAGTGCCAGCGTGTAATAAATACTGTGGGTATTTGTTGACTGGTATGACAATCAAAAGAAGTGCTTAGCATTATATTCACAGATATGACTGACTAATGGACATTTTTGCAACATACAAAAATCCAAAAGACATTTAATTGTTGTGACTATACATGTAAGTTCTATCTATTCTTTCCTGAAAGGTGTTGTGATATGAAACATTTAAACTTGCTCATTGAGAATAAAAATGTCTTCTATTCAGTTTTGATGCAATTCCAAACCAAAGGAACTTTTCGCTGGGGTTTGAAACAAAGTGCTGAAATGATCCATGTCCCTTTCTAGACTGTAACCGCAGTCCCTTCATTCAGATGACCTCAAGGCCTGACCAGAGAGCACTCAGCTGCTCCTTCCGGGTACCTTTTCATGCTGGCTTGTCCTTAATATAGCTAATGCTCCCCAGATGTATCAGCTGCAAGCTCTTTAACCCTAGCTGGTCTCGCATGCAGCGCTTACTGCTTTTCAGAGACATAGAGGGAAAAGAAATATCTAGTCATAGAGAAAATACAGATCATTGAAGTGTCATCAAGGCATGGCAATGTACCGGCAAAGCTACCAAATGCATGTTTTTATTTTAAATGTTTTACTTTGGAAAATTTCAAAACTATATTAAGAATAATATAATAAACTCTCATATGCCATTATCTAGCTTCAACAAAATCATTTCATGTACACCCTTACTCACATTCACCTTCTCAAACTATTTTGTAGCAAATTCCAGACATTTTATTTTGTGAGCAAACTAGAGGCCCGGTGGGATCCTTCGGACTGGGCTGTGGGGATTGGGCCAAAACTGGCTCTCCGACATCCCCCGAGGGGTCCCGGATTGCAAGAGGGCGCAGGCCAGGCCAAGGGACCCCACCAGTGCATGATCAGGGTGAGGAGGAACCATGGGAGGGATTCAAGGCGTATCCAGCCTGTCTCGCCCAGTCCCCATTGGCTGGACCCCAGCAGCAAGTTAACCTACTGGTCGGAATGTCTTCCCCCTGGTGGTCAGTGTGCATCATAGCGACTGGTCGAAAGGTCGAACAAACAGTTGGACACTTAGCATATTAGGCTTTTATTATATAGGATATTTCAGTATGTAACTCTAAAATAAAAGGACTTTCTTTTTATTTTTTTTATTTTTTTAAAAATATACTTTATTGATTTTTTACAGAGAGGAAAGGAGAGAGATAGAGAGCTAGAAACATCGATGAGAGAGAAACATCGATCAGCCGCCTCCTGCACATCTCCCACCGGGGATGCGCCCGCAACCCAGGTACATGCCCTTGACCGGAATCGAACCCGGGACCCTTGAGTCCGAGGGCCGACGCTCTATCCACTGAGCCAAACCGGTTTCGGCAGGACTTTCTTTTTATATAACCACAATATCATGATTGTATCTCTAAAAATTAATAATATTGAATGTCATCAAATATTGGGTCAATGTTCAAATTTCCAATTATACCTTTGTTTTTTTTAATTTCAGAGAGGAAGAGAGAGATAAAAACATCAACGATGAGAGAGAATCATTGATTGGCTGCCTCCTGCACACCACACACTGGGGATTGAACCTGCAACCCAGTCATGTGCTGACTGGGAATCGAACTGTGACCTCCTGGTTCACAGGTCAAAGCTCAACTACTGAGCCACACCAGCTGGGTTCCATTTATATCTCTAATGACACAAATTTTTCTCGTGTGAGTCAGCATCCAAACAAGGCCTACATGTAATGATTGGTTAATATAGTCCTTTTAAGTCTCTTTTCACCTTTGGCTTCTTCCTCCACCACCCACTCTCCTTTGCAAGTTATTTGCTGAAGAACTTGATTATTGGTCTCATAGGATTTTACTGATTACATGCTCGTAGTATAGATTAACATGTTCCTCTTTAGTCTGAATTTTCTATAAATTTGTCATTGGATCTAGAGGACTGACCACATTCAGGTTTGAATTTCAGAAGAGTCCTTGTTAGGAGGTGCTTTGTTCCTCCATCAGGTGAGAGCTAATGTCTGGTTATCTTTTCCTTTTTGATATTAGCAGTAATTGAAGCTCAACTTTTAGGTTAATTAGTTCATTTTAGGCTCCAAAAGGATGATACTCCAATGCTATAATTCCATTTTTATTTATTTGCTGAAATACCACAATAAAAAGTCTTGCTTTTATCTGGTTATCCAGTGGTTCTTTGTTTATGAGTTTTTAAAATTATAAATTGGTTCACTAGTGTCTTCTGATTATTTATGTTTTCATTAAGAACTCATGAACTTAAACTTATTTGATATATTTTAATCTTTTGAAGGTTTCTGCCCCTTTCATTTATCTTTATATTGCCTCATCTTTGACTGTCTTTGCAAGTTGATTCTAAAGTCTTTGACACAAAACTAGTAATCTTTGCTAGCTTCCTTGTTATTTATGTTACAAGAATTTCCAAGATTATCTTGTACAGTTCTTGTTCAGGACCTGGAATTTAGCCATTTCTTCAAGGAGCTCTGGTTTCTTTCAGAAGGAAATTGGATTTCAACACCAGATTCTAGATGCTGGAGGTACTCATTGCTACTGGCTGCATCAGTATTTTTATGAATTTTCAGTTGAGAAAAAATAGAAAACAATTTTTTTTCAAGCAAAAAATATTCTTAATTTATTTTGATACTTCAAAGTCAGGATTAAAGGTCTTTACTTAATCTTTTCTTTCTGACATCTGGTTTTCCTTTCTCCCTTGCAAAGAATCTTGCTTGTGAAGGACACTGGATAATAGGATTATAATGTCACAAAATTATATTTTAATACAAAACCGTCACTATCCCTATATTATGATTACTAAAAACTGTTTAAAATTGTTTCCAGAATTTTCAGTCCTTAGGGCATATATTATTAGAGATATACAGTCAAAAGGTGTTAGGGGTTTTTTTGTGTGTTTTTTTTAAAATATATATTTTATTGATTTTTTACAGAGAGGAAGGGGGAGAGATAGAGAGTTAGAAACATCGATGAGAGAGAAATATTGAGAGAGAAACATTGATCAGCTGCCTCCTGCACACCTCCTACTGGGGATGTGCCCACAACCAAGGCACGAACCTGGGACCTTTCGGTCCGCAGGCAGATGCTCTATCCACTGAGCCAAACCGGTTATGGCAAAAGGTGTTGGTTTTTTAAGTTACTTGGGTTAGTTTCTGTGTGATTATGCCAGCAACTAGTTACCCATTTAGATTCATTTATATCTTTTTAATTTCAATTTTTAGGAATGAATTTTTTGTTATATAAAATGCTTGCATGGTTTCAAAGTCAATTCTATAAAACAATATATATTCAAAGAAGACTACATTCCATCCCTGTTCCTTTCTATTCACTCTGTCCCTTCAGGGGAGATGTCAACATTAGGACTGGTACATATAACAATTACACACAGTATTTCTTTCTTTATTATCATTATTTATTCACAGTAGGACCAACAGTCTTAAATTGAGAAATTTCAGTCACTTTAATTGTCTGAAGGTTATTCTCTAGTAGATACCTCAGGAATAACTCATGGGATATTGAGATACAATTGACTGTACACTTGAAAAAGTTTATTTGAACTTGGCTCAGATATTATATGTTTGGTTTAACTCAGAAGCCATAAGTTGTTGCTATTGAAAATTCTTGATAAACTGAATTTCTTTTTTATTTTATTTTATTTTTTATTTCAGAAAGGAAGGGAGAGGGAGAAAGAGATGTAAACATCAATGATGAGAGAAGAATCATCGATCAGCCTCCTACTCCACACCCCACACTGGGAATTGAGCCTGCAACCTGGCCATATGCCCTGACCAGGAATCAAACTGTGACTTTCTGGTTCATAGGTCAACACTCAACCACTGAGCCTCAGCCAGCCGAGCCACAATTTGATTTTCTTTCAGTTTTAAGTGACTTAACTTTTTGTGTAGATGTCAAAAGAAGTTACTACTCTTTTTTTTTATTGACCAATAATTTCATTAGACTTTTCTCAGTGTTCTCAGTCTACTTTCCCAGGCACATACTGTGCTTTTTCAACATCTTCTCTTAGGTATACATATTCTTAATTTGGGGAAAGTTTGTTTTTAATTGTATATATTTTTTATATTCCTCTTGTTTTATTGTTTTGGTTTTCTTTTTCAGGGGCTCTTATTATACATATGTTGTTTCTTCTTTTCTATCTTCCATAATGGTGGATGTATCAGAGATTTCCAGATGGCTGATATCTGAATTGCACCTACCAAAAGCCAAACTGTGAGTGAAAGGTAAAATTTTAGGAAACCAAGTCCAAGGATAGACATGATTGGCAACCTTTTGAGTTGAATGCATATTGTTTGTGATTCAGACAACTCACAGGCTGCCTGTTTCGTAGTAATCATATGTCCTCTTATTTTCATAATTGGCCAAAATAAGAAATTACATCAAATTTATAATTGCATTTGAGATTATCCAGAGTTTCCAAAATAAATTTTACAAAATAGTCCCAGGGGAAATTACTTATAATTCATGGCTAGGCAAAGCTTTGTTTTCCCTAAAAGCTGTGTTTCCTTTTCTTGATGAGAGTTAAGATAACTAGACTTTCTATTTTTACCTGACTGCTAGGAATATAAGCCAAACTGTGGCTCAGTCTTACAATAATAAACATAATTTTTCAGAGATCCTTATCACATGCATGTATTCTTTAACAAGGTCCAAATTTTTACTTTCAAGGTTTTTAAACTTTGGAGCTAAAGGACAATATTTAGTTTGAATATGCAATTTTTTCCTGAGGAAGTCTTGACAGTTCATCACATTCTGATTCTAAAATGGGCCTGGGGTGCAAAAAAAGTGTTAAAACTACTGCTTGTATATTAATTATTTAATTTTATTTATAAAACAGAAGATTTTGTTCTAGTTGAAAATTTAATTCTCAGTGACATATTAAAATTAATCGTTTATTTTGGGTATCACACTAAGATTTTTTTAGCTTCACAAAATATAATTAATAATGAACTGATGAATTTACAGGGCAGACTCCAATCACTGAAAATTGAGTCATGCCATTTATAAGCCTAGAAGGGGAAAAATACTAAGCTCTTTTTCTACAAATATTATTCAAGAGCTGATGAAAACTCTTCACCTGACTTCACTAACTTTAGGACGAAGGCTAGCATCTATGTGATCATTCTAAATAGTATCTTCCTGGAAATAGGTTGAGACATAAACCACCTCAATAAAGTTATTTATTATTTCTATATACGTTAGTTTCCTTTTATTTCTTCTCCAAGTTTCTCTTCCTCTTACCATTGAACTGTGTAATGGAGCAGGGAAAAATGCCCTGCAGTCTTTTGGCGAACATTTATCCAGTTGGTCATAGGCTTATTACCATTCATCAGATGCCTCTGGAAAAATGCTTCTATATACTTAATCAGGAGTTAAGGTCTGCAGACTGGCCGGTGTTGCTCAGTGGTTGAGTGTCAACTTATGAACCAGGAGGTCAGGGTTTGAGATTCCTGGTCTGTACACATGCCCAGGTTTGGGGCTTGATTCCAAATGGGAGGTGGGGGGTGGGGGGTACAGAAGGCAGCAGATTGATGATTCTTATCATTACTGTTTCTATCTTTCTCTCCCTCTCCTTTGCTCTCTAAAATCAATTAAAATATATATTTTTTTAAAAGTTAAGGTCTACAGATAGTTCCCTGGATTGATGTATAAAGACAAACTATATCGTAAGATAGAGTGTGTTATAGAATTAAAACAAATACTAAAATTACATTAATATGCTATCTATGCCACTAGGATGAAGAGATACAACAAGGCATGCAGTATTTCTTAAATCAAAGCTGAACAAATTTAGGAGGAAAAAATTAAGCTTGTGTTTGGAAATCCCAAGTATCTCAATTAAATGTGTAATTGAATTGATTCACTTATCTAGCATGCATTCATTTTGTATTTGGCCAATGATTTATTTTTAACTATTTGTGTCAATTCTTTTTTTTTCATTAAATGTATTGGGGTGATATTGGTTATAGAATTACATGTTTCAAGTGTACCATTCTATGATACATCATCTGTATATTGCATTGTGTTCCCATGATCCAAAAGTCAAATCTTCTTCTGTCACCATACACTTGTCACCTTTTCTTGTTACTACCTTCCCTTCCCTCTCCTGTTAACCACCATACTTTTGTCTACATCTATGAGTTTTTGTTCATTTGTTTATCTTTTTTGTTCATTTGTTGCTTTTAGTTTTATATCCCACGTATGAGTGAAATCATATGGTTCTTGATTTTTTTATGTCTGACATTTTGCTTAACATAATATTCTCAAGATCTATCCATAATGTTTCAAATGGCAGTATTTTATCTTTTCTTATGGCTGAATAGTATTCCATTGTATATATGTACCACATCTTCTTTATGCATCATCCATCGAAGGACACTTCAATTGTTTCCATGTCTTGGCCACCATGAATAATGCTGCAAAACAGCATGTTATTGTCAGAGAAATAGACACCACAAACAATGGAACAAAACCAGCATGTGTATGGACAAAATAATTTTCAACAATGAAGAAAAGAAGGCCTCTTCGATAAATGGTTCTGGGAAGTTGGAAAGCCCCATGCAAAAGAATGAAACTAGACTACTGGTTGTCCCCATGTACAAAAATTGACACAAAATGGAATAAAGACCTAACTATAACACCTGAAACAATAAATTACATAGAAGAAAACATAGGTACTAAACTTAAGGACCTTGGTCTTGGAGAATATTTTTATGAATTTGACTCCAAAGGCAAGGGAAGTAAAAGCAAAAATAAATGAATGGGACTATATCAAACTAAAAAGCTTCTATACAGCAAAGAAATCACCAACAACACAAAAAGGCAACCAACTGAATGGGAGAAGATATTAGCAAACAACTCTGACAAGGGGTTAATATCCAAAATATACAGTCCAACTTCAGTTCTTGAAAGTCTCCCATCTCAAACAATTTGATTTTTGATCAAGTTGTTCACAGGAAATGTCTCAGTTGTTGAACAAAACTTCGGTTCTCAACCAACAACCCTTTCATGCTGATACCTGTTTGATCAGTGAAGACAAACAAAGGAGAGAATGGGTGAGTATGAGGCAGTTTACCCTTAAACCTCCTATGGTTAACATCTCAGGAAATTGTGCTGTGAATATTTTCCTGTGTTTTTGTGTTGTTGTTTTTTATTTTGGGGATTAATTCAATTTACATTATTTCCAATGGAAAAAAAGTGATTCTGTTTTCAAATGGCCTCCTGGAATGAATTGTTTAAGAACTGAGGTTCCACTGTATAAAGGACTCACGTTCAAAACCAAACAAACAATCCAATTAAAAAAAATGGGCAGAGGACCTGATCAGACACTTCTCCCAAGGAGACATACAAATGGCCAACAGATATATGAAAAGATGCTCAACTTCACTATTTATTAGTGAAATGTAAATCAAAACTACAATTAGATACCACTTCACACCTGTTAGAATGGCTATATCAACAAGATACGTAATAACAAATGTTGGAGAGGTTGTGGCAAAAAAGGAACCCTCATTCACTGCTGGTGGGAATGTAAACTGATACAGTCCTATGGAAAACTGTATGAAGGTTCCTCAAAAAAATTAAGAATAAAGTTACTATATGACCCAGCCGTATTCTTCTGGGTATCTACCTGAAAATATTGAAAACATTTATTCACAAAATTATATGTACTCCTATGTTCATTGCAGCATTATCTGTGTCAATTTTTTATGTCTTTTTCAGGCATACAGTAAGTTTATAATTCTGTGGACACTAGATTGTTATTTAAATAAAAAGAACTTTGTTCACTTGAGAAATAAAATTATCTTATTTTGAACCTATTGGAAATATGGTTGTAATTTACATTCTCCTTGCAAGTCTAAGAAGTCAGCTCTGAATAATTTGTTCCTGTTTTGCTATTCTTAGTGCAATTAGATTAAACAGTTTAAAATGTATAGACTTACATTTGACTTGACATTTTAAACTATTTAGAAAATGGCTGATGATTAAATATTGAATAACAGTAATATCCATAATTTTCCATGAAATGAATAAAAACATTTAGTGAAATTTCCCAAATCATTTGCACTTTAAGCAAATGATTACACAATTTTGGTCTTTTGAGTTATTCAATCAACCAAGAAAAGTAGTTAACTTGCAGTTTGACAGCCCTGAGGTAGGAGAAAGATTTTGAGGTTGGAATTTGTTTATATGCATGTTTTTATAAATTGTGGAGTTAGCTTCACGGCCTAAGGTGGATTCTGACACTGACACTTTTCTTTCTTTCTGCCGGTTCAATTCACAGGGACAGTGGCACTTAAGGAGCCAAATGGTGAGGTTCAAGCAGTTATTAAGATAAGCAAAGTCTCATTCGTTTCTGTGGTCAGACGTGTTTTTAATAATGGGAGAGGTAGGTAAGCACTGATGCTCTGGTTAGATAGAAACTGGCATACTTTTTTTCTAAACTCATTAGAGATTATAGCTTGCCAGTTTACACATATACACACACTCAAGAGGTCTGAAATAAAGTCTAGTTCCATATTTTTTGTTTCTATATTCTACTGATCATTTTCTAAAGGGATAAATACAGCTTCAACTGTAATCCTAGATTTAAAAAGCAAAAAGTGCAAAGAGAGAGAGAGAGAGAGAGAGAGAGAGAGAGAGAGAGAAACAAAAATTGACCAGCTTTCAGTTCACATTCTCTCACACCCACTCTCTAACCTCTAGGTCTCACTGGGGCCATATTACTTGGTTATTTACCCCCAAACCACACAATCCCATTTCTTGACCACGTCTTATTTTCCCTAACTGTACTCCAACACCTGCCAAAACAAAGGACTCAAACTGCATCAGAGAAAACCCCACAAAAATTTTTGTTTATCTTTCTTTCCACCCCACCTTTCATCAAATGAATTCCTTAGAAGTAGCATCATGATTAATAATGCTGATTTTCAGTAGAATCGTTCTACTAATTTAACAAAAATCAGAATCATAAAGACAGAGGGTTAAACATCATTCACATACTGTTATTTCTTCTGCATTTTATCCTATGGCTGTAAAAAACCAAGAGTGATTTCTAGTAATCTGGCATCACTACATATGAAGCACATCAGAGAAAATTTAATTTAATAAACAACTCATTTTACAGTAGCCTCACTTCTCTTACTACATTACGTATCCTTTGTAATTTTATATACATACACATTCCACATACATTTTTGTCGTTGTTTACTTTACAAAAGTGGAATATTAAATACTCTCCCCTACAGATCATTTTTCTCATTCAACACATTTTGAAATACCACAAGTCCCAAGGCAGTTCCCATAGCTTAATTATTCTTTAAGAAAAGCTGTTAATCTTGCATAATATTCACACGTGATTCATTTAACCATTTTCCATTTGCTTGGCATTCATTTTGTTTACACTTTATCTTTGTCCACTTTAAACAATACTGTAATAATTTTATTTTTCATATATTTCTCTTTATATATTCTGGTACTTTAATACCCATAGGATACAGTCCCTGAAGCTAGACTATTGGGCTGAAGTGTATGCAAATTTCTAATTTTAACAAACAATCGTGTGGCATTTCTCTGAGTAATAGCCGCTTGGTTGCCTTTGTTTTTGACACAGTGATGGGAGCATGTTATGGTCACAGTAGCTTGATAAGTGACCTTCCCATCATTCTCATTTTGTGGCTTTAGGTCAGACACCCATATTGTGACTTGGTTGGTGTGGAGGCTGATGTTTTTTTGTATTTTTAGGATATTTAGTCTATTTAGAAAGTTTACACAATTTTGGTTACAGTGACTAAAGTGACTTGGACTAAAAATAAGATTGGTTTTTACAAAAATAAACCCTTCTAGCATTAGATGAGGGCAGTGTGTGCCAGTGATCCTTCAGAGTTCTTAGATTTGGTGCTTAAGATTGTAAATAAGAGTGCTCAGGGATAAGAGAAAATACTTTATGTCTGTTATTTGTAAGAACAGAATGTTCCTGAAAATGTGTATTTTATCATGCTGCTTGGTCTAGAGTAGAGGTGGGAAGTAAGTTCCTTTTATTTTGCCAACTCTGAAGAATTGATAGTGGCTTCCAGGAGTGCTCTGTGGAAAGAATTGGGATAGAGAGTTGGTACCCTGCTAGAAAAGATGCTAAATGTTAGTGATACTGGCAAGGATTGAGTGTGAGAGGAGAGGCAGGACATGTAACATATTGGATATTTCTATACTAATGGGAGGTGACAGGGGCATGGCCGAATACTCTGTTCCTAGATGGTATTTCCTGAGCAGTTTATACCATACTTCGAATCTACTGTCAGGAATTCCCTGTGGCCTGATTTTCAAAAATAAATTATAATATCTATATAAAATGCACTTTCACAGCTATTACACACATATGTGTCTATGCTTCTTAAGCACAGTGAAAGAATTTTAATTAATTAATATAATTAAATACTTTAAGAATTTTAATTCATTTTGATTAATTTTAATGTTTAGGAATTGTCCTTAAATATCTAGTTAAAATGAAAGCATATTTTGCTTAGTAGTTAAATAATACGTTAGCAATATATTTTGATGAGCTTTTAGTGAGGATTAAAATTACTGGAGAAGTATAAAGAAATTTACATAGATGAACAAAATGAATTCCACATTCAGAGTCTGAAAACCAACAAACACCTTTCCTGACTAAATGTGTATATATCTGGGTGATATGAAGTTTTAGACACTTCTCAGCTTATTACAAATTGTTTTTAAAAGATTTATATTCATGTTGTAAAGATACCTGTTCCTGCCTTTTTAAAAAATGGAGGTTTTAGTTTTTCTTATTGGTCTGCAGGGTTTATTTATATATTCTAAATACTAATCCATTGTAGTTGTATGAATTCAAATATATTCCTCTAGTTTGAGAATTATATTTTTCATTTTATTTATGGTGACTTTTAAGGAAGTTATTTTTTGTTTTTTGGAATGTTACAGAATTATTATCATTTTAAAATTTATCTTTATTACTAAAAGTATTACAGATGTCCCCTTTTTCCTCCCATTAACCCTTTCCTCCCCTCTTGCACCCCACTCCAGGCCTTCACCACACTATTGTCTGTGTCCATGGGTTATGCATATATGCATACAAGTTCTTTGGTTAACCTCTTCCTGCCCATCCATCCCCTTTCCTCTGAGATTCGCCAGTCTTGCATGCTTCCATGTCTCTGGTTCTATTTTGTTTGTCAGTTTATTTTGTTCATTAGATTCCATATGTAAGTGACATCATATGATACTTGTCTTTCTCTGACTGGCTTATTTCACTTAGCATAATAATCTCCAGGTCATTCCATGTTGTCTCAAAGAGTAATAGATCCTTCTTTTTTTATAGCTGCATAGTATTCCATTGTATAAATGTACCACACCTTTTTTATCCACTCATCTACTGATGAGCACTTGAGCAGATCTTAGTTGCTATGAACATAGGGGTGCATATATTCTTTCTGGTTGGTGTTTTGAGATTCTTAGGATATATTCCTAGATGTGAGATCACTGAATCAAATTTTTAATTTCTTGAGTAAACTGTACACTTTTTCCATAGTGGTTTGCCAGATGGCATACTTCACAGATCTAGAACAAATACTCCAAAAATTTATATGGAACCAAAAAGACCCCGAATAACTGCAGCAATCTTGAAAAAGAAGAACAAAGTTGGAGGGATCACAATACCAGATATCAAACCATACTACAAAGCCATTGCAATCAAAACAGCCTGGAACTGGCACAAGTATAAACACATAGATCAATGAAACAGAACAGAGAACCCAGAAATTGACCCAAGCCACTATGCTCAATTAATATTTGACAAAGGAGGCAAGAGCATACAATGGGGTTGACAGTCTTTTCAATAAATGGTGTTGGGAAAATTGGACAGATACAAGCAAAAAAAATGAAACTAGACCACCAACTTACACCATACACAAAAACAAACTGAAAACGGATAAAAGGTTTAAATGTCAGTCATGAAACCATAAAAATCCTAGAAGAAAACGGGCATTAATATCTCAGACATCTCACATAGCAGTATTTTCACTGATGCATCCAAGGGAAACAAAGGAAAAAATTAACAAATGGGACTACATAAAACTAAAAAGCTTCTGCACAGCAAAAGACACCATCAACAAAATGAAAAGGGAACCTAATCCGCTGGAAAACATATTTTTCAATGATACACCTGGTAAGGGTATAATTTCCAAATATACAAAGATCTCATATACTTCAACACCAGGAAGACAAACAATACATTTAAAAAATGGGCAGAGGACCTGAATAAACACTTCTCCAAAGAGGATATACAAATGACCAAGAGACATATGAAAAAATGCTCAAAGTCACTAATCCTCAGAGAAATGCAAACTAAAATCACAATGAATTACCACCTCCAACTCCTGTCAGAATGGCTACCATCAATAAATCAATCAACAAACAAGTGCTGGTGAGGATGTGGAAAGAAGGGAACCCTAGTACACTGCTGGTGGGAATGCAGATTGGTACAAGACAAGAAGTTTTCAATTTTAACATATCAAACTTATTAATCATTTCCTTATGGTTTATGCTTGTTGTGTGTCTTGTTTAGAATATTCTTCCCTACCCTGATGTCATAAAGATATTCTCCTGGACTCTCCCACTGGGATTGGTATTATTCTACAGATCAAGAAATATATGTGAAGATTATGCTAGCTGCCAAGTATACGGTTTCAATTTGAAATTCAAGGCTGAGAAAATGACCACTGACTGGAATCACAGACTTAGTGGATACTCTGTGAAATGTACCTGGGTCAAGATGCCTTTTATTACTTCACTTTTACATGTCCTCATCCTAAAAGGAGGACCGTTTTCCTCTTTGGGTCAAGTTGGTCCCTGTGCCCAACCACCCTCAATATGTTTGGGTTTTCCCTTTGCCCCACAGGTCAATGGCTTTTATATACTTTGAGAAAGGGCTAGGAAAATTACCACGAGTTCTGGGAAGTTGTAGGATCCTATCTTCTTGTCACAGAGCCTCTCCTTAAACCCAGTGGATCCGAACCAGGAAAGTATGTGTCCATCTCTTGGGCTCCTTGGAAGATTGTATTCTGTTAAATACCTCCAGAGCTGCTCCTGGCTGTCACTCTAACCTGCCATAGCTGTGCTCACCTCCGTTCTGATAGTTAAGATTAACCCCCTGCCCTCTGTTATTTTGGGACCATCCCCTTTCTATCTATGAGCTCAATTCCAATGACAGTTCCATGCTGAGAGAACAAGTTTCTCAGTGATGCTGCTGCCTGTGTCACCCAGCACATTCTTTTTATTGTCCTAATAAATGGAGTGTCCTCCAGGGCCTCCGGTAGAATATAGTCAGCTAATAAGTTTTTTGACCTGGTATGCTATATTCACATGTGAATGTGTACTTCTGTGAACTTTTTGGTCCTTTCCTCCACTCCCTGCTGTAGCAATATTGGTAGTTCTGTTCACTGAGTGGGTGCTATTGTTTTTGCCAGGCATCCAAGAATGATCCTAGTAGTGTGTTAACATTGTCCCCTTGCTAAGGGATTAGACCATGTAAGGTAGAAATGTGCTTCCAAATTTAAAAAAAAAATAGTCTCATCCAATTTTATGACCGGACCCTTAACTCAGCACCTTCAGAAGCTAGTTCCATGTCCTCTACCACTTCTTAAAGATAGATGTTGACTAGATCCTGTTGCTCCACACTGCCCTCTACAGCTACTTTGGGATTTTTGTTGGAAGTTCACAGAATCTAGAGTTTAAAATAGGCGAAATTGAGTCTTTACAGCAGTGGTTCTCAACCTTCCTAATGCCGCGACCCTTTAATACAGTTCCTCATGTGGTGGTGACCCCCAATTTCATTGTTACAAATTGAACATAATTAAAGCATAGTGATTAATCACAAAAACAATATGTAATTATGTATGTGTTTTCCAATGGTCTTAGGGGACCCCTGTGAAAGGGTCGTTTCACCCCCAAAGGGGGGACAGGAACAGATTATTTCCCTCCACTTATCTAAGTAATTCTTAATTGGCTTTACCAAAATCTCATAATTTGCTCTATTAAAGGCTTGAATGCATTTTGATAGGACTCTCCCCAGGTATGTCTATATTTTAGTTGCACACTGAAAATATTTTGTTCCTGATATAGAAAAACAACTGATTTTTATGTATTGATTTTATATAAAAAATTTGCCAATTTCTCTTAGATTTTGTACATTATGAAAACTGTACCTGCAAAAATGAAACTTTTCTTTCCTATTGCTTTCTTTTTTCTACTCCATTGTCTCCATTGTACCAGCTAGATCCCACAGCCAATGGTTGAATAGAAGTGCTCTTAAAGAAAATGCCTTTAACATTACATCTTTAAGTTTGATGTTTACTGTACATTTTTAGTTTGTGTCTTTTTGTCTTTTATAAAATTAATGAATTTTTATGCTTTTCCTAATTTGATAAAATATTTTTTAAATCACATGTGAATACTGAATTTTAAAAGATGCTTTTTTCTACATCTATTAAGGTAATTATGTGTCATTCTCCCTTTAATAATGTGATAAATTATATCAATTGATTTTCTATTGTTAAACCAACATTGAATTTCTAGGATAAACTTAATCATACTCAAGATGTATTGATTTCTTAAATATTTCTGTATACAGATGGCTAATATTTTATTTGATTGCTAATATTTTGCATTTTTGTTCAAGAGTGTAGTTACGTAATTTTTATTTATTTGGGTATTCTGGTCAGGTTTGAACATAAAAATTCTCTATTCTCTTGGGAGAGCTTTATAAAAAACTGAAATTCTTTTTTCCTTGAATGTGTGGTAGAACTACTTTGTGAAGTTGTCTGGGTCTGATGTTTCCTTTGTGGGAAAATTGTTATTGACTTTGAATCATCTTAGTCAAGGAAAATATGTATTTCTTGGTATTTTCTGAGACACCAATTCCCTGGCAGGTGAATCATAGTACTTTTACTTTACCAAATTATACCAGCATCATTATCTATGAGGAAGGATATACTTACTGAATTACTACCAACAGTGGCTGGAGATTACTGAATATTCTGTTTCTATAGCAGAATTCCTGGCATCTCATCACAAATAACTTCACAATTTACATATAAGTAACAAAAAATGTCAGTGTAGTGTACATATTTTAGAAATCTAGATTTGGAAAGTGGTGATATTAAAATAAAAGATAAATTTCCTGAGTGGTAAAACTGGTGTGGCATTTATGTTTATTTAGACCAATTTTCAATCATTATTATTTGTACACTAGAGGCCCTGGTGCATGAATTTGTGCACAAGTGGGCTCCCTCGGTCTGGCCTGCGGGATCAGGCAGAAACTAGCGCTCTGACATCCCCCCAGGGGTCCCAGATTGCAAGAGAGCACAGGCCACGCTGAGGGACCCCACAGGTGCACGATTGGGGCTGGGGAGAGACCCGGGAGGTTGGCCAGCCGGGGAGGGACCACGTGAGGGCTCCAGGGCATGTGCAGCTTGTCTCGCCCAGTCCCAATCGGCTGGACCCCAGCAGAAAGCTAACCTACCAGTTGGAGCATCTGCCCCCTGGTGGTCAGTGCACATCATAGCAAGCAGTTGAGTGGCCTTAGCATATCATTAGCATATTACACTTTGATTGGTTGAATGGCCGACCAGACAAACAGACACTTAGCATATTAGGCTTTTATTATATAGGATGGCTTTATTTTCTTCTCACCATTCTTTGGATATGTTCTGGATATGTTCTCTCAAGTGATGTGGCTATACTTGAATTCCATTTCTTGGATGTGGTTAGGCTATGTCAAGACTACTGTCACCTCTCTAGATTTAAATATAAATCTATCATTCTGACTTCCAGTTTCTGGCCTGTCATGTTAAGATCTAGGAGGTCATTAGTCTTGTTCTCACAACAAGAAAAAAGCCGAACAAACTGAAAACTCAACAACTCTTCGCAGATCCACCTGGGAATTGAGGTCACAGGGAAAACCACTGCCACAAAAACTAGAGAGAGAGAGGGACAGATATTGATAATCATATTTATGGGAGCAGAAGTCTGCAACTTTTAGGTAGAAACACCTAAACTATAATTGACAAACTGCTGGAGGCTCAGTGTGGTTAAACTTTATGCTTTTGTAGATTTTACCTCCAGGTTCTCAGGCAAAGATTAGAGGAAAACCCTCTACTGTTTCTGGCAGGGAGAAGGGAAGGTAATCATTTTGAAATATATCCATAACTCTCCATTCTTCTTAAGAAGGGCCTGTCTTCAGGGAAAACTATTTACCACAGCCGAACTGACCTGGGGGAGGAAAATGCCCAGCTCCAGCCCCCTCTAGCCTTCCTGTCTCACCTAAGGACAAAGTAGTGAGTGGTAGAACTTAGAACTACTTGGGAAAGTCAGTGCAGGGCACAGGTCCACTAAAAGATTAATAAGCAATCATCGGACTAGAAAGATTCTGCACTCGGCATCTTACTACCACATTGACAGGGCCCCTGCACAATAACAGTCAATTACAACTTAAAAAACTGCAAAGCTCAGACCCCTTTTAAGAAGGAGTCTCTATGGAAACCCAAGACAACAGAAGTCAATTACGGACATGATGACAGTAAAGGAAATTTCAGCCTCTGACATCTACAGCTGCCACAAACATTAAAAAGCCTAAATTTATCATTCAAATATTTCATTGAATTTGTGTGTTCACTCTAATATTGAATCAAAAGAGCAGCTTTTGACATTTTTTGCAGTTTTATTTTATTTTTATTACAATTCTATATTACATCATTTGTATATTGCATTGTGTGTTCACCACACCAAGTCAAGTCTCCTTCCATCAATACTTATTCCTCATTTATCCTCGCCTACCACTCCACCCCCCTTTCCCTCCGGTCATCCAATACTGTTATCTGGGTGTTTGAGATTTTTTTTAAATCCTTTCATCTTTTTCACCCAGCCCCACAACCACCCTTCCATCTGATAGCAGTCAGTTTGTTCTCTATATCTATGACTCTGTTGCTACTTTGTTTGTTTATTTTGTTCATTAAGTTACACATATAACTAAAATCATGTGGTATTTGTCCTTCTCTGACTGGCTTATTTCAGTAAGCATAATAATTTCTAGGTCCATCCATGCTGTCACAAGAGATTTCCTTCTTTTTTACAGCTGCATAGTATTCCATTGTGTAAATGTACCACTGCTTTTTTATCCAGTCATCTACTGATGGGCACTTGGGCTGCTTCCAAATCCTGACTATTGTAAATAATGATGCAGTGAACATAGGGGTGCATATATGCTTTCAAATTAGTGTTTCAGGTTTCTTCTTATATATTCCCAGAAGTGGAATCACTGGGTCATAAGGCAGGTTGATTTTTAGTTTTTTGAGGAGACTCCATACTTCTTTCTACAGTGGCTG
>NW_005871066.1:7610093-7630481 GCF_000147115.1 Myotis lucifugus
CCCACCAACAGTGCATGAGGGTTCCTTTTTTTCCCACATCCTTGTCAACACTTAGTGTTTGTTAATTTATTGTAAAAAGGCTTGCTGAAGTTTAAATATATTGGGACAGGGTCAGTAGAGTAAGTAGAGTATATAATCAGCAAATAACAATATGTAAATTGACAAGTTTAATGTGACAAAAATATATTGACTACAACATTTGGTACATTCTGTATTTGAAAAACAACTTTTGAAAACATGACGCTAACATGTTATTCAAAATCTTTCAAATGCTTTAGGGAAAAAACCTTGTGTAAAAGCCTCTGAAGTCGTAAGTGAAATATGATATTTTGAAATATGTTCATGCAATTTTATCCTTTTTCCTTGTTTATGAACTCCCCCCATTGCATCCATTACTTAAGAGAATATTTGATGGTTGTGATGAAACATTCATAGAACACAGTGCTCAGCGTTGACTTCTAAAACATGATCCTAAAGCTGCTTGAAAGAGCATAACATTTAATCACAGGCAATGAATCGAATGTGTAGGCTAGGATATAGAGAAGGATGGAGGCAGGTAGGATGGAGGACTATGAGAGGCCTTCTGGACTTGACAGAGAGGAGCAGAATCCATATCCAAAGTCTGCTCAGCCTTTGCTCTGTTGGCACTTGCTCTACAGTTGAGCACCCACTGCAGGTACCTGTATTGCCCACTTATTATACAATAAGAAAGTGCCTTATTATGCCCTAATATTGTTGGCTTGTCTAAGTTACTCTATGTAGGCAACTACCCCATAAGCCCAGGGTACTCCTAAGCCCTCAAAGTAGAGGATGGGCCCAAGACACCCAAGGAAGCAGTAACAATATGGAAAAGTTTGGATAGTATTGTTTGGATCCATCCTAAGAACTGTATTTGCCTTTCACCTGCCCCAGATCCCAGAAAAAGCAGTGGTGGAGACTTTGGCCATGACAAAGGAATCATAACATTGCCATTATACTAGTACATGCTTTAAAAATATGTTATCTGTTTTCCTACCATTATGTTGTGAATTAACTAAAAAAAAAAGAACACTAATGGAATTAAAGTGGAAAAGAATGGCAGAATAGCTAATACCAGAGAGGAAATATAATCTATATATACAAAAGCCTAAGCAACCATCGCAACCGAACGGAAGACCGAACAGGCTGCGTGTGGCGACCAGGCTGGCACGGGGGCAGTTAGGGACAGCCAAGCCAGTGGGGGAGGCAGTTGGGGGCAACCAGGCCAGCAGGGGGGGGGCAGTTGAGGGCAACTAGGTCGGCAGGCAGGTGAGCAGTTAGGAGCCAGTGGTCCCGGATTGTGAGAGGGCTGTCCGACTGCCGGTTAGGCCCCATCCTGGCCTAACCGGCAGTCGGACATCCACCAAGGGGTCCCGGATTGGAGAGGGTGCAGGCTGGACTGAAGAGACCCCCACCCCCTGTGCACAAAGTTTGTGCAACAGGCCTCTAGTTTAATAGAAGCAGCATTATTTAATATTTAAGAACACACATTTTGAAGCCAGAATCAACAACTTCAGTGTTCTGATTTTTAGTAAACTATTCTTCTGAACCTGTTTTCTCATTGCTTAAATGGAGATGATATCTTCCTTAATTATTATGAGGCCTAAATAGGATAGTATATACATACCCACACATATAACCACACAAAAACCTGGTTATATCATTCTTACCTGTTAGCATTACTTTTACCCAAATTCATTGAGCACATTTTACCACTGGCTGCTGTAAATTGACTCCAATGGAGATAAAATTCTAAGAGATTATCAAACAAAGGAATGCCTTAGTGTTCCTGGATCCCTGGTATTCACATACCCAAGGGCAACTTTCTCTCACAAGAGTACAGAAAGAGGACAGTGATAATTACTACTGGTCTGCAATCCAGATATCCATATTAAACATATGCACAGGGGATCCTCAGGTCTAAATAGCTACATGGAACCCCAACCCATCACTATTGTCACCTTGGTCTCAAGTTTTGGGTAAGGAAATGAGATTTTTGTACAAAATTCTTTGTGCAAAATATTTGATTGTGTGGTTTTCCTCTTATTTATTCTTTTGCATGATGAAGGGCTGCTTTTTTGAACATGTTGCCCAACGTGTATTAGGTATATTGCACATCAGGAGACAGAAACCACAAACACGTCCTTTGTCCTTGGGAATCTCACAATATAGTGGGAGCCACTGACCCAGTGTTTTCCAAACCCGCATCCAGCATCGTAAAAACATGAGGTGAGACGGCTTAAATCATTAGTCAGTGTTTGATTCCTCCTTACGTGCATCTTAAATCTACATTGCCATTTTCGAAAAGGCACAATCTATAAATGTCCTTTCTTCAGTATATTTTCAAGGAAGTTGCAATGAAAGATAAAGAGAAATGTATAAAGAAGAGTAGCCAGAGCAGAGCAAACAGAACTCAAGCCTGCATCTATAATGTATTCACCATGTGGTCGGTCAAAACCACAGCCTTGAGGGAAGAGGCCAAGAGGAAGAATGCTCTAATTTTACCAGAGCTAAAATCATGAAAGTATCTCCTTCTGAGGAAAAAAAAAAAAAAGGAAGGAAGGATGGAAGGGGGAAAGGATGGCATTATATTTTACTTGCTAATTTGTAAGTGCAATTAAGGTTAAAGTCATACTTCCCTTCACAAGAAAACATAACAGAAGGCATCATGAATGAGCAAGAGAGTTTTTGTTTGTAAAGAACTTCTCAAAATTCTGTTTTTCTCCTGGAAAAATGTGGTTTATCTAATTGATGGCTGAGGAAAACCATCTTTTTAAACTTCCCACTCAGTGAGTCAGCCCGGGGTGTGTCTGCCTTGTAGCATCCTGTGAGATCCAGTAACCTAAAGTGGCATGACCGACGCAGCCCCAGCCTCATGCGTCAAGAGGAGATACCAGGAGCTGGGAAACCACACGGAGCCCAGTTTTCTAAACAGAATGGTTAACAAAATTGCACGTTAGGAAGCAGGATTTTATCCTTTAAAGGCTCAATACCTATTTTTAAAAAGAACCTGTCTAATGGTTCCTATCAACACCCAGGAGTCTACAATTGGTGAAGGCCAAATTACTCTAACTGAAGGGGAGGTATTACCGCCTTAGGGCTTCTTCATGTTTACCTTGAAGAGAATCTCCATTAAGTGGGGATGAAAATGAGGAAGTCCTTTTCCAAACACAACTTGAGACACTGACAAAGCAGAATAAATACCAAGCCAGACAACCCATGAGTAGTAGTTAGAAAGTCTTTACAATATTGCCCTGTACCAAAACTCTTCTTTCCAAAACAAGAGATGTGTGTGAGTAGATGACTTGGAGTATTTGGAAGAGAACAGAAAAGATAAATGGAAATAATGTCAAATAATCTTTGTTGAAAAAATTGTCTACCTTATTTATTCTAGATAGTCCAGAGTAAGCATTTCTCTAGGTGTGATTTAAAAAAAAAGAATGTATTTGGATAATACTTGGGGCTCTTCAAAATTCATCTCATCCGACTTCCAGAGTTAATTCTTTAGAATAAGTTGTAGAGGCTAAGATATGAACCAACAAGAAGCAAGTGTTACCTCAGACTAAAATGCCTTTACTCAGATCTTCAGGGATTAATATAAGGTGTCCCCCAAAAATGTATCCACACTTTAACAGCTGATAGTTCAATTCTGAAAATGAAATATATTTTAATAAACACTGCCTTTATAATTACTCAAAGTGATTTAAACTGTCTCACCTCATGTTTTCACAGTACTGACAGCTTTATGGGAGTTCTTTTGTAAGGAACTGTCTTTCTTTTGCTGCTTTTAAAATTCTCTGTCTTTAATCTTTGGCATTTTAATTATGATATGTCTTGGTGTGGGCCTATTTGGGTTCATCTTGATTGGGACTCTCTATGCTTCCTGAACTTCTGTGACTTATTCCTTCACCAGGTAAGGGATGTTTTCAGCTATTATTTCTTCCAACAGGTCCTCGATGCCTTACTCTCCCTCTTCTCCTTCTGATACTTCTATGATGATGTTGTTACACTTAATGTCCCAGAGGTCCCTTAAGACTTTTCTCACTTTTTAAAATTGTCTTTTCTTTTTGATGCTCTGCATGTGTACTTACTGTCATCTTGTCCTCTAAAATGCTGATTTGATCCTCTACTCATCTAACCTGTTGTTGATTCCTTCTAGTTTATTCTTCATTTATGACTAGTTCTTTTTTTAATGGTTTCTATGTTGTTGTTTCTTTGAAATATGTTTTTATTGATTTCAGAGAGGAAGTGAGAGTGATAGAGAGATAAAAACATCAATGATGAGAGAGAATCATTGATTGGCTGCCTTCTGCATACCTCTTACTGGGGATCGAGCCCACAATCCGATGTCCCCTTGACCAGAATCAAACCTGAGACCCCTCAGTTCACAGGCTGATGCTCTATCCACTGAGCCAAACCAGCTAGGTCTCTATGTCATTTTTAATGTTTACTGTCTTTTTGTTTAAGTTCTCACTGATATCACCAATTCTTCCCCGAAAGTTTGAGCATCTTATAACCATTGTTTTAAACTCTGCATCTGGTGTTTTGGTTGCTTCTATATCATTTAATTCTTTATTGGGGTGACATTGGTTAAGAATTCTATACAAGTTTCAAGTGTACAATTCTGTAATATACCACCTGCATATTGCATTGTGTGCTCACCACCCAAAGTTGAGTCTCCGTCCATCACCATATATTTGGCCCTTATCTACCTAAAAAAATTGAAAACATTTTCTCGTAAAGATATATGTATCCCTATGTTCACTGCAGCACTATTCACAGTAGCCAAGATAGGTGTGAATTTTTGTAGGAGTCTCTGCAGTTTGATGCCACTCGCCTTCCCGGGTGCTGTGAAGGAGTCTGACATCTGCAGCAGACTGCTGACCCTGGGTGGCAGCAACTCTTGTCTCTAACACTAAAGCTAAAACCAGTGGCTTTTGCTACATTAGACTTTCAATGGTGTGTTTTGTCACCTAATTCTAACCTAGAGTTTTTTATTACTAAACCGTAAACACAAGTGATCACGGGGAAAATGATGCTAAGTATTAAGTAACATTAAGTGCCAGAGAAGTAAGCCACCTAAAAATGCAGATGGAGCAAATGCAGGAGGAAGCTAGCAGAAAGGGGGCGTTTAGAATCTAGAAGTCTCAGGAAAAGCTGGAATGCTGAGGAGGGTCAGTGAATTCTGATCTAAGTAGAGGGAGGTAGTTCTCTATCCATTTGTACTGCTTGCAGCGTGTGGGTAGACCATGACTGTAAAAAGTAAATGGCAACAAGTAAATCCCACTTCATCCAGTAAGTGAGAAAACTGCTTCGTTTCGCTCCTGCTTCTATTAGTTCCCAGCAGATTTCCACGCAGGAGCCCAGTGTCCCCCACCCCCCACCATCTGGCAGCATTTGTCCCTTACTAAGTCACTTAATAAGCAAGTCTAAAGATTATTTCCCCCACTTCACCGGAGAGTTGTGATTATTAAATGATTGCTGGTGCGTGGAAGTGCCCAGGAGAGAACAGATCCAAAGCAGGACTCACTGGTCAGGGCAGCTAAGCAGGTCAGCTACGGAAGTTAGCCCGAGTAATTCATGCTGGCTTTTCCTGAGAATTCTACTGCTCTGAAGAATTAGGGCAGTGGTTCACAACCTTCTGGCCCTTTAAAGACAGTTCCTCATGTTGTGACCCAACCATAAAATTATTTTCGTTGCTACTTCATAACTGGAATGTTGCTACTGTTATGAATCGTCATGTAAATATCTGATATGCAGGATGGTCTTAGGCGACCCCTGTGAAAAGGTCGTTCGACCGCCAAAGGGGTCGTGACCCACAGGTTGAGAACCTCTGAATTAGGGGCATTAAGGAATCCAGACCTGGCTCTTGCTACCACTAGCTGCACAGAAGGCAAGACACTGGAATCGTTCTGGCACCTAGAACTAAAATGTCACCTTTTTACTTACAGCTGAATCTGACATGCAACCTTGTTCACTTCATTCTTGTATTTATGCTGGGTCATGTTAGTCATTAAAAAATATAGCACTAAGACAAAGTACATTCCATCCTATCTCTTCAACTGAATGTACCCATAAAACCTGTACAGAATGTTTGGAAAGGCTATTAGAAGATTCTGAAAGTAAAAATAGGAGGCAGACTGAGGAAGACCAGAATTTCAAATACTACAAAACCAGTCATGAGTTTAAGTTTTGCCCTTCAATATCCACCAGCCCGCCTGGAGACAGCCTGTCACCCAGAGGTGGGTATTGACACAGAAAGAGAGGAGGAGTCCTCGAGTTAAGATGTGAGCATGGGCCAAACCGGTTTGGCTCAGTGGATGGAGCGTCGGCCTGCGGACTGAAGGGTCCCAGGTTCGATTCTGATCAAGGGCATGTACCTTGGTTGCGGGCACACCCCCACTGGGGGGCGTGCAGGAGGCAGCTGATCGATGTTTCTCTCTCATCGATGTTTCTAACTCTCTATCCCTCTCCCTTCTTCTCTGTAAAAAATCAATAAAATATATTTTAAAAAAAAAGATGTGAGCATGGGATCTCCAAGGGCTCCAAGAGAATGGAGAAAAATCACTCACTTTGTTGTTGTTCTCACACCTCAACTCCATGGCAATGATAGTAAGGACAACGGCAGCAGCATAGACTTGCAGGTGCCTTAAATTCTGAGGAAGGGAATGTTTCTCTCTAATCAGAGGATCTGGGGTTTCAAGAGACTGAGGTGAACTCCCATGGCTTTTCTATTCTCTGTCCTCCTACCTCTCAGTTGAAAAATGGATAAACCTGTGGAAAGTGTACAGCAGAGCAGGGCTAAATGGGTAAAACCTGGGATTTCTGTCTGAAAGACTGAAGGGGAGTCACAGAAAACCAAAAGGCAACAGGGAGATCCTGGGCAGGAAGGAGGTTTGGTACGTGAATCCTGTACATTTCTTTATGAACTCCTGGGCTCACTTCAAGCTGCACATACATGGATCTGATACTAAACAGCACACCAACAGTTGTTCAGTTATGAACTATGCAAAGAGATAGACCACTGTCCAGATCCCACACTGGCTACTGGACTGGATGGCACACACTTAAAACAATATTTATTATGTATATTATAGTCCAATGATGGCGAACCTTTTGAGCTCGGCGTGTCAGCATTTTGAAAAACCCTAACTTAACTCTGGTGCCGTGTCACATATAGAAATTTTTTGATATTTGCAACCATAGTAAAACAAAGACTTATATTTTTTATATTTATTTTATATACTTAAATGCCATTTAACAAAGAAAAATCAACCAAAAAAATGAGTTCGCATGTCACCTCTGACACGCGTGTCATAGGTTCGCCATCACTGTAATATAGTCCCTAACTTAGCCAATAAAGTGTCTATTCAAAGAGATGTATTAAAAAGCACAATAGGTAATATTGAATACTAAAAGAGAATATTTGAACACCCAAAAGGAGATAGAAAAGAGGAAACAATAATTTATAAATGAGGAAACAAACAGAAAATAAACAAAATGACAGTACTAAATTAAAAAATCAACATTATGTTAAATATAAATAGTGTAAATGCACAAATTAAAAGAGATTACCAAAGTGATTAAAAACATATGACCCAACTATATATGCTGTCTACAAGAACACACTGCAAATGTAATTACATGGGTAAGTTAAAAGGAAAAACATGGAAAAAATATGTATCTTTTAAACAATCCTAACTCTAAGGGGCTGGTGTATCTAGAGAACAGTAGCCCTCCAGGAGCCTGGGTATACGGAGAGGGAGGCGGCAGGAGTTCCAGAGGGTAAGTGGTTAGTGAGGGCCATGCTGGGAGCTGCGATCCCATAAAATTATGACCCATCACCTTATGTTCCCAACACATGGTCACATGAAGCTGGAAACTGGCTAAAATAGATGGTTTAGAGCAGCGGTTCTCAACCTGTGGGTCGAGACCCCTTTGGGGGTCAAACGACCCTTTCACAAGGGTCACCTAAGACCATCCTGCATATCAGATGTTTACATTACGATTCATAACAGTAGCAAAATTACAGTTATGAAGTAGCAATGAAAATAATGTTATGGTTGGGGGTCACCACAACATGAGGAACTGTATTAAAGGGTCGCAGCATTAGGAAGGTTGAGAACCACTGGTTTAGAGAATAAATCAAATTGGACTTATTCCCACCATCTCATCTTTCCAAAAGACCGCCTTCTTAAAGATTAAACAATGTTCTTTTTTTCAGAATTTGCAAAACTAGTATATCCAGGGGGGGAATGTTACTGCACCCAGCCCCTTCCATTGCAGCCATCCTGAAGTCTGGCATGTGTGATTGCCAAAGGCCCTTGGTTTTCAGATGCTCTGCTTGTGCAGCGCCCGCCTCTTTCCCGTTGGTTGTTGCCATGCTTTGACTCCATTTCTCTCAGGTCCTATAGAGTCAGGGTCCTATTTTTCACCCTCATATTTATACCTTTACCTTTCAAGGAAAAAAGGCTGCTTGGTATTGTTGAAAGAGGACAGGATCATCTTAGATCCTTCACCTTTTCCTCCCCAAAACTTCTAGACCTGGGTCTTGCCCAATTCCAGATATTAGGAATGATAGGCATTTTAAGCAGATCGAGGTAGAAAAACAGTATAGATAATGGCTGGGTTACCCTTCTCCTACTCTCAAAGCCCTACTATCCCTGAAAATGCAAAAACAGTCTCCTGGGGGGAGGGGAGGGGGAGAGAAGCCTCAGCAAGATTATGTCTAGCTCTGACTAGTCACAAGGTCCAGAACCCTTCAGACAGAGTCTAGGCCTCCTGGGGGGGGGGGATAAAAGAAGGGCCACCACCAAGAAGCACTCTTAACTACCAGAATGTATCTGTAGTGGCCGTTCTTTTATCTGCTGTAAGCTCAAAAGAAGATGTGATACATACATACAGTGGAATACAACTCAGCCGCAAGAAAAGATGAAATACTGCCATTTGTGACAACATGGATGGACCTTGAGAATATTAAACTAAGTGAAATAAGTCAGAAAAACCTGAGAACCATATGATTTCACTCAATGTGGAATATAAAACTGAAACTCATGAACACAGGCAGCAGAGGAAAGGGGGTGGAGATGGGGTGAGGGGTTGGAAGGGGCTTAAAATACGGTGACAGAAGATGGCTTGGCTTTGGTGGTGGGCACATAGGGCAATATACATATCTTGTATCATACAAATGTATACTTGATACCTCTGTGACCCTATTAACCAAGGTCACCCCAATACATTTTTTTAAAGAATGCTTTTACAAGAGATCTGACCTTCTGTTAGGAGTTCTTAAGATTTGAACTCCAATGAAATCTTGTCAGAGATAGTGTCATAGAGACAAGAAACTAACATCAAAACAAACAAATAGCATTAGCATGGACTACAGTGGGGCCTTGACTTACAAGTTTAATTTGTTCCGAGACCGAGCTCGATAAGGAGCTCGTTAACTCAAATTACTCTGTCAACTCAATGCAAAAAATCGGCCGAGAGACAGCTGGTATCTCAAAAAACTCTTCAGTCGGGACACTCGTAAGTCAAGGCCCCACTGTATTGCCTTTTTCAGGGACAGTTTTGCTAAAAGCATTGTTCATTTAGACAGGGAAGTGAACTACCTGTCCTGTCTAGCTCTTTGTGCCGTCATTATTTCATTGGAGTGTCCAGTCTCCTGGTTCAGCTTTAAGATCCTGGTCTGAACTTCTGCAGCTGGAGGACTAGTTAGTTGGAAGGAAATGGCTCATGAGGGAAAAGGTCATACTCTCAAAATTCTTCTTAATAACTCGTCAATTGCTTGCTCAATCTCCCACTGACCTCTGGAGAGAGTCTATGATCTTTAAACTGGCTTGCCCCCAAAGCAAACTGGTTTCGCTGTCCTTTCAGCAGGTCATGTTCATTTGGAACTTTGTTCTCTTCGTCTGGTTTTCCTCTGTCCTTCTCCAAATCTATTCTGCTTCTTTGAAAAGTTGGTTCCTCTATGCTAGGTCACAATATTCTTGTTTGTTTGTTTGTGTGGGTTTTTTGTGTGTTTTTTTTTCTCATTAAACTTTGTTATTTTGATGGGTCTCAAAATCCTGTGACAGATTTTTGGTCATGTTGTTTCCATTAAAAAGTACTGATTTTAAAAACTAATAACTTAAAAACTGCCACACACACAAAAGAACCAAATGGTCCACAAAACATTCTCCTTTCCTTCTGAAGGTTTTACGATGCATTGTAATCATTAACCAGTCTTTTACTATTAAACTTAAATGGCCAATTGAGACAAACAGTTCTGAGACCGTTCTTCCACCACTGATTCAGACTGGGGTGGCAGGTGTTGGAAATAATATTCACTTAGCCTTTTGAGCTTTCTGGGCAGACTTGGTGGCTTTGCCAGCTCCAGCTGCCTTCTCGTCCACTGCTTTGATGACACCCGCAGCAACTGTCTCATGTCATGAACAGCAAAACGGCCCAGAGGAAGGTAGTCAGAGAAGCTCTCAACACACATGGGCTTGCCAGGAATCATATCGATGATGGCAGCATCACCAGATTTCAAAAACTTGGGGCCATCTTCCAGCTTTTTCCCAGAACGACGATCAATCTTCTCCTTCAGCTCAGCAAATTTGCAAGCAGTGTGAGCTGTGTGACCATCCAGCACCGGTGCATAGCCAGCACCGATCTGGCCTGGGTGGCTCAGGACAATCACCTGAGCTGTGAAGCCAGCTGCTTCCATTGGTGGATCATTTTTGCTGTCACCAGCCACATTGTCACAGCGAACATCTTTGACAGACATGTTCTTGACATTGAGGTCCACATCGTCCCCAGGAAGAGCTTCACTCAAAGCTTCATGGTGCATTTCAACAGACTTTACTTCAGTTGTAACATTGACTGGAGCAAAGGTGACCACCATGCCAGGTTTAAGAACACCAGTCTCCACTCAGCCCACAGGGACAGTACCAACACCACCAATTTTGTAGACATCCTGGAGGGGCAGACGCAGGGGCTTGGCAGTTGGACGAGTTGGTGGCAGGATGCAATCCAGAGCTTCAAGCAGTGTGGTTCCACTGGCATTGCCATCTTTACGGGTGACTTCCATCCCTGGAACCAAGGCATGTTAGCACTTGGCTCCAGCATGTTGTCACCATTCCGACCAGAAATTGGCACAAAGGCTACTGTGTCAGGGTTGAAGCCAATTTTCTTAATGTAGGTGCTGACTTCTTTAACAATCTCCTCATGTCTTTTCTGGCTATAGGGTGGCTCAGTGGAATCCATTTTGTTAACACCAACCATCAGCTGTTTCACACCCAGTATGTAGGCCAGAAGGGCGTGCTCACAGGTCTGTCCATTCTTGGAGATACCTGCTTCAAATTCACCAACACCAGCAGCAACAATCAGGACAGCACAGGCAGCCTGAGATGTGCCTGTGATCATGTTTTTGATGAAGTCTCTGTGCCCTGGGGCATCAATGATGGTCACATAATACTTGCTGGTCTCGAATTTCCACAGGGAGATGTCAATGGTGATACCTCGCTCCCATTCAGCTTCCAGTTTATCCAAGACCCAGGCATACTTGAAGGAGCCCTTCCCCGTCTCAGCAGCCTCCTTCTCGAATTTCTCCATGGTTCTCTTGTCGATGCCCCCACATTTGTAGATCAGATAGCCAGTAGTGGTGGACTTGACGGAATCTACGTGACCAATGACAACGATGTTGATGAGTCTTTTCCTTTCCCATCTTGGGTTTGAGTTTCTGGTGGTTTTCACGACACCTGTGTTCTGGCGGCAAACCCGTTGCGAAAAAGCTGTGTTTTGTTTTGTTTTGTTTTTATAGCACTTGTATATACCTGCCAAAATAAGAGGCACAGGATGTCTAAGGTTAATGTTGTCAGTGTATATCTTGGGTCTACAAGTGGGTTTTAAATCCTTAGAAACCATGGACACTGGCTTACATTTATTTTCCTATTAATAAGACAAAGCACTTGAAATTTATCTTAAAGTTCAAAAGTAATTGTCAGCTTATTTGCAAATACTTTTCCTAGCCCAGGAATCATAGTTTTCCTCTGAATATTCACATTTATGCTGTGGTATGCTTATGCATTGATCAAAATACATGCTCTGTATACAAAGAAAAAGCAACCAATTTTTTTGTTACAACATGGAATAGTTGTCTCTATGGGTGTCATGGTTAATATCTGTTTAAATGGAAAATTACAAGTACAGATAAAAAAATTTTGGTTAATAGATTTTTTATTATTAACAGATGTAAATCCTCTGATAGTAATTGGCAATAAAATCTGCTGTATTCTTGTAGGCATTTTAGGCGACAGATAATTTGCTGAATACTTTGCTGCTTACTTGCGTCAGATTTGTTTTGTTACCTTGAGGTGTCCCCTGACTGCCCTTAGACCCAGTTTTTTGTTTCAGGGAAACATTTGTAACAATGAACTTTTAATAAGAGTAGGTGCTTTAAATAAAATGCTAATTGTAAATTATTAGACATTATAGAAACATACAAAGAGTAAAAAGCATCCTACCCCTCAACCCTAGCCCCAGCGGGAACTACTATAAACAAATTGGCACAGGGGCCGGCAAACTATAGCCTGGCACCTGTTCTTGCAAATAAATTTTGTTGGAACAAGCCACACCCATTCACTTCTATATTGTCTAGGGCTGCTTTTGCACTACAACAGTGAAACTGAGTAGTTGTGAGACTGTATGGCCAGCAAAGCCTAAAATATTTACCATCTGGCCCTTTATAGAAAGTTTGCTGACTCCTAATTTAATATGGCATATTCACTTCCAGTTTTTTTTACATATGTACAAATGTACATTTGTTTTTTTAAAATCTTACTTATATGTGCCCTGGCCAGTGTCATTCAATGGTTAGAGTGTCAGCAGGCAGTGCCTGGGTTAAATTCTTGTTCAAGTGTACATACCTGGGTTGCAGTTCGCCCCCCACTCCCCGGTTGGGGTGGGTACAGGAGGCAACCAGTCAATGTGTATCTCTCACATCGATATTTCTCTCTCTTTCGCTCTCTCTCTCTCCCCCTCCCTTCCTTCCACTCTCTCTAAAAAGCAATGGAAAAATATCCTCAGGTGAGGATTAACAAAACAACAACAAAAATCTTACTGAAATGTACCATGCGTACTAAAAATTGCATCAATGTAATTATACAGCTTGATGAATTTTCACAAAGTGAACATCCCCAAATAACCAGCACCCCATTCAACAAATAGAACATTTCTAACAACTTAGAAGCCTACCTCATGCTCCTTTCCTGTCACTATCACCCCTTACCGGTGACTTTATCCTGATTTTTTGTTTTGTTGGTTTTTTTTTATAGGTTACTAGAGGCCTGGTGCATAAAATTGAGGGGGGGTCCCTCAGCCCAGCCTGCGCCCTCTCGCAGTCCAGGAGCCCTCAAGGGGATGTCCAACTGCCATGGAGGCAGGAGAAGCTCCCACCACCGCCACTGAGCTCGCTGAGTGGTTTTTGGCTGAGTGGTGATGCCCCTGTGGTAACACACTGACCACCAGGGGGAGGCTCCTTAACTGAGCGTCTTCCCCCTGGTGGTCTGTGCACGTCATAGCAACCAATCATTCTGCTGTTCGGTCGATTTGCATATTAGCCTTTTATTATATAGGATTTTTGTCTGTTTTGAACTTAGAAACTAAGTACATATACATTATGTGTTCTGTGCCTAGCTTCTTTTGTTCAACATTATGTTTTAAGAATCACCCTTATTGTTGCATATGAAAACACTTTATTTATTCCCATTACCTATAGCATTTAACTATGTAAACTGCCGAACTTTATCCATTCTATACTGCTTGTGGATTTTTTGTGTCATTTTCAGTTTGGGGCTATTTTGAATAATGGAGAAATAAACATTCTAAAAAATGTCCTTTGGTGAATGTATACAGGCATTTCTCAAACATCCTATTCTGTAACAACTTTCCATGCAAATCCATGTAGAACTACTTTATTTTGTTTCAACTCTATTGCATTCAACTATATGATGTTCTAAAACATATTTCCCTGTTGTTGGAAAATAGTCATTCAGTTATGTGGCAGAGACTGCTAATTGTTCCCTAAAATCCATTCTGCTTCTGTCTATGATAATAGTCCTTTCACGTTTTTAACTAGGCTCCTGGCTGCCCAGGATAAACACTGTATTTTTCAATCTTCCTTACAGGTACATAAAATAGTGTGATTAAGTTCTAGACAATAGAATGTAAGTAGAAGCATCCTAAGAGATAGGATGCTTACCCCTCTGTCTTTCTACCTCCATTTCTCCATCCTACGGGCTGTGAGCACATGCTGCCATCTTTATCTGTGAGGTTGATGCCAATACGATGGTGCCACAGACATATAAAATTAAGTTTTATACCTGCCCTGGACTGCCCACCTGGGATTCTACATGAAGGAAAAATGGATATCCATCTTATTTGAGCTACAATCGTTTTTCTGCTACTTATAACTAAAATTAATTCAACTTATACAAGTTAGTTTCCAATTTTTGTTTTACACACATATGACAGAGAACATCTTTTTATATTATTTTATATTTTTGTGTATCTATTTTATTTTTAAAAAATCACTGAATTGAGTGAAGTTTTGTCCCTAAGTACATTGGGTGTCAATTTGCTCATATGTTAAAAAAAAAGAAACAATAAAAACAAAATAAAAGAACCAATGACCAAACTCTAATTTTCTTTTTCATGTCTTTGTTGAGGGAAGTTGAGCAACTTTTCATTTGAAGAGTGTATTTTTTTCTTCATGTGTGACTTTTCTGTTCAAATGCTTTGCCCACTTTTCCATTTTAAAAGCTCTTAATAATTATTTTAACCAATATTTACATATGGTTTATCTTTTAATTTTTTTTGGTTAGCTTTATGTTTTTTGCTATATTCTAGGACAAGGTTTCATCATTCTTACAAAATTAAGATATTCCTACACATTTCTTTTCTAGAAGAAATTTAGAGTCAGGTACTCAAGTTCCAAAAATATAGATTTGATAATTTGATTGAAATTTTGTTAAACATATTTAGGCTGCAGGAGGCTAGGATAATTAACATATAATGATATTATATATTCTCATTTAGTCAGGTTTTTTTTCCATTTAGTTAAGTCTTATAGTCTAAGTAACATTTTATAGATTTATGCATGTGGTTATACTCATGTGGTTTTTTCTGTGTATACTAGTAATAAGATATTTTAAAGTTGTTAATATGAATTAGAAATTTTTATCTTTAAAATTTCAATTTGATTAAGGATGGTTTATGATAATTCTCTTGAGTTTCATATTATCTTATTTTAAAATACTTTTAAAATTGAGATATGGGGGAAAGGAATTCCGCGGGTTTGCTGGCGCCGGGAGATTTGAGATTTGGATTTTGTGATTGCGGAAAACTGAGACTAAAGGGGGCATCCTGAGGAACTGACCAGACCATGCAGTGCCCATAAGAGAGGAGCGTTTCCCAGATCATGCAGTGCTGCCTCCTGATCACCACGCCCTCTATCTGAGGAACAGCAGCTATACGTGAAGCCTCCCCCCACCAGCCAGAACAGCCACCACAGCTGTGAACAGCACCCACCAGAGAGCTGCTGCCAACTGGGAAGCAGCTGCTACCGCAACCGTCCGAGCAGCAACCACAACCCAAGGAGCCCCTGCCACCCAGGGAGCAGCCACTGAACGACTCAACATCTACATATGTCAGCGAGATCAAACATGGGTAGGCAAAGAAACCCCCAAAGGAAAGAAAAGGAGGACTTGCCAGAAAAGCAGCTAAGTGATACAGAGGCATGCAACATGACAGAAAAAGAATTCAGAATAAGGGTCCTAGAGTGCATACACCGGACGGAGGAAAAAGTCAACAACTTATTCAAGAAGCAAGAAGAAACAGATGAAAAAATCAACAGCTTATGCAAGAAGAAAGAAGAAACAGATGAAAAAATCAATAACTTATGTAAGACCCAACAAGAAATGAAGAGCAATATAGCTGCAATAAAAAACACCATTGAAAGCATCAACAGTAGACTAGGAGAAGCGGAGGACTGAATTAGTGAATTAGAAGACAAGGAAGCAAAACACACCCAAACTGTACTGCAATTGGAGAAAAAAGTTAAAAGACAGGAGGAGAGCCTAAGGGAGCTTTGGGACAACATGAAGCGAAACAACATACGAATAATAGGGGTGCCAGAACAACAGAAAGATAAACATGGATTAGAAAACCTATTCGAAGAAATAATATCAGAAAACTTCCCTGAGGTGGGGAAGAAAAAAGTCACACAAGCACAGAGAGTCCCAAACAAGGTGAACCCGAAAAGACCCACACCAAGACACATCATAATTACCATGGCAAGTGTTCAGGACAAAGAGAGAATCTTAAAGGCTGCAAGAGAGAGACGGAAAGTTACATGCAAGGGATCTCCCATTAGACTATCAAATGATTTCTCAACAGAAACACATCAGGCCAGAAAAGAATGGACAGAAATTTACAAAGTGATGCAAAGCAAAGGACTGAATCCAAGAATACTCTATCCAGCAAGGCTATCATTCAAATTTGAAGGGGAAATAAGAAGCTTCACAGACAAAAGAAGTCTAAGGGAGTTTATCACCACCAAGCCAGCAATGCAAGAAATGCTAAAGGGACTGGTGTAAAAAGAAGAAATAAAAAGCTCAGAAAGAAAACAGCCACACAAAAAAAGAAATGGCTACAAACAAGTACCTTTCAATAATAACTTTAAATGTAAACGGACTAAATGCTCCAACCAAAAGACATCGAGTGGCTGAATGGATAAAAAAACATGACCCATACATTTGCTGTCTACAAGAGACCAACCTCATTAGAAGGGACTCACACAGACTGAAAGTGAAGGGATGGAAAAATATCTTCCAGGCAAATGGAAAGGAAAAGAAAGCTGGGGTAGCAATACTTATATCGGACAAAATAGACCTCAAAGTGAAGGCCATAACCAGAGATAAGGAAGGCCACTTCATAATACTAAAGGGATCAATACAACAAGAAGATATAACCCTGGTAAACATTTATGCACCCAATACAGGAGCATCCAAATACATAAAAAAACTCCTGGAAGATATCAAAGGAGAGATCGACAACAATACAATCATAGTAGGGGACTTTAATACACCACTGACATCTCTGGATAAATCCTCTAGGCAAACAATCAGCAAAGAAACAGCAACCCTAAATGACTCACTTGACCAGATGGACTTAATTGACATCTTCAGAACACTTCACCCCAAAGCCACGGAATATACATTCTACTCAAGGGCTCATAAGACACATTCAAAAATAGACCACATATTGGGTCACAAACAAAGTCTCCCCAAATTCAAGAAGATTGAAATCATACCAAGCATCTTCTCAGATCACGATGGCATAATATTAGAAATGAACTACAAAAAAAAACAACCCAAAATACTCAAACACTTGGACGCTGAATAGCAAGTTATTAAATATTGATTGGGTTACCAATGAGATCAAAGAAGAAATTAAAAGCATCCTGGAAACTAATGACAATGAAAACACAACAATCCAAAACCTATGGGACGCAATGAAAGCAGTCCTGAGAGGGAAGTTTATAGCTCTACAGGCCTATCTCAAAAAGCAAGAAAAAATGGTAGTAAATCATCTAACTCTACAACTCAAAGAATTAGAAAGAGAGCAACAAGAAAACCCCAGAGTGAGCAGAAGGAAGGAGATAATAAAGATTAGAGCAGAAATAAATGACATAGAGACCAAAAACACAATACAGAAAATCAATGAAACCAAGAGCTGGTTCTTTGAAAGGATAAACAAGATTGACAAACCTCTAGCCAGGCTCACCAAGAAGCAAAGAGAGAGGACCCAAATAAACAAAATCAGAAACGATAGAGGCGAAATAACAACAGACCCCACAGAAATACAAATGATTGTTAAAAAATACTATGGACAGCTCTACTCCAACAAACTAGACAACCTGGAGGAAATGGACAAATTCCTAGAAAAATACAACATTCCAAAACTCAATCAGGAAGAATCTAAAAATCTCAATAGACCAATAACTATGGAAGAAATTGAAGCAGTCATCAAAAAGCTTCCAGCAAACAAAAGCCCAGGACCAGACGGCTTCACAGGGGAGTTTTACCAAACATTCAAGGAAGAACTAAAACCTACCCTACTCAGACTACTACAAAAAATTCAAGAGGAAGGAACACTTCCAAGCTCATTCTATGAAGCCAGCATCACCCTAATACCAAAACCAGGTAAAGACAACACAATGAAAGAGAATTACAGGCCAATATCCCTCATGAACATAGATGCCAAAATCCTCCACAAAATCTTAGCAAATCGGATCCAGCAGTACATCAGAAAGATCATACACCATGACCAAGTAGGATTTATCCCAGGGATGCAAGGATGGTACAATATACGCAAATCAATAAACGTGATACATCACATAAACAAATTGAAAGAAAAAAACCACATGGTCATATCAATTGATGCAGAAAAAGCATTTGACAAAATCCAACACCCATTTTTGATAAAAACTCTCAGCATGGTGGGAGTAGAAGGATCATACCTCAACATAATAAAAGCCATATATGACAGGCCCACAGCCAACATCATACTCAATGGACAAAAACTAACACCATTTCCCCTAAGAACAGGAACAAGACAAGGATGCCCACTCTCACCACTCCTGTTCAACATAGTCCTGGAAGTATTAGCCATTGCAATTAGACAAGAAGAAGAAATAAAAGGCATCCAAATTGGAAAAGAGGAAGTAAAACTGTCCTTATTTGCAGATGACATGATATTATACATACAAAACCCTAGAGACTCCGTCAAAAAACTACTTGACTTAATACATGAATTTGGCAAAGTAGCAGGAAACAAAATTAATGCCAAGAAATCCGAGGCATTTCTATACACCAATAGTGAACTTTCAGAAAGAGAGATTATAAAAACAATACCATTTACCATCGCACCAAAAAAATTAAGCTACCTAGGAATAAGCTTAACTAAAGAGGTAAAAGACCTCTACTCAGAAAACTACAGGACGTTGAAAAAAGAGATAGAGGAAGACATAAACAGATGGAAGAACATACCGTGTTCATGGATTGGTAGAATCAACATCATTATAATGTCCATACTACCCAAAGCAATCTATAAATTCAACGCACTTCCCATTAAAATACCAACAGCATACTTCACAGATCTAGAACGAACTCTCCAAAAATTCATCTGGAATAAAAAAAGACCCCGAATAGCTGCAGCAATCCTGAGAAAGAACAAAGTAGGTGGGATCTCAATACCAGATATCAAGCTGTATTACAAAGCCACTGTTCTCAAAACTGCCTGGTACTGGCACAAGAACAGACATATAGATCAATGGAATAAAATAGAGACCCCAGAAATCGGCCCGAACCAATATGCTCAATTAATATTTGACAAAGGAGGCAAGAACATACAATGGAGCCAAGATAGTCTCTTCAATAAATGGTGTTGGGAAAATTGGACAGATATATGCAAGAAAATGAAACTAGACCACCAACTTACACCATACACAAAAATAAACTCAAAATGGATAAAGGACTTAAATGTAACATGGGAAACCATAAAAATTCTAGAAGAATACAAAGGCAACAAAATCTCAGACATATGCCGAAGCAATTTCTTCACTGATACAGCTCCTAGGGCAGTTGAAACTAAAGAGAAAATGAACAAATGGGACTACATCAAAATAAAAAGCTTCTGCACAGCAAAAGAAACCATCAACAAAACAACAAGAAAGCCCACTGCATGGGAAAACATATTTGCCAATGTCATATCTGATAAGGGCCTAATCTCCAAAATTTATAGGGAACTCATACAACTTAACAAAAAGAAGATAAACAATCCAATCAAAAAATGGGCAAAGGATCTAAATAGACACCTTTCAAAAGAGGACATTCAGAAAGCCAAGAGACATATGAAAACATGCTCAAAGTCACTAATCATCCGAGAGATGCAAATCAAAACAACAATGAGGTACCATCTTACACCTGGTAGAACTGGCCATCATCAACAAAACAAAAAAGGAGGGGGGCTGGAGAGGATGGGGAGAAAAAGGCTCTCTTGTGCGCTGCTGGAGGGAATGCAGACTGCTGCAAAAAAATATAAAAAGATTTTTTGCAGTTTCCTCAAGGAAATGGAAATGTTACTCCCATTTGACCCTGTGGTCCTAATTCTAGGAATACAGCCCAAGCAACCAGAAAGGGGAATGGGACCCGATATTTTCTCCCGTATGGTCATAGCAGTACAAATCACTAGAGCTAAGATCTGGCCCCCCCCTCAATGCCCGTCGGGAGAAAAATGGGTTAGACTACCCGTGGTACATCTACACGA
>NW_005871066.1:7630581-7686355 GCF_000147115.1 Myotis lucifugus
AACGGCATGGATAGAGCTGGAGAGCATTATGCTAAGTGAAATAAGCCAGTCAATGAAGGAAAAATACCACATGATCTCACTCATTCATGGATAATAGAGACCATTATAAACTTTTGAACAATAATAGATACAGAGGCAGAGCTGCCTCACACAGATTGTCAAACTGCAGCAGGAAGGCCGGGGAGGGTTGGGGGGCAGGAGGGAGGGGGGTAAGAGATCAACCGAAAGACTTGTATGCATGCATATGAGCATAACCAATGGACATAAGACACTCGGGGGTAGGGGAAGCCGTGGTATTGTCAAGGGCGGGGGGAAAAAAAAGGACACATATGTAATACCCTTTGTAATGCTTTAAGCAATAAAAAAAAAAAAGATTTAAACAAAAAAAATTGAGATATAATTGACATATAACATTATATTAACTTTAATTACATTAGTTACATTAGTTTTAGGTACAATATAATGATTATATATAATATATATACCATAATATATATAGTGAAATTATTGCCATAATAAGTTTAGTAACATTTATCACCTCTTATAGTTACAAAATTACTTATTTCCTTGTTGTACAAACTAAGTCTTGTATTATCGTTTACCTGTCCCTAAATTCAATGCTTTTTTATTTTCTAAAAACCATATCCAGTGGCAAATAATTTATGTTCAATTCTAATATGTTTAGTCTCATTTAATACATTATTTTTTCATGTAAATAAAAAGTGGTTTGTCTTTTTTTTAGAATAGTTTACTAATTTTAAATTTTTTTTAGAGAGAGAGGAAGGTAGAAGAGAGGAACATTGATGTGAGAGCGTAACATTGACAGGCTGCTGCCTGCACGCTCCCTACTGGGGATCAAGCCAGCAACCCGGGCATATGCCCTCATCAGGAATTGAACCAGCAGCTCTTCAGTGCATGGATGACACCCAACCAAATGAGCCACACTGGCCAGGGCAAAAGTGGTTTGTCTTTAATTGTAACAGAATTTCTTACACTTGAGGTTGCTAAGTAAGAGAAGGGACATTTACAAAGCCTTATTTTAGCCCAGTTACTCAGAAGACTTCCTCACTTTGTTTCCTTTCCCCTTACAAGCACATTCAGAATGTCATCAGTTCTTTCATTATTTTACTTTCTTCATCCCTACCACCTTAGTGAAAGCTTTTATGTCTTGACCATGTTGGCCACAAAGACCTATTAAAATGGTGTGAAAAATGGACATAGGTTCCCATGTCTGGCCTCTGGCATCAAAATCAAATTCAGTAGGCCCAGCATAATGCTATCAATTGGCAAAGTGTTTCTTTCATTAAAAAAAAAAAAAAAAAAAAGCCTAACCCAAGTCTTTTTTTGTTTTCAAATCCTCACCAGAGAATATTTTTCCACTGAGATTGGTTGCTTCCTGCATACACCCTGACCAGGGCCCAGCTTGGGAGCCTGCAACTAAGGTACGTGCCTTTGACCTTGACTGGAATTGAAGCCGGGACCCTTTGGTCCGCAGGCCGACGCTCTATCCACTGAGCCAATCCAACTAGGGCCCAACCCAAGTCTTGAGATAAAATTTGGAAATGATTATACTGGGATATACTGTGGAGCTCAATAATCTAGAAACTTCTGCAACAGAAAGCAAAGTGATTTGGAAATTGCTTCACTGTCATAGAGAAAATATTTTGGCCACTCTGAGGGACGTTCCAGGCATTCGTTTGAGTCTTACCTCAGTCACATAACCCCTTCAGGTCAGCAGAAAGGTCAAAAAACAACTGGCCAGAGTTCAGAATGAGCATGCTTTTGAGATTTGTGAGAAGGAGAATTCAGATCTCAAGTCTGCAGACACTCTGGCCATAATTCATTTGCTATTGATACCATATGATTGCAATGACGTTCAATGGTGTAAGGGCAATACTTGCTGCCAAGACAAAAAAAAATTGCATGAAGCTTTCTGATTTTGGCTACTCATGTAACAAAGATCTAATTTTGGTTATTTTCTTTCTTCCTTTCTTTTTTAACCCTCCAAGGACCTTGTGGTCATTCTTCGCTTCAATCTCCAACTATTCTCTTCCCAATTGGTCAAGATAGAAATTTTTTAGGTTTGCAGAGACTATCTCCTTTAAGATTACAAGAAGATGCAAAGAAAACATTTGGCCTGTAATTTATTCCACAGGTAAAATGTTACTTCTTTCTCTTTTATAAGCAGTACCACCAGAATACAATCTTAAAGATCTAATGGGAGAGAGGCTTGCCTATAGAATTTACTTTCTGCTGATGTTGGCAGTTGGGGGTGGGGGAACCTCCCAACCCAGATCCATTCATTCTGGAAATGTAAATGCTTTTATTCTCCAGAAGATGGAAGAGTAAGTTATACTCACCTCCTAAGAATAAATGAAGTTCTTAGACTTGCCTAGTTGCAATGATATACTTAATTCAAATTAGTTGAAACAAGCAATCCCTGGCACAGGCACTTATGCCACCAATGGATGCTAGTGTTTTGGCTTTGTTTGGTGAATTGGTAGTCAAATTGATCCTTACTATTCAGACTGCCTCTTATTCTTCTGAGGGCCACAATTATCTAGCTGGCTCATTTGATTTTTGTCAGAAAGATCCTAAAACTGAAGTGAATCAGTTCAAGCACAAAATCAGGAAATGAGATGGAAATAATGAAAGGTGGTCGGTAAGATTTCTACAAATAAAAAATAACATTTCAGTGTTTCTAATGTTTTCAATACAAGTGTATTAAATTGCTATTAGTTTTACTTTTTAAAAATATATTTTATTGATTTTTTTTTTACAGAGAGGAAGGGAGAGGGGTAGAGAGTTAGAAACATCGATCCGCTGCCTCCTGCATACCTCCTACTGGGGATGTGCCCACAACGAAGGTGCATGCCCTTGACCAGAATCGAATCTGGGACCTTTCAGTCCAAAGGCTGACACTCTATCCACTGAGCCAAACTGGTTAGGGCTAGTTTTCCTTTTTAAAATGTCCCTGTATGTTTATAAGCTACAGTAAAAAAGTTTTTAATGTGTTGACAAAAATTTTTAAAGGTCCCAGAACAATGGTAACTTCCCCCCCTGAGGTTAATAAGATTGTTTGCACACTGTGCACAGTCATTTTTATGGTCTCTCACTACTGAGCAAAGCAAAGATGGCCTGTGTATCTGAGCTGGGCCAGTACAATGGGAAGGGAAGCAACATGGTAGACATAACGTAAAGCGAAAATGCCAGGACCATGATTAAGTGGCTGTGAAGAATAGGTTGAAGATTACACAGGGCAGAGCAAGAGTAGGCTCACAGTTGTGAGTACGCGAAACACAGTTTATTCTTGTATTACTATTTATTAATTATTGTTTTGCTTTCCATGTGAACAACTGTAAACCTACTTTTGCCCAAATCTGTAGTGGGTATGCTTAGCAGGGAGCAAAAATAAGTACAGAGTTGTTAGAAGAAGAAAATGGGAAAAGAACCTTGTTTTGGAGACAGACTCCAGGACAGGTTTGGTTTAAGAAAAGGACGGTTGTGACCTTCAGAAACAGTATGATTATTTAGGAAAGATTCAGATATGTAAAATATCTGATGTGACCGGGCACCAAAATTTGACAATTTGTAATACGGTTGTGGGACAGACACAAAGTCTACCTTTAAAAAATGTAAAAGAGCTTCTGCATTTTCTAAATCTGGCTGGCTTAGCGCTAGTTGGTGTGGCTCAGTTGGTTGGACGTTGTTTTGTGCACCAAAGGGTCAGGGTCACGGGTTTGATTCCCAGTCAAGGCACGTACAAGAGGTAACCTGTCCATGTTCCTCTCTCACATCAATGTCCCTCTTAACCCTTCTCCCTGTCTCTCTCTCCCTATCTTTCAAATCAATAAAAACATGTACTCGTGTGAGGATTTAAAAATAATAAAAATAAATAAATCTGTCTGGTTTAGGCATGGTTATTTTTAAAAGATAAGTTGTCCTCCTTGAAGATTTGCCTCTTTAGTGACAAATGTCACCTTTCTGCATCTTAAAGAGATGCTATTTCAGAATTAAGGCTGACAAAGGCAGTTAAAAGAGGGATGCACATCAGTGTCCCAGGGTCAGGAAAAAAGGAACTTCTCCTAGGGGAGGAGTGATGAACCAGAGGGTCCAGCCAGCGGAGAGAGAAGACCATGCCTCACAGGAGGAATCAGAACTGAGACCCCTGCCCTCCAGAGCTTCAGCTAGGAAGGCTATTGCTCTGTAGTGTGAAGAGCAGTCCTCATTCACCATATTTGTTGACGTGATTGATTAAGTTGGATAAAGTACAGAGAAGAGGAGTTCTTTATGATAGGCCAGATTCCATGAGTGGGAATTCCTGGGAGTCGAATAGGGAGAGAATACGCCCCAATGGAAGAGACTTTCCAGTAACCTCTTCCGTTCCACTCTCCACCCCGCCCTAAATCACTCACCCAAGAAATACATTGCTGGACGCTGAAGTGGCCACAGCTGTGGTCCTAAGAACACATCAGGATACAAAATGAATCATTCCCTCCTTTAGTTAACTTTTTTTTTTTGAGTATGCAGCATAAAGGACAGGTGCTATTGGAATAATAAACACCATTAAAGTGTTTGGAAGTGCAGTCAGTTTCCATGAACAAAAGCTTTCCAAAGAGCCATAAATTTTTGTAAGGTCAAAGAACTAAAATTTTCCCTGTATCAGTATTAAGCAAAAAGGTCATTAATGCTTCAGGGGACTGTAATGGGTCTGGAAGAGGTTGACTTAATCCTCCCCTTCTGCAGTTTATCAGATCACCCTGTGCGCCTCCTCCACTGCCAGACCCCTGGCTGGCTGGAGCAGAGCCACTGGCTGACGCCCTGCCCAGCCAGGCAGGGCCTGCAGGCAGCCACCCAAACTGTCAAGGTCTTCTATGACTTATGTAGACTCATTCTCAGATGAGGATCTCCATCTCTGACCCTCCCATCCCCCCAAAAAAACCCAAGATCAGTCCTCTATGCTCCCAATGAAAAAGGAGAGGTACTTATAGTCTTTTATTCTATCAGGACTGAAAAAAATGCAACTCCCAAAGCATTTAGGATTGTAGGTATAGAGACCAGGTCCTTCCGTCACAACAAGATCCTCAGAGAAAAGAGAGAGGACAGGCTTACAGATGCCACAGGTGCTTGGACTCACATGTTGCCCCCAAAAGTTGAGCTTTTCCTCTAATTCTAAAAGGTCTGGCTTTGATCATCATTTTGTCATAGATGCCTTCTCTCAGGAAGCTGATAATAAACTGTAATATTTTCAACTTGTACTATGTCCAGGGCGTGTGTGTGTAGTGTGTGTGTGTGTGTGTGTGTGTGTGTGTGTGTAATATTTTCTTAGTTAAATCCTACCACCTCTAATGCAGAAAGTATTTCATTGCACAAATATGAAAAAGAATACTTAGTGACTTTCTCAAAGATACCGATTTTAGCTGGCTTGACTGCCAAGAGTACCAGGCAAAGAGGATCCAGTTTCCTTAAGGAAAACGAGGGTTTGCTCATCTTCCAAAGCAGCTCTGATCATTGTCTACAGTCACTGGTCTTGCAGTTCTTTGAGCCCTTCCTAATGAGACCCTAAAAACTTGTTTCTGAGCATAGCCTGAGTTTTTCATACACAATTACTACACTCTCCCCTCCCCACTCCAACCCATCTAATGTGAGACATCACAGACATTCCTTCAGGAAAAGAAATGCAAATAATTCCCTTCCACTGATTTGTAGACAGTTCCATTAACCTCACCCAAGTTCCCATGCTGTGGTTTTCAAAAAAGACCAAGTTCTCAGACAGTATTCTTCATCTATTTATCTGTAGTCTCAAAAGCAATATATGTATATATATACTAGAGGCCCAATGCACAAAATTCGTGCAAGAATAGGCCTTCCTTCCCTCGGCTGCTGGCACCGGCTTCCCTCTGGCTCCCAGGACCTGGGCTTCCCTCGAAGCCCTGGCTTTGTCCAGAAGGTTGTCCAGAAGGACGTCTGGTCTAATTAGCATATTACGCTTTTATGATTATAGATACCAATATTAAAATAACTGTGCTGTCCTTTTAAGAATTTACCTTCGTGTATAAATACAAATAATGGATCAACTTATCAAAGAGACTTATTATGTAAGAACTCCATTATGAGAGTTTAATGATGGAAAACATTCATTAATGAGTTTGTACATTTCACAAAGGAAGACTGATATATTCCAAATACACATTGTTAAGTTAAATATAATTTCCACCCCAAGAGAAATACCTCCTCCCCGCCCCCCACCCTTTATCCTAATGTAAAATTCTGGAGTTGGCTTTCAAAGCTGTATCTTGGCTCTGAAATCTTCAACTCACCATCCTCAGGATTCCAAAACACACCCTATCTTGCACCCCTTGCGAAGTTACTGCCTCTGAGCACACACAGCTGAGCTCCATGGAGTGTTTTAGCAATCATGGGATCTAATTCCCACATCTTGCTCTGAGAGCTGAGATTTATGATCCCAATAAAGATTTCAACAGAAAAATGAGGGTAAATTGCTCTGAGGAACTCATTTTAAAATACTGCCCTAAAATTCCCCACTCACCACCCCATTTATCATGGGTTGAAATAAAAGCACATATGGGCTAATATTACAGGGTCTAACAGGGTGAAAATGTTCTGAAACTACTAACAGTCCTTTCCTAGTACTGTATTATCTCTGAAGTTCCCTTTTGGAACAATGATCTTGTTTGGAAATTTTTTAAAATATCAGACAAAGCTGTTAAGACATAAATGGTGAACAATAAAAGGACACTGTTAGAAGAGACATTTACATTTAACCATTTTAACAAGCAAACTTAAAAATGTTAATAAGTTACGCCCTAGCCCGTTTGGCTCAGAGGATAGAGTGTCAGCCTGCGGACTGAAGGGTCCCGGGTTTGATTCCCATCAAGGGCACATGCCTGGGTTGCTAACTCAATCCCCAATAAAAAGCATGCAGAGGTAGCCGATCAATGATTCTTTCTCATCATTGATGTTTCTATCTCTCTCTCCTTCTCCCTTCCTCTCTGAAATCAATAAAAACTATATTAAAAAATATTAATAAGCTTCTGGTATAAGAGATGGCTGCTAGTCCCGGACAGATCCTCACCCACCTTCCCACTGAAACACCCCTGAAAATGCAGGCAAGCATGAGAATGCATATCACCATTGATCAAACTCAAGTTCGAAACCCGATCGGGGGCTCAGGCCTGCACAAGGAGTAAAGCTGCTGGCCTGAGAAAGGCTCACAGATGTTTTGTCTTGTTCCTCATTCCTATTGTGCAGACATTGCTTTCAGACATTACATCCAGGATGATGTCTCCATTGTCTTTCTGATTCCCTGCTCACCTCCCATAAACAAGCACCTGCCACATATATCATATGTGTGTCCTGCTTTTTCACTGCTCCATATACAGTTTGAAAAACCTAATTATGTTAGTAATATCTGCCTATTGGGGAAAACCTGGGGAATCAGAAAACTACAAAAAAGAAATAATCACTGGAGATACCTGACATCAATATTTTAGCCGACTTTACCACCTGTATGTATTCTCACGTAGCTAATCCCTTTAGCAGCACTTGGTACTCCCAGTTCTGGCCTTGTCATCTGCCCATCCCCCTAAAAGACAGTTTCACACTCTCTTCTCTTTCCATAAACCTTAACCTCCCCTCTCTGGTTCCTACTCTCCGCTGAAGACTTCAACTCATCCAGAACAGATCTCTCTACAAAATACACCAGACACAGGTCTTAGCCCATGCAATTTGCCTTCTGTCTGCTCCTAGGACAAACCCTCCACTTTGTACTGGGTCCCATTCCCATCTCCTCCTCGGGGTTTTATTTCCACTCCTGGCTCACCGTTTCCTCCCTCCTTTAATGGGTCATTCCCAAGGGGAAAATATACCATAGTATTTCCATTTTAGAGAAGCCTTGTCATGACCCCATATCTCTCTCAGCTCCTGCCCATTCACAGGAAAAAGTGCTTGCAAGAGTTGCCCATGCTCAGTGTTTGTTTTTGTCCTCCTCTATTCCTTTCCATACAACACAGTTCAGCCCGGGTCTCCTTTGTGCTGAAGATGCCACCCATCTTCTGGGCTGGGCCATGCCCCCACAACTTTGTTAAGCCCCAGAGCTGACAGGAATCTGCAACAGTCCCATCAACTCCACAGCTCTACTCACCTGTGGATTCCGATGAAATGCCACACTACAGGGCTTAAGATCGGTCTTCCTGGATAGCCATTCAGGAACCCAGTGATGTGTCCTCATGACCAGGGGAAAACAGGAGTCAAGCAGTGTGGGGCGCGGTTACGGTGTTTGGGCCAGGTTCAAGCCTCGGACTAATGAAAGGACAGGGTCCTCTCATTGCCACGTGCAAGTCCCAGCTGGAGGACAGGGCCCTCCCAGCACAATTATAGCCAACGGCTGTGGTTGTAAGCTTGAACCTAATGGTCCAAACACGTAGCCCCACGTGCCTTGTGCTAGAGTTCAGGTGCATATAGTTGAGTGAGGTTGGAACTCACGAGAATGCTGTAAACAATGTGATCACGACCCTGCTTTGCCTCGTGACATCTGCTATAAAATAAAGACACGGCATGTGGGCGCTGGTGCTGTCTCCTCATCAGGGAGCAGCGTCCCACCGAGACTCAGCTTTCATTCTCTTATCTGTCTTTCCTTAATCCTTTCACACTCCCCCCCACCCCCACTCAGTTTACCTTTGGCCACAACAAAGCAGAAAATAGAGAATGAATCCAGAAGGATACATGAGGAATCATCAATTCACCCTCTACCCTCTTTCTCTGTTTTTTCCTTTTTATTGTAGACTGATGTTTGATTACATATCTGTACATAAGCATGTATATATGCCCCTTGATGGCAAAGATCCAATCTTTTATGTTTATTGCAATATCACCAGATCTTAGACCAACATAGTAGGCACCCAACAAATATTTTTGTTAGGGAATGAATGAAGATTCAATACTCACAATTTCTCATCTTGTCCTTTTCACACAATAGCTTTTGGGTTTCTTGTAGCATTGACTGCACTGTCCTTCAAAATCCAGCCCCAGCCCAAATTTTCTGCCTCATTATATACATCTGACCATTATTAAGCCTACATTTCAGCCATCCCAAACAGACCTGAGCTTTTGTATTCTGTTGAATTTTCACTTACTGATCATTCCTATTAGTTTGTCACAAACTCCCTTTTCTGCAAGCTCCTTTTTCTCATCTTAACTTCAGATGTCTTTCCTCCCTTCTTCCCCTGACAGTATGAAAAGTTATTTACTCTCTCTTCTGTATACCCAAAAGTGCTTCACTCACTCATTTAAAAGCATCTAGACCAGCCGTGGGCAAACTACGGCCCGCGGGCCGGATCCGGCCCGTTTGAAATGAATAAAACTAAAAAAAAAAAAAAGACCATACCCTTTTATGTAATGATGTTTACTTTGAATTTATATTAGTTCACACAAACACTCCATCCATGCTTTTGTTCCGGCCCTCCGGTCCAGTTTAAGAACCCATTGTGGCCCTCGAGTCAAAAAGTTTGCCCACCCCTGCTCTAGGATCAAGAAATGCTCTGTGTGTATGTTCTGTTAAAAACAACTATCATCTCAGCTGCTGGCTCTTTTGTTAATTTTGCAAAGCTACTGGACAAGCCACTTGGGGTAGCTCAGTCAATGAGAGCATGGGTTAGAACAGGACAGTAAGGAAAAGAAAGAGCTCAGATGCTCTTAATTTAAAAAGAACGGGAATGTGGGAACCAGGGAGAGGAGAAAAGAAAGGAGAGGCAATTGTTGAAATAAATGGCCAAACAACATGGGACAATTTCCAAGAGAATCTTGAGAAGTTTTCTTGTTCAATCTTAGGCTGCATTCTGTGCTGTCTGCAAACTCCTTCTATCTGCTTAAAACTGCAGCAAAGACCTTGAGTAACTTTGTTTGTTTGTTTGTGGAGATAATGGAAGAAGGATAGATCTATGTCTCAATCAATGCCAAGATATGGATAATAAGAAATAACAGCAAGTGCAGGTAATGATATAGCAATGTCTGGAAGTGACTATGAGAATATAAGCCCCTCCAAGAATAATTCACAGTGCACAAACTTCTGGGCATTAAGAGGGGAAATATCCAGAAGTAGAGACACATATTTGGATTATCCAACACAGGAATTCACTATTAGGGAGTGATTATTGGATATTGCTAATGGAGGTTTGTACAAAACTGCTTGGAGTCCCAAGGATAGAATAACTACTTGAACAAAACCGAGTTTTCCCAGTGTACTGTGGATTTTTTGAATGAGCACTTGCCAAGTATCGTCCATTGATGATGACTAGAACTGGGAGTTCTTGCTGGACAAACTTCCCTTCAAATTCCTTAACATAACATGGGCTGTGTACAAACTATTTAAGGAGGCTGTTGTTGGAAGTGCCCAAAGGCCCTTCTTACAGTCAGATTCTGCCCTACCTGCGCTCTCTCTTGCCCTAGAGAAGTTCAGCACTGGAGCATGTACAGTATCATCCAGGTAGACAAGCATGAGAATTTTGCTTTCAAAGAGAGTCATAAAGTATTCAAGGACGTAAAATAACTCCAGTATGACCAGGAGGAAAGTCCTCAATTAGGACTGAATTAAAGCCAGCAAAAAACAAGATCACATGTCAAAGAGTATGAAGTGAGTCAAATTAGGAGGAAAAGCCTAGACTAAAAGTGAGGAAGAACTGCCCTGGGAGAGATTTAGGGCGTGGGTCCGAGGTGATTGTCTCATAGAATTGTTGCATCCCTGACTTGCAAGTACTTGCTGTCAGCCAAGTTTTTTAGGTTTCATCTGAGTTGGTTCAACTTAAATGTATAGGTTCAGGGCAAGGTGTCTCAAGGAAAGAGCTTAGAGAACTCAATGGTAGCTGAGTCTTCGTGGGAGTGCCAGAAACCAGTAGAAGTCAAAAGTTCTGGTTCATTCACCATATCCATGACCTAGGATTTGAGGTATAGTTGAAAGAACATCAGTTACAAAAGAAAAATGATTGATTCCCAACCCCAAATACCCACCTTGCCAGGCCATTTACGAGGACCAAATAAGTCTATCTATGAAAGTACATCATGCAGTGTTCAACAAATACTAGTTTGAAGCTTTACTTCTCTCCCTCCTTTCTCCCCTCCTCTCTTTCTTCCTCTTTCTCCTGTTTATCTTTCCGAGTAGAGACCTTAGAAGCATCGCTCTCTGACCATCAGAGCCACCGAGACTTCCAATAAAGTCTGATTTTCAGTACTCACGCAGACCCTGCCACAGTGACCTTGAAATGCATTAATCTGCTGGCTTCCTCCCACACCAGCTCAGCGAGGGTGATGCTCTATGCCCACATGGACGTAAGCAGAGGGTGATTGTAACCCTGAGTCAGGGTCCCTTAGGGAACATGAGCAGAAACCTCAGCAAATGCAAAGCATGTGTTTTATACATCAGGAGAGAGCAAGAGGGCAAAACCATCTGCCAACTCTTTCCACTGCTGACTGGGGAGGTCTTGCTGAGAGCATCCCAGCAATCACTGTTCAAGCCTCCCCAGAGGCTAGTCATTCTCCTTTTCTCTGTGGCAAATCCTTGTTCATAGTCTAAATGATATAGATTTGATAACGTCCTCTAAAAAGAAGTTACCTCGTAGAGTTACAAAACAGGGTGTAAGCAGACCATATTGATATTCATGTGACCAAAACTGCACAGTGTTTATGTTGTACACAGACGGGAAAAGGCAACTGCAGCCCAGGGGAAACGTTTGGAGGCCTCTGCAGAAGGGTGGTAGCTGAAACCATGCAGCAGGGTGAGATCACTCGGGGAGAGAGTGGCTGCAACATTGAATGAACAGACAGAAAAATGACATTCAAAAGGCATAGCCATAGTGATAAGATAATGTCTCTAAAGAATCAAGGCTAAAACTTTCAAGAAGTCAAGTTGGGTAGGGGCTAAGAGTATGGGTTGACATGCAGGTTGAGTACAATGGGGAAGCTTTTCAGTGGTTTCCCATTCTGCTCCGGATAAGATCCTAAATTCTTCACAACGCCCACATTTCCTTCAGCCTCACCTGACACCATTCTCTCATTCTCCCACTTCCACATCTCCGTTCCGGCCTCCCTGGCTTTCTTTTGGTTCCTCTTCGGCACCATGTTCCCTCCTACCAGACGCCCTTTGTATATGCTGTTCTTCTACCTAAATTACTCTTCCCTTTAAGTGCACTTTAATTTGCCTTTCTGATCTCAGAGGAAGCCTCATTTCCTCAGTGAAGCCTTTCCTGACAGATCCAGGCCCAGGAAAATTTCTTAATTTTATGCTTTTGTAGAATCATGTTTCTTTCTATCCTACACTAATATTTATAATTGTATGTTCATGTGTGTTATTTCATAAAAATGCCTCACCCACTGGATTGTAAACTTTATGAGTGAGACTCAAGAAATTCCTAAAACAGCCATTAGGATTTTAACCCAAAAGCTATGGTTACCCAGCAGAATGAAGTCTGGTGTGAAAAGAGACCCTCTCTGCCCATTAGTGCATGCCTAAACAATTCCAGCAAAATCACTTTGGTGTTTCTCCATGATTTGGCACTCAAGACACACCCTGGCACATCTCAAGCTTACGAACTTGCTGGTTCCATTAATATAGGACAATCCATAAAGCAGGTTCTCTAGCCCCTAGCTCTTAAGCTTTGGAAGGGCTAAAAACACCTTGAAGAGTTCAATGAAAGCAATGGCTATTGTTATGGGTTGATTTGTGTCCCCTCCAAAAAAATATATTGGCATTATAACCCTTAGTATCTGTGAATGTGATATTGTTTGGAAATGGAGTTTTGCAGATGATCAAGTTTAAGATGAGGTTATTAGGGTGAGCCCTAATCCAACATAACTGATGTCCTAACATAAAAGGGAAATCTGGACACAGAGACAGACATGGACAGAGGGAGACAATGTGAAGACACGGCAAGAATGCCATCTTGTAGAATGGGAGAATGCTGGAGGCAACCGGAAGCTAGGAAAGAGGCTGGGAACAGATTCTCCCCGAGAGGCCACAGAAAGCACAACACTGCTGACACCTTGATTTCTGACTCCTCGCCTCCAGATCTGTGAGGCAATGCATTTCTATAGTTTAAGCCACCAGGTTGTGGTACTTTTTAAGGCAGCCCCCGGAAACTAATACAGATGCTCTCTCTCTAGAAATAAAAGCTCTTATGAACACACACAACTCTGCATGTAATTCAAGGTGTTCACAGACCCACCGCAACCCAGTTTAAAAATTCCTGAACCAAAATCCCAGAGGGTAAGGGCAAAGAAAAAAAGAGGGAGAAGAAAACAGGCATCAGCAACTGTGTGCTTGCTCCATGTTTGGCCCTTGTCTAGACACTTAACATTAATTATTTTGTGGAATCCTCATAACCACTCCATGAAGTAGATGTTAGCAGCCGCATTTCAGAGAAGAGAAAATCGAGACCCTGAGAGATTTAATAAGTGCACTAATTTGTACATCTAGAGAGTGGTGGAGCTGGGAGCACAGCCTGAGCTTGTTTTACCCTGAAACCAATGCTTTTTCCATTCTTACCCTGCTTCTGTGCATGAGTGATATGTGAGATGCAAAGCACATGGTGTGTGGTTTCCGGGGCTGTGAGGTTACAGAGAGACCAGGGTTATGCATGTGTCAGTGGCTTCGAGGGAAACAGGAGAATAGCTAATTTTTTTAAGTTAAAAAAAAAGTTAAAGAAAAGCCATTTCTTTGACTACTTTCCATTCACTGTATAACATTATAACTTCTTTTGAACAAGGATTTTGGTAGGATTTTTTTCTCTTGCTAGGCAAGGATAGAGGCAACAAAGAATTAGGTTATACTGACAATAATTGTTAATAGGAATGTTAGGATTTTTCGGGATGGGAGAGTAATGTGGCTGAGAAAGCAAAGCAAAGGGAAGTCCATCTCTCACTCATCAGGAAATATTCACTGATCATCTGCTCAATGGCAGGCTCCATGTTCTCTGGACAAAGTGTGGCCACATAGAGCCTTACGTCTAAAGGGGGAAATCAACGGTTACATCTGTCAGTACAATAAAGTAAAATGTGTGACAAGCAACAAAAAGGAGTTTACTGTATAGCAAATAGTGGGGTTAACTACCCACTTTCAGTTGGGGAGAAAGCTGGGTCTAACTTTACTGAAGTCTGAGTAGTGATTGTCCTGGCACAGGGAGTAAGAGAGGGGTTGTTTCAGGCAGAGAAAACATATGCAAAGGCCCTGAGGCAGCAGAAAATATAAAACATTTGACGACCTGAATGCAATTCACCACAACCTAAGTGTGGAATGGGAAGAGGTAAAAAAGTAATGACACTGGAGAGGTGTGCCGGAGCTAAACCATGAAGGGCCTTGTCAGTACGTGCGTGAGTTTCCTCTAGAGAGCAATGAGAAGAGGTAACGGTTGGCAACAGAGGAGGGAGGACTATCGGCTGTGGGAATCAGGCAAGTGAATTAATCTCTATGAGTCTTAATTGCTTCATAGTAAGAGCCATTGTGAAGACCAGATTAGACATTTCATGCAATATTCTTAGAATAGTTCCCCGGGCAGCATTGGCTCTTATGCCAGTAATGCAGCAAGACCTGGTGGAGGCCTGTGTTACTGTCAGGTATAGTATTCAAAACACCACACCTTCTATCCCACCTGTCTCCTGAGAAGGGCTCCCCCATGGCAACTGCAGGAGTGACACTTTGCCCACAGCCTCCCTGGATCATGCACAAGTTTTCAACAGAATTTACCTATTCCACCTTGGTCAGGGGCGGAGCTGTTTTCTTTCATCGTCCTCAGACCAGGTCACAAGTCTTCCGGTCTGTCAAAGGCAGGCTGTCCAGGGCATTGCATGCAGGAGGGGCAGCTGGCAGCGTCCAGGGCATTGGGGCATTCAAGGGTGCACTGCTGGCAGCCCATACTCTGTCTCAGCGTGGAGCTCACCAAGGCTTAACTTGTTCGGGCTTGCCGTGGGATGGCGGAGACACCCTGGAAGCATGCATCAGAATCTTTGTGCTATATGCTTCGTTGTTTTTCAGCTTTTAAAAACCTTTAAGTATTTCTGGTTCTGCTTCAGTGAGGCCTGGGGGAGGCAATACTTAAAAATATCACTCTGCCTCACCACCATAGAAAGACTTCAGAAAATTCCGTTCATTTGAGGGCTTCCCTCTTGTCTCTTCCATATGGAATTGTAGAGACTCGGTCAAAATACGTGTGGGTGTGAGTTACAGCTCTTCCAAACACACGGTGCCATGGGACATGGGAATTAAGGTCACATTCGCACTATTTGCCAGCCACCAGGCCTCTAAGGATGAGGACAAAACCCATAGATATATGGGTACCAGAAAGCAGGCTATCTGGGTTCTGAGGATTTCTTCTCATTAAAGATAGAATCTCATATATGCTGAATACCCACCATGCTCAGCGACTATTGTAGTTGTTTGTTCAAACATTATCGTTTACTCTATTAAACCCGTGAAGTAATTATTAGGATTATCATCTTTACAGCTATAGAAAATACGGCCCACGGAAGTCTATAAATTGGATCAGAATTTCACACTTCCTGTTGGGGACTGACCTGTGTGAATCCTAACTGTATCTCTGCCTGGCTTTGTGACCTTTGACAAGCTACTTAATCTTGCTGCGCTTCGATTCCTTAACTATAAAATAGGTAAGGAAAATATTCACCTAATAGGACTGTTGTGAGTTAGATGAATTAGTACTTGTGAAATATTTACAACAGTGCCTGGTGGTTAGCAATTGCTACAAACAAGTTAGCCATTACTATTATTACAACTGGAAAGACAGCAAAGTCCCAACTTCATCAGGGCAAAGTAGGATATTGCCCAAGGCTTCTGGGATAAAAGTAAATACATCTATAACCAAATAAACGAACAAGGCAAAGAACATTCAATACCAGACCTCAACAGCTCATTCCTTCCAAAATCCTTCCAAAGAAAGAAAGAAATCCACCACTGAGCCACGCAGGCTGGGCATAATTTAATTTTTCTTAACTCACACTTTTATGCCCCATACCACCCTCCAGAAAGAAAGAAAGAAAGAAAGAGAGAGAGAGAGAGAGAGAGAGAGAGAGAGAAAGAAAGAAAGAAAGAAAGAAAGAAAGAAAGAAAGAAAGAAAGAAAGAAAGAAAAAGAAAGGACGAAAGAAAGGGAGAGAGTAAAAAAGAAAGAAACCTCTAGAGCAGATACATGAGAAATGTTGGTTTTTAAAAATGGTTTTCCAGGAAGAGCTAATTCCTTTATTTACGTCTCTCACACCCCCTCCAGTTTCCCCACAACTTCATTAAGGATCTGGATGAACTGAATAATACCATCTTTGTCCCATGATTATCTGCCATTATTACTGGCATCCTCCAGTAGAACCCATCCAGAGAATTTTAGAGGAGGCTTACCGTCATTAAAATCTTCAACCTCAAACTTTATCCAGCTTATCCTCAGCTATAAGTAGGATAACGGAAAGACAGGGGTTTAGTGACATTCCTTAATGGGCAAAGTATGAATCCAAAGTTGTAGCTGTGGTTATAGGCCCAGAACTTTCCATAGGCTCTTTCTTCTCGGAGTTTGGTGGTCTATGAATTCAGTTCAATTAGCAAATTTATATTGATCATCGTGCAAATAACTATGAGGATTTCCAGAAAAGTTGAAGATGGGGTCTTGCTCCTGAGGACAGTAAAGTCTAGTTGGGAAACATGAACTGATCTTACATTGAAAGTCGTAAGTGACTGTGGGAGGATTGCTGGGAAATTATGATGATACTGAATTATTTCTCATACACTGGCTGAAGCTTGATTGAAAACATTCCATCATAATTTAATTTAAAAAATATATTTTTATTGACTTAAGAGAGGAAGGGAGAAGAGGAGAGAGAAACATCAATGATTAGAGAAAACCACCAATCGGCTGTTAAGCCCGCAACCCGGACATGCGCCCTGACCTCCTGGCTCACAGGCCAACGCCCACCACTGAGCCACGCAGGCTGGGCATAATTTAATGTTTTTAACTCACACTTTTGTGCCCCATACCACCCTCCAAAAATCAGATGCTTACTTGTCCTGCTCACCTTAGGAATAATTTCCTTTAGGGTAGTGGTTTTTCAACAGCATCAGCATCACCTGGGGACACATCAGAAAGGCATATTCTCAGGCCTGGCCCAGATCTATTGAATCTGAGATTCTGGGGGGTAGGGACCAGCAATCTGTTTTACCCATTCTTTCCAATAATTCCAATTTATGCTACAATTTGAGAACCACTGCTCTAGAAATTTTCCTCTGGTCCCCTGTCCCAAACTGTGGTAAAGTCCTGTGGAGGACACGGTGTTTGGGATGAATATGTCTGTTTTGGAAGAGAAGATGCAGAGTCCATGGCCAATTGATTGAAGATCAAGATTTTAATAGCCCATTAGACTTAATTAACACCCTTTAACCAAAAATAGAAAACTGATGGGTAGGAAATGGCTCCAACTCTCAAAGGTAAATAGAGACAGTACCAATGCATTCTGTAAAAAATAATGTGGAAAAAAATAATGTGGAGCCTATGCTAAGAAATGATCAAATGATTCATTAAAACTTAAAATATCTACAGTACACAGCCATACTGCCAAAAAATTTAGCTGGAAACGTTTAAAGTTGGTGATGCAGAATGCTTGTCTCAATCATTGGGGTGGGAGTGGGAGATGGTAGCATAAGAAATATTATAAGGTTCCCAATTTCATATCACCAAAGCGGTTTCCAGAAATGCAGATCAGCAGCTGTGTCTGAGTTCTTATTTCATCATCAATCCTTTAACATCAGTCAATATTATAAATGTTTTAATAGTTATAAGTCCATGAAGGTAAAATATTGTTTAAATTGTATATCTTTGATTGGACATTAAAAATGTTTATTAGCGCCGAACCGGTTTGGCTCAGTGGATAGAGCATCGGCCTGTGGACTCAGGGGTCCCAGGTTCTATTCCGGTGAAGGGCATGTACCTTGGTTGTGGGCACATCCCCACTGGGGGCCGTGCAGGAGGCAGCTGATCATCTCTCTTATCGATGTTTCTGGCTCTCTATCCCTCTCCCTTCTTCTCTGTAAAAAATCAATAAAATATTTTTTTTAAAAAGTTTATTAGCAATTTTTCTTCCTTTATGAATCGTCTATTTATGTCTTTTGCTTATTTTCCAATGAACTATAAATATTAATTGATTAGTAAAATGTCACATTACGAAGGAAGTACATTGTGAAATGTCTTCCTCCACTTGTTATTTTTTAATCTCCTTTATGATATTATATATGTGGTAGTATGATATTACATAATGGAATATTATGTATCTATTATATTTTACATATATCATATAAATCATATTATATGTATATCTTATATTTTTGAAATAGGCAACTTTATATAGTCGGTTGTTTCTCCTGCGTGTTGGTTTTTTTTTAATTCTTTTTTGTTTTTGCTTAAATTTTTAAAATCCAAGATCAGGATATATTTTACTGTATTTTATTTTAGTAGGCTTAAAAAATCCTATAGCAGTTTCATACTGATTTAATATCTATCTCTTTAATGCACTGATTTATTTCAGTGCATGGCATGGGAAAAACTACAACTAGATTTTCTTTCTGAAAGAAATGGGTAGGGACTTTTGGTCAAGATGGTGATGTAGGTAAACAAAGTACAACCACATCAAAATTACAACTAATCTAAAGAACAACCATCATTAAGAATCACCTAAAATCTAGCTGAACAGAAGTCCTACATCCAAGGATATACAAAAGAAGCCACAGAAGAACTGATAGGAGGAGCGGAGATGCAGAACAGGCTGGTTCCACACCCATGTACGGTGGATACGAATCAGGAGGGATATCCAGGCCCCCAGTGCAGGTCACAGTGCCAGGAAGAGAAGTCCCCATAATCCTGGCTGTAAAAACCAGCAGGGATTGTGGTTGAGTGAGATGGAGGGTTGCTGGAGTCCCAGGTATTTGTCTTAAAGGTCTGGTGCGCATGAACATACTTCAACTCACTTGCTTTGAGCTCCAGGACTGGGGCAGCAGCTCAGAAGTCACCAGGGACATACAAGGAGCAGCTGAATTGTCTGGTTTTGGAGTGAGAGCTGGGGGGCAGCTTTCTCCCAGACAGAAGTGCTGGCAGAGGCCATTGATCCTTTGCTGAGCCCTCCCCACACAGAGCAGGCAGACTGGAACCATTTCTGAGTCTCCAGGAAGCTGGCTAACACTGTTTTAGCCCTACCCTGGTGATTCCCTGAGACCCCACCCAACTTTTGGGACCCACCAAAGCCATTTCTAGTGACTTTTCCATACAAACATCCTCTCTAGGCCCATGATGTAGAGTCTACATCATTCTACATTGTAGACTTTCTGACCTTGGCGTACCCTGCACCTCTTTTTAAGAGGCCCAAGGCCTACCACTAGTGGGAGCCTGCTTTAGTTTGCAGCTTGGCCTATGCCAAGCACCTCCAAGCCCAGCACAGGTAGCAACCATCTGCAGATCACTCTCACTTAGCAAAGCTTCTTCTAAGAAAGTAACCCTGATAATAGGGCAAATGAGGGCAGAAAGGCCCCATTGGGTCAGTGGGAGAGAAGGTAGGACAGCTCTGTCCCAGGGCTGGGCCTTCAGGGTTGAAGGTGGAAGATAATAAATACCCCAGTGCTTCAGGGATCTTGGCAATTTGCTTTAGGAGAAGTGGGAGTTGTTCTTTCGTAGCATAACAGCTCAGAGATACGCGAGGCAGGATAAGCGCAAAATGGCACCCATGTTCTGGCCCATTGTCTGGAATGCCATGGCTGCAGGTAAGGGAGACACAGGATGTTCTTCTTTATTAATATTGAAGAGCCCTTCTTCTTTCTGACGATAATGTCCACTAGAGAGGTTTACGTAAGACTGGTGACTAAGGAAACCCTCCTGCCACCCAGGCCTCACTCCTCAGGCTCTGTGGTTGTTGGGAAAGAGAGAGCAGTGCCAAGTGCTGAGGCTGGGAAAGGAATCGGGACACCATGCTACAGAGACTCCGCTTTACTTGGAGACCGTGGAGAACCACAGGAGCAGGGCACCATCAGGTGTGTATTGAGGTCCTACCAGATGTAAAATCCCTCTGGAAGGCGGACTTTTCACCCATTTCTGTGAAATGGCTTAACTACTGAAACAGGCCAGCTGAAAAAATGTATGTCCCTGAATAAAATAAAAGAAGTTCCTTTCTCCTTTGAGTAGGAATGTGGATTGGGGTGGACACAGCAAAGATCCACCCCGCAGGGGAATGAGCCCTCTGGAGAGCAGCAGGTCATCCTGTGGGCGCAGAGATAAGAAGTGGGCAAACTGTCACGGGCTTTATCAGACCGGCCCACCCTGAAGACACTGGGAAAGCCCCCATCTGTGCAGTGCTTAGCTGGGCTTCACTCTGCCCTGTGACTCTTCCAACCAGCATGGCCATGGAGCTAACAGGGTTTTCATATCGGCTTATGACCGCCTGAGTGAGCAGACGGTGGCTTCTAGAAGAAAAGACCAAGGGAAGGACCAGGGGTGTGAAGGTCTTGTAAAGCTAGTGGTGCTAAGAGTCTGGACCTGAATGGTAGCTCAGGGGATTGACAAGAGACTGCAGCTCTAAGAACTAGTCTGATAGGACTCAGGACACTGGTGGCCTGTGAGGACTGAAGGAGAAAAACAGGTCCAGCGTAACGCCAATACTTCTGACCCAGGCAATTGGACTTTAAGCAGAAGAGCAAGCTTTGAGAGAGGAGAAGGAATTCCGTTTAGATCACATGAAGAACGTTATTCAATTGAGAAGAGTTTTAACTCCCTTATAACCAAGATAACTAATATTTGTTACCAAAGCAAATATATCAAAGAATACTCTGAAATGCAATTAAATTTGTTTATTGAAATAATAGACACAGTGAGTAATACAGATTGTTTCAGCATAACATAGGTGTCACACATTTCTCCTGGTAATAGATAAATAGATGAGCAGAAGCAACACAATAAAAGAATAATCTAGAATAATGCATTCTATTACTGGGAGTCTCCCAAGAGATGAGAAAATCCAACCCCATTAACAGATGAGGGAACTAAACAGTAGAGAGGCTGGCATTCTCCACTCTACAAATTTTTAGGGCATTCACCGTGTGCCAGGCACTTCCTTGCTGCTGGGCATATAAAAGCTAACAGAACACGGTACCCATACTGTAGGAGCTCCTAGCCAAGCTCGTGTGTGACAGTGTCCACTCAGCAGGACGTTAACACTCAGCCTAAATAAGCACTGTGAGAACTGCATGCTTTAGCTGCAAGGTGCACCCTATCCAGGCGTGGGGGCAGTTCTCTGAAGGTCTTGTGTGAGCTGACCTATGAAGGATGAGCAGAAGTCGGGTAGACAAAGAGGTTGTGTCCCAAGGAGGCCAAGGTGAGGGAAAGCATAGTGCATTTTGTTAATCCACGCAATCAGAGTACAGGGGAATTCTAGTCCTGGATTTTGGAGACAATAGTCTCCGGACTCCCAGTTCCGGGCTATTTCTAGAATACCCTGTCTCTGGAGGTCTCCTGACGGTCTCTGATGATTCAGCACGAGTATCAACACTCTTGCATAGAAAAAAGGAAGCACAGTGGCTCATGCTTACCAGGGGTAGACATTAGGGTTTTCAAACTCTCTTGTTTAAAACATCTCTTTAGAGGAATAATTACTTTGTATTATAGCCTTTCATTCCTTTCCAAAATATTTATATTAATTGATTCATGCCATGAACCCTTAAGTCCGGAAGGGATTTTAGGGGGTTATTTTTTCAGTAGCCTAAGGAGCATGGGGTGGGGAAGGGGGAGCAGTCCCCTCCCTGGTGGAGGCATAAAGGGGACATTATCTGTAGGGAACTTAAACATTAATAATAAACTGAACAAAGTTGTTCTGCTTTTTATTATCACCACGTGCCAGGAATCTGGTGATTCTCAGTCAATAATAAAGCGTTCTTCGCGGCCGAGGCAAACTGCCCCTGCTGATCTCCAGCCCCGCGTAAGCCACTGCACTTCACAGACACCGGCACATGCAGAAGGCACAGCACCCAGATCGGCTACACAAAGTCCCCACGTTCATCTGTTCAGCCCACATTACCGCATCGTCTCCGTCCTAGCCAACATCATACGTACAAAAAACAAAACAGAAAACCCCACATCAATGTCTTTCTCCAAAGTAGATTCTCATCTCTCAAGCTCAAATAGGTTTTGAGCTAAGGCCGCCAGTGTCTGATGCCGTCACTCCTGCGTCCACAGGCCTACCAGGAGCAGTCCTCGCTCATCCTCTCCAGCTGGGCCGTCTGGCACGTGCTCGGGGGAATAAACACGGAGGGGTCTTTAATACCCAGCGTAATGTCGAAAAACCGCGTGGACAATATCACACTGTAATTTTGGGTGAAGGTTTCCTGGATCGGATAACAATCCTTGGCTGTATAAATGCCAATCCAAGTTTCATCTATAAGAGGAAGGAAAGTTGACTTTTAATATAGAAGGCAGGCAAAATGCTTGTATTTCTTTGTTGTGGTAAATTATACACAAAATTTACCATTTTAACCATTTTTAAGTACGGTTCTGTGGCACTGAGTACTTCACATTGTTGTGTGCCCATCACCACCACTCTCTCCAGTACTTGTTCATCTTCCCAATTGAAACTCTATGCCCATTAACTGCTAACTCCCCATTCCCCCTTCCCCTAGCCGCTAGCAACTACCATTTTCTTTCTGTCTCCATGAACTTGACTACTTGGCACGTTATATCAAGGGAATTATACAGTATTTGTCCTTTAGTGACTGCTTATTTCACTTAGCATAATGTTCTCCCATGTACTGTAGTATGTGTTAGCATTTCCTTCTTTTTTAAGGCTGAGTAATATTCCATTATATGAATGCACCACAGTTTCTTTATCCACTCATCTACTGATTGGCACTTGGGTTTGTTTCCACCTTCTGACAATTATGAATAATTCTGCTATAAACATCAATGTTCCAATGTCTGAGTCATTTCTTTCAATTCTTAGGGGTATATGATCAGAAGTGGAATTTTTGGGTCATATGGTAATTCTATGCTTATTGTTTTTGCAAACTGCCATACTGTTTTTCATAGCATAAAGGCCTGTGTTTCTGACACAGTCTTGGGCTAACCATGTTGACAGCAGAACAGAGAAGACCCTCATATCTTTGTCTAAAAGCGGACACTAAAAGTAATGGCAGTAAGGACTTTAGGAAGTGATATGGGGGAAGGAAAAGGAGGCATCCAACTCTAATCTGTGCCATAGACAAACACCTTCCGTCCCTGGTCTGCGGAGGTGGGGTGGGGGATCATCCAATGTCAGAGTCAAGGCTAAGTCCATGAGAGGTCATGTGGCAGAAAGGTGCAGGTGGAGCTAGAAGGCCGAGGTGTTTCAAATATGATGCTTATATCCTGGTGCTACACAACTAGCAGAGTACATGTGGGCACTTCAATGGAGGGCAGGGGATGGAGGAGTAAACAATTTGATAACACTCTTAAATCTCCCTTACAACTACCTTCCCTAGTGGGCTTAAGCATTTTCCCCATGATGCTCTCTGAGATGCAACCTGCCCATATTTTTCTGAACCCTTACATGATCTGGCTGACTGCCTGTCGGACCACTCCTGAACGGTGATCTGCTCCTGGGGCCCCCCTATGGAGTACTGGTCCTCAAAGGTGGCGTTCTGAGGAATGTCAAGAGGGTCCCAGGAGTCTGTCAGGGTGATCTTGGAACATAGCTTGGTGGCTTGTTCAATCTGAAACATCACTCCATCTTTATAGAGCAAAATATATTCAAATAACCTGAAAGACAGAGTAAAAGAGAAATTTCAGCACTTTAAGTGACAATCATCATGGCTTTTATCAGCACACGGGCCAAAAGACTTTGATATAAATTACTCTTAAAACAGAAAATAGTTTTGCTTGTAGGCAATCATTTACTTATTTATAAACACTAGACATACAAACAATTTGAATATAAAATAAAGTTCCGAGCTCAAAACTGAATATTCACTGGACAATTACTTATCAAGCACCATATGCCAGACTCCGTGCTTAGGAGACAAACATGAGAAAGACCCGAGTCTGGTGAACAGATATCTGTGACCTATCTTTTAGACACAGGGTCAACAAGAGGGTTTGACCGTTGGCTTGGCTGAGCTCTCCTTACAGCACTAAGTCAAGGAATTACAGATACTGAATATAGAATGACAAGAATCTGCTGAGGATGGACCAGGCACCTCAGCCCCATTGTCTTGACTGTCAGTCATGAGTAAAGGGCTTTGGTGAGAATGGGTGCCCCTCGAATCCCGGGAGGAGGCTGAGATGAATAAGGACAAAAGCTGAGGGGAACTCAGAGCGAATGGCTTCCCATGCAGTTTGTCTGCAGGCTCTCCGCCTCATCTCTCACACCATGTGCACACCTATTCCCAGGCTATGCCTGGACTCAGCAGACCGCCCCACGATCACCTTACACGCTGTGTTGTCAACCATCCTGTGCCATTCCTTTTTTAAAAAAAATCCTCACCAGAAGATATGTTTTATTAATTTTTAGTGAGAGAGGAAGGGACAGAGAGAGAGAGAGAAACCTTGATTTGAGAAGCATCTATCGGCTGCTTCCCTTATGTGCCCCCACTGGGGAGCAAACCTGCCATCTAGGTATGTGCCCAGAGAGGGAATGGGAGGATGGTGTATGGGAGGATGCTCAGCCACCCGGCCAGGGCCCTGTGTCATTCTTAAAGCTAGAAATCTTGGGTGGAGCCCACTGAGTTTCTTTTGTTTGTTTTTTCACTTTAAATATATATATTTTTCAATTACAGTTGACATACAATATTCTGTTAGTTTCGGATGTACAACCCCATGATCAGACATTATATGACTTACTAAGTGACCACCCTAGTAAAGCTCGTACCCATCTGACACCATACATAGTTAGAATATTATTGACTATTTTCCCTTTGCTCTACTTTACATCTCCATGACTATTCTGTAACAACCAATTTGTACTTCTTAATCCCTTCACCCTTTTCACCCATCCCTCCTACCCACCTCCCATCTGGCAACCACTAAAATGTTCTCTGTATCTATGAGTCTGTTTCTGTTATGTTTGTTTATTTATTTTGCTTTTTAGATTCCACATATAAGTGAAATCACATGCCCACTGAGTATTTATGTGTTTGTCAATCCAAAACTCAGGCCATGCTGCTGGTTGACGGAGAGCCAGGTTGCAGCCCTGACCTCAAAAAGTGAAATTTGTAGCACCTGAGAGCAGAAGAGCCTAGAGAAGTGGCTTTTCCTGAGCAAATAAGGAGAGTTAACACAGGTGATCTGTGGTGTGAGACTCGCCCTCCTCCACAGTCCCCATGGGGGATGCCTGTTCGCCATCTCAAGTCTGAGCTTACACATTATTTTCTCAGGAAAGGGTATTACAAATGATCACTGTCTATGTGGTTAAAACAGTGTTACTGTTAGGATTATACTTCTGTTTCCTATGAGCTGGTATAGAAATATATACATGACCTCATTTGACATATTTAGACATATCTATCCTGCTCACTACACAAAACATTTGAAATGGCTTACAAGAGTAAAGCTCCAGCACAGACCTTTAGAAATGCGAGTGTAATAGAAAAGGGACTGTTCGTTTTATGCCATACTGCTAAAAAATGGAGTCAGCCTCTCATATGCACGTAGGATTCACATCAAACTATAAGCCCTTTGGGGTTAGATTGTCACTGTTTTCTCATGCCACAGTTTTCTCATAAGGTCCCTGGCACAAGAGGGTCAAAACATTCATGGAAGGAATGTACTATTGATGCAAAAACAGCATCAATGTCAGAGCATCGTCCGTTTGTTAACGTGGTAGGGGAGCTTGCTGAACCAGAGGCGGGCATCTGACGTAGGCAGGACAATCTGCTTCGCTCCCTCAGACATGTGGAATTGTACCAGAAGTTCTGCCAGTCTCTGGATCTGTCATATGTAAACACAGAAGTCATAGGAGCCTATTGCACAACATGCGGACTGAACAAGAGCAAAGCATGAAGCAGAGAAAAGCATGAGCAAAGCTGGGATTCCCAGAGCTGATCAGTTCCCATGTGCGTTTCTTTTCTGAGGCCCAGAGCCTGGAAAGTTATGATAAGTTGCCTTTGTTCTAGTAAACTTCCCTTTTTCTGCTGGAAACTCATTTCTAATATAGTGGAGGGCTCCACTGTTCCATCTAGAGTCCCAGGTAACAGCTGCCAGCACAGTCTGAGAGGGGCACAGCACGGCCCGCTGCAGAACCGAGGGCCACCAACGGCTGGTCAGGCACCTGCCAGGGAAGGGAAGGAGACAGCGGGAGAAGAGCCAGCTTCACTGTTTTCCTAAGGTTGGCTCTGCCTATACCAAAAAGCACAATTTGTTTTTAAAATGAGAATTCTAGGCTTAAAACAATCATTACAGAATGTTCACATTCGTTCATTCTGGGTGGTCTGAACACAGGTGTTTGTTATGGCGTTCTCTGTTCTTTTGTTTTCCAAAAAAATATATATTTTTAAATAGTGCATAGTGTGATATTGAGTTATATCAACAGTCCCTTAAGTAAAACAGAAAATAATCATATGATGAGAAAAAATAGACCTGTAACCATTTGCTTTGCCAAATACCATGTGCCTCTACAGGAGAGTACTGGGATTTTCCTGATGCTGTAGTGGCTTGTATGTTTGTGTGAACATGCGCAGAGTTAAGTTGTCAGATTCTCCATGGCAAATAGGACACAGGGCCTGGAACCTGACAGAGCCAGAGGGTCAAAAGCAGAGGTCAGCCAAGGTTGAAATGAGTCACCGGCCTGGGAGGCTGTGAGGATAATAACCGTAGACCCGAAGAGCTGAACAACTTCAACAGAAACTAGATTCTGGGAGGTGAGATCAAAGCCTGGCCCTGAAGCGAAGGAAGTTGTCAGAAACTGTACCCCTGGGGTGCAGTCAAGCAAGGTGAGGTGCTGGAATGGATTGGAGGGCAAGGCAGGCAGGCCAGCCCTGGGTCAACAACAGCGTGCAAACTCCTCCTTGCTGGCCAGGCACCAAGTAAATCCGGTTCTGGGAGGCCCGCCGCTGGGTGTCAGCTGTGAGCGAGGTCAGGCCCCCAGTCAGCAGGCCAAGCTCCACCGCAACCTCCCCCAGGGAGTGAAGTGTCCCATTTTGCTTTTGATAAAATTCTCTGCCTACATTGTCAATTTCTATTGTTTCCAGAAAATTCCTTTTCCTTAGAAAACATGCTCTACCATCCCCATGTTTTCTAAAACACTAACGACCTGCAGCTGATCGATGTTTCTCTCTCATCAATGTTTCTAACTCTCTGTCTCTCCCTTCCTCTCTTTAAAATATCAATAAAATATATATTTTTAAAAATTGTACACCTGAACAGTATGTAATGTTATTAACCAATGTTACCCCAATACATTGAATTTTTAAAGTTAAATTATAAAAAATTGAGAGAAAGAAAGAAGAGGAGGAGAGCCTTTGTCCTATTCCACTCCCTTCATTTTGTGTCTTTGAGCAGAGCTGGGTCAGGACATGTGCTTGCAGTGGAGGCAGCCACTTTTAAGTGATGAGGCAACAAGTCAGTATGCTCTTGCAACTAAGAGCCACCATTCTGAGAATGGCATAGTAGATGGACGAAGAAGAACCTGTGGCCTGGGTGAAACTGTTGAGTCAAGCCTAAAAAACATGTATCACCAGAATTTTGAGGTACAAACCAAACATCCTCATAGTTAAGCCTTTGATAGTCAGATTTACTGCCGCTGAAAGCATCTTAAATGAAATAAGTAAAAACCACTGCTTTACAAGGTATTACCTATTGGGTTCCTTACAACAAATCTACAAGTCTTTGGGAGTCTCTCTTCCAGAATAAGCAGGGCCCAAGAATGTGGCAAGTCCTAAACCCAAAATACCAAAGCCTGACCTGGCACAAATGACCTGAACAGCTACTGCCTTCACAGCCAAGAGCCAATTGTTTTTTCTGTCCTGAATTAGGGTTGTCAGGGAAAAAAAAAAAGCAAACAACAACCAAAAAAAGAAACAACAGCCTAAGGACTAGAAAATTCAGCTCACTGACATGTTATTAGCTTTCTTTCTTCCTTCCTTCCTTCTTTCCTTTTTTAAAGAAGAGAATATATGAGGCTCAGAGCATAACTTAAGAGTAAATAATTGTGCCAGGATTCAACGCAAGGTCTTTCTCCAACCAGACTCATTCTAATTCACAACACCATGCTTTCTCCCTCCTTCCACAGGGGGAAGGAGTGATTCTTCTATCATGTGGAACTTCTTGGCTATCCAAGGTATATTAAATCACAGAAAAGGGAGTGGACAAGTATTCTATTGTGATTACAAAAGGACTTTGGCTTTTATGAAAGAAATTGGACAAACTTTGGGTTTGTTTAATATGCACTGTAATAGATTAGTAATGCATGCCGGCTCTCTGACGCTTAGCAGGAAGAATTGAGCTGCGGCCACTTGCCATTCTGGCGTGAACCAAGGCTGAGTTACACCCTACAGTAATTACCAGACACAGAAGGAAAACACTACATTGAAATGGTTGTGCTAGACACAAACTCATTGTGCAGGCTGATGCCAACCACATACAACAAAAGGAAAATCAAATTACTTGAGAAGGCAGTCCCAGGAAAAGTAAAATCAAAGAGTGATTATGTGTGGAATTTAAGAAGCTGTAAGGTGATGGCTCTCCTCTACTTGGATTCTAGTTCAAAAGAGGAAAACAGTGCTCAAGAAATTGATTTTTTTTCCCAAAAATGGACCTGGGTGAATACTGGCAAGGTGTAGGCATAGATTCATTCATCTGTTGGAAGATAATAAAAAACTTCTCATGAGACAATAGTTCAACATGACCTCTTTCCCCCCCCCCCCCACCACTAAAAAAAAACAACCTCATTAGTATTGAGGTATCCCTGTTGCCCTGGTACACGGTGATTTCTAGAACTACATATCAGCGGGTATTAAAGAGGTTGGGAGGCTACAAGAACAGTCATGTTCATAAAATCAGCACTATGCTTTTCAGTAGCAATATATAGGTTCCCTCCATGTTGGAATATAAACACACATACACACCCTTCCAGCTAACAGTTAATGAAACTAAGATATAAATCTTTATTTTTTATATTCACTGGGACTTGGGTTATTGCTGTATTTAAGAAAAGAAAAGGAATAATGTGTGACCACAAGAATAGCTTGCTAATGAAAAACATGATTATCAAAATAGAAAATGCAGAGGAGGCAGTGTAGAGTACATTTGGCTATGGGGAATAAAAAAACAGAAGCAGAGAATTTAAAGGTGTTATCCCAGAACTAAGGGGAAAAGCATAAAGTGATGAAAGGCTAATAAAAAGATAAGAAATTTTGGGGACAGATGTTAAGAGAACCAATGCATGTAAATAGAGAGATATTCTACAAGGAACAAAGAAAGAAAACAGTGTATTAAACCTCCAGAAATAGTAGGTAAAATTTCCCTAGAGCTAGACATAACCTGGAGATGTTAATTAATACAGTGCAAGGATAATAGAAATAACCTACAAAAACTTGGGCAGAAAAAAAATTATTAAAACTAAGCTAAAATTACTTTGGTATCAGACTTCACTTCTAGCACTCTAACTGCCATAAAAAATTTTTTAAGAAAAAGGATTATTATTACCTCAGGAATTGTATACCCCCCCAAGTCATCATTATGTAAGACAGCAATAAGTAGATATCCTCAGACATTCAAAGTCGCTGAAGAAAATTAACTGAATATGTTCTCTAACTGAAACATGAGTCAAAACAAAGGATTCAGGTAAATAAGAATATTAGTATAAAATTACAGTAAAGAGTAAAATAATGCATGTTTCTTTTTAAAAAATGTATCTTTATTGTTGCAAGTATTACAGATTCCCCCTTCCCCCCCATTGACTCCCTTCACCCTGCTCCCACTCCCTCCCCAGCCTTGTGACAAAGCTACTTAGAAGTTTGTACAAGCACACGCATTATAAAAATTCATCTGTGTTAAAACCCATGAAGAAATTGACCTTTTAGAGGTTTGACCAGCATGACAAAAGAAGGAAAGACTAAAAGCCATCCAAACACTTTAAGTTCTTTTCAATATACCGAGTAGTACTGAAAGAAACACTTGTCCTTTACCAGGAAAAAAAAAACAACAATAACATAAGAACTGTATCCTGGCATCAGAAAAGCAGATTTCCAAGCTTCATTCTCTAACTCCCTAAGGAGAACTGAGACCTCATGAGAGTGGCTCCTCTGGGGTTCCCAGGGTAAGCCAGACAAGACCTGGAGCTGGGCCAGGAGGAGAATCACTGTCCAAAATATAGAGGGACAGGTAGAGGGCTCAATTCACAGAAAGAAGGCCCTCGCATCCCGAGGAAACATATGAACCACACCAGAACACAGAATCTGATGTGGCATTTCAATGGATATTAAATCTGGGGTAGATTCTCTCCCCAGCATCCTTGGCTACCAGAAGTGTGCGCTGATAGATTTGTCCTCTGGTTCATAGTCCCATTTCTCCTGAAATTAGAGTTTCCCTCCTCTTGGGCTTCCTCCACATTTGCTGCCTCGGCCTCCCCACTTCCTCCGGGCCTCTCTGCCAGGAGTTCTCTTGAAGCAGCTGCCTCTGTCTGGAGGCCATCTGTCCCAAGAGCTGCTTTCTTTGGCGGGTCTGAGAGTAACGTAGCAACCTGGTAGGGGTCTGATTTTTCAGATGACCTCTCAGTTCAAAGAGGAACCAGGAAAAGAAGAAAAGAACACTGCTTCTGAAGGAAACCATTGGTGCTTGGAAAACTTCCAGTGCCCATATTGGAGCCAATTCCCCAAAACTGAGATTGAGGAACAAGAGACACACCAAGGACAGTGTTTGCTGAGAGAACGGCTGGGGAGAGGCTTGTGCATAAAAGGAATTTGGGGAATCCAGTTTGGAAGTTGTGATCTGCCCTCCAAGGGGTGCTCTACTACAATTCTGCTTAAAGTTTTTCAAAATATGGGTAAACAGTGTGATTTGATGTCAAAAAAAGTATTCTTAACCTAGGAGATATGCAATGTAAAATATCAATGAATAATACACCATAAAACCATTGCAGTAATCCATGAGTGTATGGATTTGAGAAAAAGAAACAGAGGTATCAATAGACAAGGTAGAGTTGTTTAAGAGTTAATAAAATATTCTGTACAAAATATAAATACAATCTTAAAGAAATGGAAGATTTCATAGAAAATGTAAATAATCAAAAATAACTCAGAATGAAGCAGAAAGTTAAATGGATCAATATCCAGAGGGAAAGCCTGGCCTGTGTGGCTCAGAATGATGAAGGTTTGGGCCAAGATGATAGTAAAGTTGTGTTCAGATTCTGAATCTATACTGAAATTAGAGTCAATAGGATTTGCTTATGGATTACTTGTGGCAAGAATTGATCCTAAGCAACTTGAATTGCTTTAGGCTGGGATAAAAAAAAATTTAAGAGGAAGAACTTTTGTTTGCTTATTTGCTTGAAGAACACACATTAGTTCTGGACATGTTGAGTTTGAGATGACTACTAGAGAGCCAAATGAAGAACTCAACTAACCATTTGGATATATGAGTGTAGAGTTCAGGAGAGAGCTATAAGCTTCAGGAGTTTTCTTTGTAAAGATGGCATTTAAAGCCATGACATAGATGAGATCAACAAGAGAGAAGTATAGACAGAAAAGTAAAGGGATGAGCCCTGGGGTATTCTACTATTAATGGTCTGAGAGAAGAGGAGGAAAAAGAAAGGAGACTGAGAAGGAGAAGAAATAAGGTGGGAGAGGAAACTACAAGAGTGCAGGAATGTAGTGTCCTGAAAGCCACATGAAGAAAGTATATCAAGATGGAAGAAATGGTCAACAATAAAACAAGGACTGATAAAATATCAGTTGATTAGTAATGTGGAGCACATTGCTCTTGACCACAGCAGTGTCAGTAGAGATGGTGAAAGTTTGATTGGAGGGGGTTCAAGAGAGCATGAGAGGAAAGAAATTGAACTTAGCATAAGATTTGCTTTCAATATAAGGGGAGAATGGGGTTTCAGCTAGTAGAATCAAGAGAAAAAATTTTTTCTCTAAAGATGGGTAAAATAAATTATAAAGGGGGGGGAGGAATAGGAGATTTTTACTGGAATTGGGGAAATATAAGACTATCACATTTATTCCAGGAAAAACAAACCACTAATTGGTGGAATATTTTCAGATCTTTGGGCACTTTGCCTCTGACCATCATCTTTGAGATCAGAATCAGGAAGAAAGAGTTCAAGGTTAATGGAAAGAAGTAAATACGTTTTCAGAGCAGTATGGTGACTACCTCTGGCTTCTATTTATGTTAGTCTTACACTGGCCAGTTCCTTTACTTTCCTGGGCTTATCTTCTTTGAAACTTCCTGTTCTTCACTGTCACATTTCAACAACAGACCCATAGAATTAAGATTCTGAAAGCAAACTTTATGTGCTTCCAAGAATATCTTATTCTTGAAGAAAAGCTCAGTATTTCAAGTGAGCGTGGTTTATTTTTCAAGGATCAAAAGGCCACAAGCAGTCTGAGCTAATGAAAGAAAAGGCTGGCTCTAGCCATTAGGGATCTAGAGGAGGAAGTAAAGTCTAAAGGAGTCATTCTCTTGCCTGGCTAGCATAGCTCAGTTGCTGAGCCTCAATCTATGAGCCAAGAGGTCATGGTTTGATTCAAGTTATCAGGTCTCATGCCCAGGTTGTGGGCTTAATCTCCAGTGTGAGGGCATGCAAAAGGCAGCCAATCAATGAGTCTCTCTCATCATTGATGCTTCTCTCTCTTTCCTTTCCTCTCTGAAATCAATAAAAATATGTTAAAATAAATAAATAAATAAAGAGTCATTCTCCTGAATTTCTGAAAATCATAATTTCATAAAACGAAATCCCAATCCATGCAAACCTAGGTTTATGATCAAATAAATTTGTTGAGCACTTTATATTAATTTACCTCCCTTAGCCACACAGACACATTCTCAGAATTTACAATGATGTTACCCGGAGAGATTAAAAAAAGATATACAAAAAAAAAACACACAAAAACACCACAATGTGATCTCTATATTGCTCTCATTAAACAATTTGGAGCCATTAGACAGGGCCAAACAAGGTAGGCATCTGTTTGGTCTGTCCTGGGAGGCAGCATGCAAGCAGGGCGAGGAGACATCATGTAAAGAGAAGCAACATAGCAATGCACAATTGGTTACCTAATGCAACTGAACAATGGGAGCCAGTTTCCTCTGAAAAGGGAGTCACAAAAGTGAACTGGAGAAAACTAGAATGAGCAACGTGACAGTAGGTTAGAATTAGAGGCATTGGTATAAATACCTCTATGAATTAGAATTGGAAACTTAGAAATAAATGTAGATGTAAACCTGTGTATATATGTGTGACTGTGCGAGTGGGGTGTGTGTGTGTGTGTGTGTGTGTGTGTGTGTGTGTGTGTGTGTTCAAACCTATATTTTCTTGATTTGTCCACTGAGAAGGTTGGGAGCAGCCAACTCAATAGCCATGAGCACAACTATAGCAGAGATCTTGGCTTCCAAATATTATTCTCCAGTAAAAGTAACTAGAGCTTCTTGAGAAATAGATTATTTATTCTAAGACTCTGGCAGGGAAAGTAAAGGTGATCTTGGAATATCTTGTTTGTCTGAAAGCACCCAAAGACTAAGAGAGACATATCAAAATAACATAGAGGCCAACTTGAAGAGGGTCCCACTAGCCAAATATGGAACAATTTGAACATCAAAATAAACAATGAGAGCAAATGAAATGATAATCCTTGAGCCCGTGCTGATATAAGTAAATGGATAAATTGAAAGTTTAATGAAAAATGGAATATGCACATGGTTTTAAAATATCACCCTACAAAATACTTACTATTTACAAAGTAAAAAAGTGACACTTCACACTGAGGAAATCTTCCAAACATAAGTTAATCAAATGATCCAAGTAAACATCAGAATGATATTCCTACCATAGGTGAATAACTTGAATCTAATTACGAAGATAAACCCAAACTGAAAAACATTCTTACAAAAAAACTAGACTGTAATCTTCAAAAGTACTGAAGTTCAAGAAAGACTGACAGACAGAAAAAGAACAAAAAGACATAACACCTACATGCAATGCTTGAATATAAAGCTGGGTCCTTTTGCTATAAAGAACATGAAAAGAACAACTGTCAAAACTTGAATGAGACCTTAATTTCAAATGGTAGAAATGAATCCATGTTAATTTCTTTATATTTATGGTTGTGTTGCAGTTATAGCGGGGGAAAAAGTCCTTCTTGGTAGCAAATGCACACTCAAGTATTTGGGAGTTGTGAGGATATCAAGTTGGCAACTCACTCTCAAATAGATCGGGGGCCGGGGGGTGAGGAGTGGTAGGGAATGATGGCTGTGGACTACCATTGCAACTTTTCTGAAAGTGTGAGATAGTTGCAAAAGAAAATAAAATTATTGCAACAAAAAGAAAAAATAAGGTACCTAGGAATAAATTTAACCAAGGAGGTAAAAGACCTATACTTAGAAAATTATTGAAGAAAAAAATTAAAGAAGATACAAATAAGTGAAAGCATACACTGTGTTCATGGATTGGAAGAATTAACATTATTAAAATGTCCATACTACTCAAAGCAATCTACACATTCAACGCAATTCCTATTAAAATACCAATGGTATAATTCACAGGCTTAGAAAAAATATTGCAAAAATGTATATGGAACCAAAAAGACCTGAATAGCCCCAGCAATTTTGAGAAAGAAGAACAAAGTTGGAGGTATCAATGCTACTTGATATCAAACTATACTAGTACAAGGCCATTGTAATTGGCATAAGAACAGGCATATAGATCAATGAAACAGAACAGAAAGCCCAGAGATACCCATGCCTTTATGGTCAATTAATAGTTGACAAATGAGGCAAGAGCATACCGTACAGTAAAGACAGTCTCTTCAATAAATGGTGTTGGAAAAATTGGACAGTACATGCAAAAAAAAAAGAAACTAGACCACCTACTTACACCATACACAAGAATAAAATCAATATATACCGAGAAAAATTTTAGAATCTATTTCAAATTCATTGTATCATGACATAAACAGAAATTAGCCTCATATCATAAAAGCACAAAATAGTGCTTTTATGGTATAATTTAAACTTATCTGTACCTAACTTAAGAAAAGAGACCTAAATATTTAGTATCAACATTGCAGGTATCATTAAATTAAATTAAAAGTTGGTAAACAGTGATGTTCTGAGAAGCTAAGGACCTTGTTGTGGTGAAGCCAAGATTAGAAGCAAGGTTTGCCATCGAATAACTGTCTAAATGAATGCCCATCCTCTCCTCACTACACTAGGTGGTTTTTTGAGGGGAAAAAATAGATAAAAGAAATGATAATCTACCCTAGACGGTTTAGTTCCATGGATAGAGCTTGAGGACCAAAGGGTCCCGGGTTTGATTCCGGGACTTGGTTGTAGGCTTCTACCCAGCCCAGGCCCTGGTCAGGGTGTGTGCAGGAGGCAACCAATCAAAGTGTTTCTCTCACATCGATGTTTCTCTCTGTCTTCCCCTCTTTCTTCCACTCTCTCTAAAAGAACAATTGGGAAATATCCTTGGGTGAGGATGAACAAAATAAAAAAAAATAAATGACATTCTGTTCTCTAAGAAATAAAGTGCTCTGAAAAAATTGAGACAAACATGGAATGATGAGATTTTGAATAAAAACCACTTGCCAATTCTTATTTTTCTTTTCATCTTTTACCCTCCCCCCGCAAAAAAAAATCCCCAAACAGATAAGATTGATTGTTTTTGTTTTTTAATTTTTCTATTACAGTTGACATTCAATATTATATTAGTTTCAGATGTACAGCATAGTGTTTAGACATTTATGTAACTTATGAAATAATCTCCCCAATGGGTCTAGTACCCACCTGACACCATACATAGTTATTACAATATTATTGACTATATTTCCTATGCTGTACTTTACATTCCATGACTATTCTGTAACTACCAATTTGCACTTCTTAATCTCTTCTCCTTTTTTATCCAGCCCCCAAATCCCTTCCAATCTGGCAACCATCAAAATGTTCCCTGTATCTATGCGTTTGTTTCTGTTTGTTTGTTCGTTTTACTTTGTTTTTTAGATTCCACATGTAAGTGAAATCATATGGCATTTGTCTTCCTCAGTCTGACTTATTTCACTCAACACAATGCCCTCTAGGTCCATCCATGTTGATGCAGATGGTAAGATTTCAGTCTTTTTTATAGCGGAGTAATATTCCATTGTATATATGCACCACTTCTTTTTTATTCACTATTCTGTTGATGGGCACTAGGGTTGCTTCCATATCTTGGCTATTATAAATAATGCTGCAATGAACATAGGGGTGCATATATCTTTAAAAAATGGTGTTTTGGATTTTTTCAGATAAATACCCAGAAGAGAGATTGCTAGGTCATATGGTCGTTCTATTTTTAATTTTTTGAGGAATCTCCTTATTGTTTTCCATAGTGGCTGCACCCATTTGCAATCCCACCAACAGAGCACAAGGGTTTCCTTTTTTCCACATCTTTGACAACACTTGTTGTTTGTTGATTTATTGATGATAGCCATTCAGACAGATGTGAGGTGACATATCATTGTGGTTTTACTTTGCAGCTCTCTGATGATTAGTGATACTGAGCATCTTTTCATATGTCTACTGGCCATCTGTATGTCCTCTTTGGAGAAATGTCTGTTCAGGTCCTCTGCCCATTTTGAGATTAAGTTGTTGAATAGTCTTCTAAGATAGTATCACTCACTTATCAATCCATATTTTCTTTTATTTTAAAAATATATTTTATTGATTTTTTACAGAGAGGAAGAGAGAGGGATAGAGAGTTAGAAGCATCAATGAGAGAGAAACATCGATCAGCTGCTTCCTACACACCCCCCACTGGGGATGTGCCCGCAACCAAGGTACATGCCCTTGACCGGAATCGAACCTGGGACCTTTCAGTCCGCAGGATGACGCTCTATCCACTGAGCCAAACCAGTCAGGGCGCAATCCATATTTTCTTAATGCTTGTCTGCTCACTCTACATGAGTAGCTTCGTCAATTGCAACACTCTAAGGCACCATTTCATAAGTGGGAGCAGCAAGTTATGGGCAACCTAATAAATTCAGTATCTACATTGTTCCTTCCATAGAGTTCAACATGTTGACTGATTATGAAATAATCTTCATGTTTTCCTTCAGTCTTTAAATGTAATACTTATGAGTTTAATCAAGGAGTCAGAAGAGACAGTTGAGACAAAAAAAATAACAAAATAGTATCAAATACTAACATTTCCCATTCTCTGCTAAGTCTTGTCTTATCTGAAGCTTGTAAAGTTGTTTAATCTTTTCCATCCTCTCAGGGTAAAAAGAGCCTGGAAAATCCTAGTCACTCAATAGTAACTGTCAATAGTATTTTCCATAACTATCTGAATGCAAAATAAAAACCTTAAGAAGTTGATCCAATTCTAAAACTTACTTCTCAACTTACTAATAAATATGAAGAGACAACCCATCCATATTTTCTTCAAATAACATCTGGTTTCTTGGCCAGACTGCTAATACATGAAAAAGTTCCTGAGTTTGTTCCAACCAATCTACATTTAAAAAGCTTTAAAATGTATCTATGCATTAAACATTCTTTTCTACATCCGACTTAGGGCCAGAGATAGGACTGTGAGATAGAACCCTGCCAAGAAATTGGAAAGAGGGGGAATAAAATTATCTTCTAAAAGTTAAACTGTGCAACCAACACTTGATGGATCAAGGGCAGGAAATAAGAAATCACCACATGGAACAAAAAAGCTTCCAGGCCAGCAAGACTTGGCTGTGACTCCACTAAAGATACAACACACACACATAAAGACCATATCTGTCCGTCATGGAGTCATAGAGGAAGAAAGGTTGCTATGACAGACCTGAGTAAGACCCGCCAAGGCTCTGTGCAGAGTGGGGGGAACCTGGACTAGCAATGAACCAGTGACAAAGCATGTCTATAGTGAAAATGAATGCGCCACTTTATCTTAGCCTGATTACTCTGAGCTGGCTTGTGTTATGATGGAAAGCTCAATATTGAGCTTACAGCCTAGCCTAGAGCAGGCAATCATTAGATCCAATGAATTTGTTCCAACTCTTTGCTCACAATCTCCTGATTATAATTTGGCTCCCACACAGTTCGGCCTACAGGGAGAGAATTCTCAATTCTTGTGGATTTGAGAATCCTGGCCCCCATGCCGACTACAGCACTCATTGAAATATACAGTTTAGCATTTGGATTTGCTTAATCAACTCAGCTCCCAAAGGAAGGGCCCTGGGGTGCCCTGAGGGATCAGGTTTCTGAGCTCACAGGGCTGGCAATGAGTCTCTGGGCCATGGTTAACTCACCAGGATGGTGATGATAATGGTGGTGACAGGGACAGCATGGCCATGTGCTGAGCAACCTCTGTGTCAGACACTGCACTATGTGCTTTTCCCACTTGAACTCTTTTAATCCCACAACAATCCAATAAACTAGGCGTTATTACTATTCCCATTTTATAAGTGAAGAACCTAAGATTAAGAAAGCTTTAGTAACTTACCCAGAAACCCACATTAGGAATCTGGATTCAGACCCAGATTTGTCTGACTCTAAAGCTTAATCTCTTAAAATTTTAAAACACGATCTCAGAGTAAACCCGATCCTTCTCTGGGCCACACTCTTCTCTGCTTCTACTGTGTGCTTTGGGCCATCCAGTTCATCTTCAACATGACTGTTCATCAATACACCACTACTGTACCAGCCTCCACATCAATGCACGTGAAGTGTAGCAATCAATCCTTAACTAGAAGCGCAGAAGGTCAAACCCTATCTCAGTGAACAGCATCACCATTTATTCCATGCCATCATATGTTACCTTCAGAAGCCAAATGATGCTTCCCTCTCCATCACCACCTTAGCCACACACTGTCTTATCATTTGCATGTCCTTCAACAAACCTCTTCAACACTTCCCTATTGTGTCCACTTCTCACTGTCGCCGTTGCCATTACCTGTCTCTCACCTAGACCTCTACAAAACTCTCCTAGGGCATGCTCTTGCTTCTACTCTTGCTCTCCTTCATTCTCAACCTTGCATCTAATGATCTCAATATTATCCAATCATGCCATGCCACTGTTTAAAAATCCTTCAGTGGACCCCCAACCTCTCATCATACTCTGTGCTTCAGTCCTAACAGTGATTGGCCTGCAGTTCTTGGAATATACTCAGTCATGTCTGCTCTAGAATGGCACACAAGCTGGACCTGGGATACACTCGCATCCCCCTGAACCATTGTTCCCTCCACACCTCCTCTGGTCAGCTTATACAGGGGCTTTAGGACTCACTCATGTTTCCCCTTCTCCAGGACACCTGGGTTAGGTGCCCATCTGAGGCAGTCTCATCATGCAAACCATCCCGCCTCTCCCTGTATGGAAATTTTTTATGTGTGTGACTCCACCCCCAGACTGTGACCTCCCTGAAGCCTGTTTACACACAGTGCCCCCACACACAAACACAAATGCAGGTATAGTAAGTGAATAAATGAACAAACAAATGTATAACACAGATGGAAAATGCCAGCCCTGCTTCCTCAAGTTCAGTTGTGTGACTTAAAGGTGTTTTGTCTCCCTAGACCTCAGCTTCTCTATCTGTAAAATAAGTATCATAAATCCTATACTGTCAAGGTCTTGTGAGATTTAAACCAAACCATACAATACATGTGAAGTCCTCAGCACCTGCTTGGTATGGAGCAAGTGCTCAAATGCTGGTTGTTACTATTATTATTACTACGTCCTTGGAGACCTACCCGAAAACATTCATGTTCTTGAAAGGCCTCACAGATATTCCCAGACCCTACGATGACTCGGCCGCTCCAGGCCTTCTAGCACTTCCGTTTTACATTTTATAAAGCATCAGCTTGCACTCCTGAATGTACTGCTTTGAAAGGATCCCATACTTTCTCCACGATGCCTAATACTCAACAAAAGCTTTTAGGTGAAATGGCATCAAGATTTGCTACAGATCGTATTCCCCGCTGGAGCCTTAGCCCATGGACATTCACATGGCGCCTCCTGATGATGCAAATGCGACACAGAAAAGCTAGCATAACCCTGAGAGGAACACAGAGAAATGGAAAGGCTGTGGAATTGACAGGTGGCGATCCCAAAATAGAAACCAAGGCTTAAAGGGGTCATAACTAAGACCAGGGCTCAGAAAGGGGATGTCCTTTATCACAACAGATATGGAAAGGTGAATTATAGACCAGCGGTTTAAAAGAAATTTATGCCATAGCCCTTCCATGGAATTATGCAGCCCTTAAAAATAGATAGGGGGCCAACTAATAACATGGCAAATAAAAACACATAAGACCTCATGTTATATTAAAAAAAACATACAGATAATACAGGTTTTTTATCACAGGATGTAAAATGTAAGGGAATAAACCAAAATTTTAATATTTGTAACAGGGCAATGAATTCCTGGGCATTGTTTTTCTTTCGGTCAACTCCCCACACTATTTGTAGTGTCAGATCCTTTAAAATGTAAAGACTCCCCCTGGCCAGGTGGCCCAGTTAGCTGGAGCATCGTCCTGTACCCCAAAAGGTTGTAGTTGGATTCTGGGTCAGGACACAGACGCAGATTGCAGGTGCAAGCCTGAGTCAGGGTGCAGAGGGGAAGCAATGGATCCATCGATGTTTCTCTCTCTCCCTTCTTCTCTCCCAAAAATAATAATAACAATAAGTAATCAATAAAAACATATTCTCAGGTGGGGGTTATAAAAAAAGGTAAAGACTAATTCTTTAAAAATCTATGTTCTGGGTGCCTCCCTCACAGATCGCTCCAGGAAGAAATTGGGCAGAAGACAGGCCCTAGGCCGCAGAGGGCTCCAAGAGCCTGGGGCCTGCCAGGTAGTATGATCTCGCTCCCGCCAGGCTCCCTTTGCACTGGCCACCGCCCCTCGGGGCCTCATTTAGTGCCTCCAGCAGGCAGCCCCGGGTGGGCCCAGTCCTCCACCCAACCCCAACCGGATCTAGGCTCCTGGCAAAGTTTCTCTTTGGTAGAAAGGAGGCGCCGTGAGCAGCTGGAAATCCGGCGTCAGCGAGCAGCCCCCGACGCCTGACCCCACCCGGCCGCCCCCCGCGCCCCGCGTACCTCTTGCAGGGGATGAGCGCCTTCCTCTCATCCAGGACCCGCTCGCACTGGTTGAGCCCGTCGTAGGAGATTAGGGCGCGGCTGTAACGCCCGCTGCTCTGCCGGTACAGCACCTGGCGCCTTTCCCACTGCTGCGGCGCCCGGCAAGGACGCGGCGTCCCCGGGGACCCCCAGGGGTCCGGTCCCAGCGCGCCCGCCCCGAGGCCGCCCAGGCCGCCCAGGCCCCAGACCCAGAGGCCGCCCAGCAGCCAGGCGCGCAGGGCGCCCCCGGCCCCGCGGAGGGGAGCGCGCCCCGGCATCGCGGTCCACCCGGCTCGCCGCCCCGCCCAGGCCAGCCCGAGACCAAGGGGGCGCCAAGCAGCGGGCGGCGGGGGACTGGTTCCCTGCGCTGTGCCTACGAGTCCTCTGGTCGAAGTGGCTGTTTGTCCCTGTGGCGGCCACTGCAGCTGTGGAGATGGAGATGCTGGAGAGCGGGAGCCGGCCCGGGCCCGGGAAGGCTCCGGGGAATCGCGCAGGAGCTGTTTCTGCCCAGGCCGCTGCCCTCGGTTTTCACTTGCTCTCTGCTGCCAACAGGAAATGCAGTGACAGCGGTGCCACTAGCACCCTGAAGGGCATCCAAGTTTAAAAAGTGGAGGGTGGAGGGCACGGTGCAAAGGAATATGTTTCTTCACTCATTTAACTGTTCAGCAGGTCCCCCATCCTGGGGAGCAAAATCCAGGTGAGGAATGCAGTACTGCTGCGCTTGTTTTGCCCACATGCCTTGCTCCTTTGGCTAAAATTGCCATCTCTTTCCTCCAAATGAAAAGTGGAAAGAAGAGTCCCTTGCTGATGCCTGAGGGAGCTCACTCGGGTGTCACTGTGGAGAATAGGCAGGGCAGGCAGAAGGTGGGAAGAAGGACAAGAGATGCCATTAGACTTGCAGGGGTTCTCAACCTGTGGGTCGCGACTCCTTTGGGGGTCGAACGACCCTTTCACAGGGGTCGCCTAAGACCATCGGAAAACACATATATAATTACATATTGTTCTGTGATTAATCACTGTGCTTTAATTATGTTCAATTTGTAACAATGAAATTGGGGGTCACCACCACATGAGGAACTGTATTAAAGGGTCAGGGCATTAGGAAGGTTGAGAACCACTGCGTTAGAGGTAAAGTGGTGATAGTGGGAATGCAGAGGGTGGAACAGAGTTGGGAGCTACGGAGAAGGATTTAGACTCAGAGAGGGTTCTGGTTTGGGATTTGAATAGTCCTGAGCTAGAAAAGATAAATTCCGTTCAGAATTGATTTTGAGATGACTGTGGGATAGACCGGTGGAAACAGCCCAGCGACAGTTTCCACCTTCAGAGACCAGCCAGGGCAGAGATCTGGATGGTGAACCATTGGCATCTAGGTAGTCACTGAAGCCAAAGAGTAAAACAGTTCTCCACCCAGAGAGGCCTTGCCCCTCCCCCCAGGGGACAGTTGGCAGTATCTGGAAACGTTTAAATTGTCACAGTGGGGTGGGGACTAAGCTGCCAGTGGCATCTAGTGGGAGTTAGAAGAAGAAAGGGAAAAGTTGGTAGATGGAAGACATTTCTCAAACTAGAAGATGCTATTGAACCTTTAGGCAGCTTTGTTACTGGAGCTGGTAGAGACCAAATGCTTGAGCCCCAACTAATGTCAATTAGCCACTACAATAACAACAAAACAAACTACATACAACGTGGGGCGGAGCGGGGGTGATTTGTTTACATCCTCTGCCGACAATTACTACTGCGCCCTCCCATCCCACACACAATGTCACTACTCAGCGCTTCTCTCGCCCCCTACTGGAGGGAGCAGGTATTTTTCAGAATTAAAGGGCCGCGGAAGTCCCTATTTCCCTCCAACTGTGTACGTGGGGAACCTATAAGCCTTAGAGTATTAGGCATAAGGCGCAAAGTTCAGCTTTGACTCAGAAGAGCATCTGTTTTTCTCTTGAAATCCTCTCTTGCACCCTTGGGGATCCGGTGTCCAAAACGACAGCCAGAGGCGCTTTTTCTTGGTCGGAAGAGAAAGGACGGGCCAGACCCAAAAGGAGGGACTTTGCTGGGGGAATGTCAGATTCCAACCCAGGGCTGCGGCCCGGAGGAGATGATGTCACCGCTTCTGCCAAGAGAGGGCTGGGGGTGGAGCGGCGGAGGGGGAGCCCGCGCCGCGCCGCTGCTGCCAAGGGAGCGTTCCGAGCCCACGTCAGGGGAGGTATCGGGATAAATAGGGTCCCGCAATGGCCGTGGCCGGCTGCGCTTGGAGCTGCCCCGTCCGGGACTGGGGCTGCCAGTGCTGGTTCGCGCCCCGGAGGCCGAGGTCTGGCGCCGATCGTGCGCTGCGCTCCAGAGGGCGGACACCCGCGGCCAGCCCCAGCGCCCCGCGTTGCTGCCCAGGGAGTTTGGGGGTCCTGTGCCCTAAAGGACTTCCTCCTCGGAGAGGGGAGAGAGAAAGATCGGGAGGGAGTCGGGGAAGAGAAGCGCCTTTCCGCCTGTCGGGGTGGGTGCCATGCTCCTCTCGGTCCTGGCCGCGCTCTGCCTGTGGCTGCGCCTGGCGCTGGGCGTGCGCGGCGCCCCGTGCGAGGCGGTGCGCATCCCCATGTGCCGGCACATGCCCTGGAACATCACGCGGATGCCCAACCACCTGCACCACAGCACGCAGGAGAACGCCATCCTGGCCATCGAGCAGTACGAGGAGCTGGTGGACGCGAACTGCAGCGCCGTGCTGCGCTTCTTCCTCTGCGCCATGTACGCGCCCATCTGCACCCTGGAGTTCCTGCACGACCCCATCAAGCCCTGCAAGTCGGTGTGCCAGCGCGCGCGCGACGACTGCGAGCCCCTCATGAAGATGTACAACCACAGCTGGCCCGAGAGCCTGGCCTGCGACGACCTGCCGGTCTACGACCGCGGCGTGTGCATCTCGCCCGAGGCCATCGTCACTGACCTCCCAGAGGGTGAGGCCAGGGGAAGGACGGAGGGGGATGAGGACACCCCCTTGGCGGTCGCTGCCCGGGGAGAACCGTCTGCCGCACCGACAGCTGCCCGCAGGTGGTCGGTCGGCCCCTCCCCCATCCTACCTCCCAGAGCAGGGCTGGTGACTTCACTTCTAGAATAGTCTGATTTCTCCGTAGGGATTTCAGAGCGGAAGAACACCCTGTCCCATTAAGGGGGGCGGATTTTGCTTACAAAGGGAGCCACTGGGGACGGCTTCATTTACAGTAATAACGGGATAGTCATAGCAGCAGCAGTCAAAAGGAATGGAGGTCTTAAGGTGGGCCTGAGCCAGCGTTAAGCACCTTACACGTATCCTTTAATTTTTTAAAAAAAAATATTTTGTTTTTGTTTTTGTTAATCCTCACCAGAGGATATTTTTCCATTGATTTTTTTTTTTTTTGAGAGAAAGAGAGAGTAGAAGAGAGAGGGAGAGACAGAGAGAGAAACATGGATGTGAGAGAGAGACATCAATTGCTTGCCTCCCGCGCTCGCAAGCCCGGACCAGGGCCAGGGATGGAACCTGCAACCAGGTATGTGCCCTTGACCAGAATCTAACCGAACCGGGGCCCTTCGGTCCGTTGGCCGAGGTTCTATCCACTGAGCCAAGCCGGTTAGAGTTCCTTTCATCTTTAAAGCAATCCCACCAGGATTCTCCCCTTAATGTTAGCTCTTGAAAGCTCTTTCTGAAAAAGCATTTCCAAGCATCACTTCCTGAAAACGCATTTCCAGGCATCGCTCCCCACAGCAGTGCACTTGTGAATTTAGTCACCCTGGAAAGTTGGGATGTCTGTCTAATGATCTTTAACCACGAGCCAACATTTGCGGCATCTTAGTTCACTGGATCTCATTTTCCACTCCCTTCCTTTGCCTTGGTCATTTTGCTGTTTTCCTAGGAAGAAGGAGCAGGTTTAAGTCCACTTGTTGAAGTGAAACCTAAGAATATTTTTGCATTCTTCTTACCCCTGACCCAGCTGGCCGCACATTCAAAGAGATTATGGTGTGTAGTGCCTCAAGTTATGCATACCCCTCAGAGCACTGACCAAAACAGGAAGGAAGGGAAGTAAAGTGAAGTGCTTACAAAGGGAGGGAAAAAATCAAAACGCCTCTTTAATTCAGTTTAAGAAAAAGCTATCTTTTTTTACTTATATAAATGACAGAGGATTGTACTTGTTTTGGATTATGCAGCTATGGACTGTTTCTGCACTGCAAAATGTAAGGTGGGGATTTGGAAATACTCTGGCTATTTTGTTTAGTATAAGCTGATCAACATTTTAAAATGGATTTGAAAAGGAATGGCGTAATTTGTCCGGGTTGGCTGTATGTATTAGAAAGTTAAATGGATGTGTGTTCACAGCATTTTGTGCTGGATAAGGCAGTCTCACCTGAAAGTCTTTCCCAAACCCAGGGATGTCCATGTGAAAGAAATAGTCCACAATCGCATGCCATTTTTACTATTTAGTGTGTGTGTGTGTGTGTGTGTGTGTGTGTGTGTGTGTGATGCTGCATTAGTTTATGTCTCTAGGTGGTTCCTTGTTCCAGCTGGGCGAACTGACCAAAATCACTGACCACACCCGTGTGACCCTGTGTGTGTTTCAGATGCGAAGTGGATAGATATCACACCAGACATGATGGTACAGGAAAGGCCTCTTGACGTCGACTGTAAACGCCTAAGCCCGGGTGAGTTCTTTGTCCTCAAGACTCAGCATTTTTTTTCTCCCCAGAATGACTTCTCTGACTCCTTTTCCAACATTTTGTCTCTCTCTTGCCTTCTTTAGACCGGTGCAAGTGCAAAAAAGTGAAGCCAACTCTGGCAACATATCTGAGCAAAAACTACAGTTATGGTAAGTCATCTAATGAGAACATTCACTTTGGGATTTGGCACATTCCAAAGCCAAGTCTGCTGGCCATAAAGTAAAGAAGAGGTTTGGTGATTTTTGTAGTTAACTGTATGACTTTCAAACGGCATAATAACAACTATAAAACTTATTGCTTTTCTGGGTAAATCAAATAAGTACAAAGTAAATTACTCAGATGAAAACAGGGATACGGCTCAGTTGGCAAGTTTGACATCATGATCCTATTTGACTTGGTGAGAAGTCCTCCCCAGCCAGGACAGCACACTTCACTTGTTCTTTTGCTGCAGGGAGGATGGGTGAGTGATCAATAGATTTGATTATCTGAAGCCCATAGGCCCAATAATTAAGATCTGCTCATGTATCTTGTCAGTAGCTATGAATATTTAATACCTTAAAGAAGTTGTAGGTGCCCTGACCGGTTTGGCTCAGTGGATAGAGCGTCAGCCTGCGGACTCAAGGGTCCCAGGTTCGATTCTGGTCAAGGGCATGTACCTTGGTTGCGGGCACATCCCCAGTAGGGAGTGTGCAGGAGGCAGCTGATCGATGTTTCTCTCTCATCGATGTTTCTAACTCTCTATCCCTTTCCCTTTCTCTCTGTAAAAAATCAGTAAAATATATATTTTTTAAAAAGTTGTAGGAATATGTTAATGCCAAGACTGTTGCTGTAATTATTGGCATAGCTTAAATGCCCTCTTCTCTCTTATTTGAAAACACACACACATCACTTTCTTCAAAGAATAAGTCAATAATACTATTGTGAATGTTTTAAGTCAACTTAATTTTACTAGCATCACTTGAAAGTAACTTTAATTTTAAAAAAGTTTAAATATCTATTTGGGCTATTTTATGTTTCTTTGGATTTCTTAAATTATTTCTGCTGAAATAACAAAAACTATTTTAGGAAAAACTGTTCATTTTATTTACTAAGTTTGTTTTTCATATTTAAACTGACATTGTATATCATAAGAATATATCATATACACACATGAAAGAAAGAAGATAATGGCAACATAAAAGTCTGAAAAAATAACCTTTTTTTAGGTTGTCAGATTTGAGAATCTTATATAGCTAATGTGGGTAATTCAACCAAAAATATACACTTTCTTTTTAAGTAGGTTTTTGTTGTTTAAAGCATGTTCTATGTAGATATGGTCTTAATATGATCTACTTAGTCTGTCAGCTGAGTTTTGCTCTGATGCTATTCTCTGGGTGTCTTGGCCTCCTTGCTACTTAGATGATGAAACCATTTCTATTTCAATCCTTTGGCTTCTTCATAAACCAGCTTTCTCGGATGGACTCCAAAGCAGGTCCATAGTAGGCTGATTACAATTGCATGGCCGGCAGTAATAGCAAGGGACCGAAAGAGCCAGAATTTAAAGCGTGAACAGGCACAGTAACATAAACAACCGTCTGTAATAACAGTTCTACCTCTACTCACCTCAGACCTTGCTTTGATAGCGTGGGAGGTTAAAGGATTGAGAACGGTGATCCTCAGAGAATCCTTCCAGTCGAAAATCTTATGACTCTAATGCAGTGGTTCCCAAACTTATTTGGCCTACCACCCTCTTTCCAGAAAAAATATTACTCAGCCCCTGGAAATTAATTTTTTTTAAATTTTAATAGCAGTTACTCATCGCCCCCAAATGCACCTGTGGCCATCACCGCCCCCCTGGATCGCTGCAGCACCTACCAGGGGGCGGTAGCGCCCACTTTGGGAATCACTGCTCTAATGGGTCAGATGGGTAATTGAACCATACAAACTTTAAGGTGGCTTCTGATTCGGAGAATATATGAGTCTCACTTCAGGTCATCACAAGGCAGAGTATAAACAAATATTTGTTTATATGAAATTTTTATTGACTACATTTCTTGATATGTTTTTGACAAAAACAAACAAAAAAACCACACACCTAATTTTATAACTATAGAACTGCAGGGCTGAGAAGGATCTACAGAATTCTCTGATCAAACCCTATCTATAGCCCAAAGAGCAGTCACTGACCCAAAGGCAGAACCCAGACTAAGCCTGCTTGTCAATTTACTTTTACATCTTGAGCATGAACTTTTAAGACAATTTGAGAATATGGGAGACCTTATATTTAGCATGTGATTGTGGGCTTTTTGTCTGCATTTGGGCAACTTGGACATGACCATAATTACAGGAGTGATTCTTTAAGAGAGGCTTGGGAGTTGGCATGAATACAGCATCCTATTTTTCTCCAAAGGCTTCAACAACACTTATATCCATTTTTAAATTGCAGTCATCCATGCCAAAATAAAAGCTGTCCAGAGGAGTGGCTGTAATGAAGTAACGACAGTGGTGGATGTGAAAGAGATCTTCAAGTCCTCATCACCCATCCCTCGAACTCAAGTCCCACTCATTACGAATTCTTCCTGCCAGTGTCCTCACATCCTGCCCCATCAAGATGTTCTCATCATGTGTTATGAGTGGCGCTCACGGTAGGCACAGAGGGGCAGAAGAAACTGCATATGGCTTAAGAAAACATGAGTCTCATTTAGTAGGTAAAAAAAAAAAAAGGTACCAGTCTTTTAAAAAAGCAATTTTAATAGAATCTTCCTTGGGATATTATGTAACTACTAGAGGCCCGATGCACGAAATTTGTGCAAGAGTAAGTCTTCCTTCCCCCGGCTGCTGGCACCGGCTTCCCTCTGGCATCTGGGACCCAGGCTTCCCTTGCAGCTCTGGCTTCATCCAGAAGGACGTCCGGAAGGACATCTGGTCTAATTAGCATATTACACTTTTATTATAATAGATAAAGTAATTCTTCACAGAATTAAGGAAAAATAAAAATATAAGTATTTGAATAGGATCTTTAAAAAATCAATGGAATTTATTAAATGATTTCAAAAATGTAAAGGCAGATAAATTACTTTGGGTAAAACCAATTCATTTCAGCTTAGCTGGTGTGGTTCAGTGGTTGAGCATTGACCTATGAACCAGGAGGTCAGGGTTTGATTCCTGGTCAGAGCACATGCCCAAGTTGCAGGCTTGATCCCCACTAGGGGCATGCAGGAAACAGTCTATTAATGAGTCTCTCTCATCATTGACATTTCTATCTTTCTCTCCCTCTCCCTTTCTCTCTGAAATCAATAAAAATACATTTTAAAAAAATAAAATGCTTTAAAAAAACAATTCATTTCAAGTCATTCAAATCAATCTTACTGTGGCAAATACTGAATGTTTTAAAGTTTCTTTAATAACTTACAGATCAAGTAAAGATGGCCATTTGAGACTACAGTTCCACACTTTTCCCTTATATACACTTAGTTTACAATTTTTGGTACAGTATTACACACATACAAACACACACACACACACACTCACTCACTCATATCTCCAGCTGGGAGTGTGTCTCCCCAAATCTCTTTCCTTACCAACGTTTTATGTATTAGTATATTCCTTATAACATAAAAATCAAACACTTCAGCACAGGTTCCAGGATGAGCCCCAAACTTGCTGCAATATACTTCTCCAGCAAAATTATTCATTTTTATATAACAAGTGTTCCCCTTGATTCTCTGTCATCAATGCTTATCTGTTTATTTCTTCTAGATACAGCTCAAGACTCTACTTCTTAAAAAAAATCTTTTGAATTTGACCTCACTTGAAACTTTCTTGTTCTGTACTCTATCAGCAGTCTGGCACCCTCCTTAAAAAGCTGTTCTACTTATACTAGTATCGTGCCTCTCTAAAGAAGCTGTTTCTTAAAGCTGTTCTTCTTATATCTTACTTCTCTATAGAAGCTGAATGAGTGAATGCCGAATGACTATTTCTAGGCTTACCTCTTACATGGTGTTGTATCTGCTACAGTATTAGGTGCAGCTCTGGAGGTGTGCCATGTTGCTAGTCATTAAATTCTATTTAGATATACGAATGGGTTATTAATTAATTAGGTAAGAGTTTTCATGTCATCTTTCCCAAGTTAGTTTGTAAATTTAATGCAATTCTGATCAAAATCCCAGTAAAAATTTTGTGACAATTGGAATTTATGTGTTCACAAATAATGCTAATGATCATTTGGAAGGGTAAACTGATAAGGGCATGTTATTTTGAAAATAAGAGGGAAGAGAGGAAATCTGCTTAATGAGACATTCAAATTGGTAGAAGGCTATACTTGTTAAAATCATGTGGTACAAGAGTAGACATAAAGATAAATAAATCAGAAGAAACAGATTCTAATGCATAAAAGAACCTATATTATGCAAGAAATATGGCAAGTCAATAGGAAATAAAAATATTTAGTGAAAGTTGCAAATATTTTTATTTGGAAAAATAGCATGTATTTTCACTTCTTACTCTACTCTAAAGTATATTTCAAATGGATTAAAGAGATACATTTTTAACATTACCTTTATTATTGAATATTACAGATGTCCCCTTCGTCCCCCCATTGACTCCCTCTACCCCTCTTCCACTCCCTCACCAGGCCTTCACAGCACTGTTGTCTGTGGCTATGAGTTATGCATATATGCATATAGGTTCTTTGGTTAATCTCTTTCCTCACCTCTACCCCTTCCCTCTGAGATTCATGAGTCTGTTCCACGCTTCCATGTTTCTAGATCTATTTTGTTTGTCAGTTTCTTTTGTTCATTAGGTTCCACATGTAAGTGAGATCATGTGATACTTGTCTTTCTCTAACTGGCTTATTTCCCTTAGCATAATACTCTCCAGGTCCCTCCATGCTGTCCCAAAGGGTAAGAGATCCTTCCTTTTTAGAGCTGCATAATATTCCATTGTGTAAATGTACCCACCTTTTTTATCCACTCATCCACTGGTGGACACTTGGGTTGTTTCCATATCTTAGCTATTGTAAATAGCGCTGCTATGAACATAGGAGTGCATACATTATTTCTGATTAGTGTTTCAGGATTCTTAGGATATATTCCTAGCAGTAGGGTCACTGGGTCAAATGACAGTTCCATTTTTATCTTTTTGAGGAAACTCCATACTGTTTTCCATAGTGGCTACACCAGTCTGCATTCCCACTAGCAGTGTATTTTAAAGACTTAAAAAGGATAAAATTAAGTAAATAAATGTATGCTATCTGAATGGCAAAATAATTTGTAAACATAAAAGTAATGTAAAAAAATTACAAGGAAAAATGTCAGTACACATATTTGACCACATATTAGTATGTACATAAAAATCACAAATAAAAAGGCAAATAAAAATTGAGAAAATACAACAGGTGTGACAACGGAATAGTAACCTTACTCTCTAAAGAGTTCATATAATATTTCAATATTAAGTCTGCAACATAGATATGTCTATACCTAAATCTATAGAGACAAGATCCAGAAGAAATACAAAGAGTAAATAAAACATTTAAAAAATTATCTCCTTAATTCTGTAATCCAAATAAAAACAAGATTCAGTATTTACCTAGTTCAATGTTAGCAAATTGAATTAAAGTTTAATCATTTTGAAAATAATTTGGCACTATGCATTGAAATATATGGAGAGAGAGAGAAAGAGAGAGAGAGAGAAATAGAATATATTATATATACTCATAGTTGTTATATTATTTGGTTATTAAAATAATATTTTTGAATTCTAATTATATAATAAAATGCATACAGGGTGGGGCAAAAGTAAGTTTACAGTTGTTCATATGGAAAATAATACAATAATTAATAAATTATTATACAATAATAAACTGTTTTGGCATACTCACAACTGTAAACCTATTTTGCCCCACCCTATCCTATATAATAAAAGCCTAATATGCTAAGTGTCTGGTCGTCCAGTCAGCCATTCAACCAATCAAAGCATAATATGCTAATGATATGGTAAGGCCGCTCAACTGCTCGCTATGACGTGCACTGACCACCAGGAGGCAGACACTCCCACCGGTAGGTTAGTTTGCTGCTGGGGTCCAGCTAGGCGAGATGGGGCATTGCAGTCCCTGCCTGGCTGGCCAACCTCCTGCGTCCTTCCCCGGCCCCAATGGTGCACCGGTGGGATCCCTCGACCTGGACTGTGCCCTCTCACAATCTGGGACCCCTCGGGGATGTAGGAGAGCCAGTTTAGGCCTGATCCCACAGGCCAGGCTGAGGGACTCCACTGGTGCACAAATTCATGCACTGGGCCTCTAGTATAATATAATAATTTCATGTACTATATGATATAAATATACAGTGTGCTCTAAAATATATATGTGTACAAGGAAGAATGAAAGGATATATCAACAAAATATAAATGGTGGATTGTGAGGTTATTGAAGAACATTTTTTTAATTTTTTGTATTTTTAAACCTTTTACTTTCATAAACAGAAATTGCTTATTGAGATAAATTACTCTTTTTTCAGGATGATGCTTCTTGAAAATTGTTTAGTTGAAAAATGGAGAGACCAGCTTAGTAAAAGATCCATAGTAAGTATAATTAACAATATTAGGAATATGGATTTAAGTGTATGTAAAGAAAATCTGTAGAATTTGGGGATTCTTCCCATTCTTTTGAATAGGTAGTTATGAGTATAGCTATTCTCACTTGGAATTTTTATCATAAATCTCTCTTCAACTTCAAAGACAATTTGGCTGCATCTGATACTTACCTACTGGTTATTTCCAGATTAAGTGAATTTTTTGGTTTCTTTATTGTATTACATGTAATTGTTTTTAGCAAACAGTCAGGTACTTGAGCAGAATTTATATCCAGAGGGATTAAAACAGACATATACATGCAGAGGTGTGAATACCTAGTTCTAAAACTCATCCTATCACAGTACAAAACATAATCTTTTTCCCTGTACTTATAGAAATTATTTTGTATTTTGTACTATTCGTGATTTTAGTGGTAATGTCATAGAAATATTGGTATTTCAATTGGAAGAGTTAGAGTAATTTTATGCCCAGACATGTGAAGTCATACTAGAACTAAATAAATGCTGTCTTTGGGCCCAGCCAGTGTGGCTCAAGGGTTAATTGTCAACCTATGAACCAGGAGGTCACAGTTCAATTCCTAGTCAGGGTACACGCCCAGGTGGTGGGTTCGATCCCCAATAGGGGCGGTGCAGGAGGCAGCAGATAAATTATTCTCTTTCATCATTGATGCGTCTATCTCTCCTTTCCTCTCTGAAATCAATAAAAATATATATTTTAAAAAAAGAAATAAGGTCTTTGGTTTGAAATTTTTGAACTATCTCTTCTCCTGGAATATGTTTAGATGTATTCAGGAGAATTTGTGTTTTAAGGTTCACAAAGGTATTGCAACTGTTTATGATTTCCTTGTTTTAATAAAACACTTGATTAAGGGGAGAGTTATATTAATACTAACTTATATAACACAGCCTCTCCTACTCAGTGTATTTCTGACTAAAAGAACCAAACACTACTGTTATATCTGAGCTAAAATCTCATCAATTGCTCAGGAGTACGCCTTAGTGTTACTGCACAGAAAATTCTGGAAGAATTAGTTATCTGGTTCCCAAGACTGCAGTAGATTAGAAGCATCAATGTAGAAGGTAAGTCTACCATGAGGACCTGAAGGGGAAAAAAGCTTTCAAGAATCAGCTGTTTGGACCATTTACTTTTGTAACAAACATTACAATACACTTCAGTAGGAATTTGAAAATATCACCACACAGTAGCAACATACAGTAAAGAGTTTACTATTTTAGAACATCTTAGGAGGGTGTTCATTTCATTGCAATTTTTGTGCTTAGGAGAATGCCTGCCCTACAGTGGTGCTCAAACTCTTTGTTGATTGAAATATATTCTAACAAAGTTGCAGCATGTGTGTTATAATAAAAAGCAATATCTATTTAAGTGGACTCACTTTTTTATTATGCAGCTGTTTAAATAAATAGTATTTATGTTAAAAATAGTAAGTCCTTTTCCGTCAAGGAAACTTGACTGTTCAGAATGACACATTTCCCATCAGCTCTGGCTAGCTAACACCGGAGTGGATTACTAGCTGTAGATGGTGCTTCTGTATTCTTTTGGTTATAAGAGAATTAAGTGAATCCATAAGTGTGGTGAGAGGCCCCTGATTTCTGGTTGGGCTGGATAAATTTCTGCTTTTAGCCAGGTCTGCCATTTTTAGAAAGCTTTGCTGTGTAGGACTGTTGCATTAGAGGGCCTTGGACTCTGGAGTCAGACTGGTGAATTTGAATCCTAGCTCTGACATTTATCAGATGTGTGGCCTTCTGCAAATAACCGTGGTGTGCTGGATCCTGGTCATGACAATGGTGACCACCCAGAAGGGCTGTTGTGAGTTTCAATGACATGAATGCATGTCCAAACCGCATCATGAGCCTCTGGTACATGATAAGTGCTCAACAATGGAGAGTAGCTATTACAACTATTGTCATGATTAGTATGTAACGGTGGGGGGGAAATGTCATTAGTCCTGATATTAGTGGAGTAGCATAAAGGGGTGAGATGTACTTGACAGTCATGTTTCCCAATTGCCTCCCAGCAGTGGGAAGAGAGGCTGCAGGAACAACAGAGAACCATCCAGGACAAAAAGCGAACAGCCGGGCGCACCAGTCGTAGTCATCCCCCGAAACCAAAGGGAAAGTCACCTGCTCCCAAGCCAGCCAGCCCCAAGAAGAACATTAGAGCGAGGAGTGCCCCCAAGAGAACAAACTCGAAAAGAGTGTGAGCTAACTGCTTTCCAAAACGGAGACTTCCTCTCAGGATGAGGCCAGGCGTTGCCCAGACAGCCCGTGGAAGGCCACACACCCTTGTCTTAACAACTAAGGTACTCTTCATAGACACATCCTGCAGCATTTTTCTTAATGATATGCTTCAGTTTTTCTTTTTACACCACTACAAGCGTAGTGGTAGGTATGCCCATTGGTATGGAAGGTATATGAAAGCTGGTCAAAAAATAAAACGTGTTCAGAATAGACTGTGTGCATATTCTATGAGAGGTCCAGGTAGGGAAATACACTTTTGTTCTTTCAATTTGATCTACTGTGTGCATTGTAAAAGAAATACCACATTGCAAAAAAAAAGAAAGCATCTATTTTTTTTACAATATGTTTTATTTCAGTTTGACGTCTGTTGTTAGAATCTTAGCAATTTAAAAAAATGTGATTGAAAGTAAAAGCAAGAGGAATGGATGTTTAAAAGATCTTTATGTTTATTGTTTGTGGAAGAATTTTTTTAATGAAAGGGGATTTTTAAACAATCTAGAAAAGTAGGATATGGAACATTGTAATGAGTATTTGTGTGTGTGGTATTGTTTCCTTTTTTTTTTTTTACAAAAGAAGCCTTTCTGCTCTGTGTTTAGGCTATAAACTCTAGAAAATAGAATAATAATGATGATGATGAAATAAATAAAAAGGAAAAGGGCAGGGCAAACAACATCGTCCTTATTTTCTGGTTCCCATGCCAGGGGGGGGGGGGGGGGCTCTGATTTTACATTCATGCTTCTCATCAGTACCCTTTCAGTGTCACCAGAAACAGACTTCCTTTCAGCTGTTATGACTGAGGTACCAGCTAGTCGACCCCAAACATCTTACCTGTGGGTGTGGTACTTGTCTCACTCCCAGGACATCCTAGGTTTCCTGAGGCCAACGCTCTCTGCTGGTTGCAGGTGTTTACAAGGGCCTTGGGCCTGAGGAAATGGGTCAGGATCCAAAACCTCGGGTTGCCAGCTGCTATGAGA
>NW_005871066.1:7686457-7727203 GCF_000147115.1 Myotis lucifugus
GTACCATGGTCCCTGGTTTTCAGAAAAGGGATAAGGTACACGTGGCATTCACACAATATAATTAAACAAATTGTTTTATTTCACACCTATAGCCATGGGGACACAGAGTGAGGTGTGTGGGTAAGCCAGGGGAGAGTGGAAGAATAGGACAGGCACTCATCTCCCCCTGAAAGCGTGACTTTGCCTGCACTGCTACCCCAGGGCAACAGAATTAAAGGAATCCAATAGATTGACCCACAAAAGGGTAGTGTTTTTGCTGTACAAAAGCCAAATCTCATTGGCCCTTAAGGAAGCCAGGTTGGTGTTTAGCATAGCATCCAAACTAAAGAAACCTAGGAAAAGCCATTACAAGGCATTGCTAGCCTAGTCCACCTTCTTAGCATAGTAGGAATTCTTTGGGGAAGGGGACTTAGAAATGAAACTCCATGGGGGAGGAGAGAAAATGCTTATGTAAGACCTTTTTTTGTTGTTGTTGTTAAGTGCAAAAGAAAGTAAAGAGTTTGGAGATGACTTTAAAAATTTAAATACTGCTTACTTTGAATATTTAAATGATGTATTGATTATCACACAAAAATTTAACCAGGCACATTTATCAGTTTGATTAATCGATAAAAGGTTAACAAGGCCGCCATTTGTTTATTATTTTGAAAAAGTTGAAAATGAACATTAGCTCACAATATGACAAATATGGAATTGGCCTTTGTGTGAGAGTCAAAAGCTTATTTTTCTCACCTAAATATTTCTCCACCTAAATACATGTGAGAGGAGGTAAATATAAATACATGGAGAGGAAAGCTGAGGTTCTAGCTCTGAAATGGAAATTATGAGAGTTGGGTTACTTTAATTTAAAAAATAACATATTTTACTATAGGTTTCTCAACACATTTTGTATTGAAGACAACTGGAGGCACTTAATTTTAAAATAATTTTGTTGGTCCTTCAATAATATGGTAAATGTGTGTTTTCTATAAAGCATTCAATAAATACATAAAATAAAATAAAAGTAATTGAATTAAAATCCTACATAATCCCATTCACCACTATTCAGAGGTATTCACTATTAGTATTTTGGTATATAATTTTCCAGGTGTTTCCTGTGCATATTATGATTTGGGGGAAAAAATAAAACTAGGAGCCTATAATGCGTACTGTTTCATAACCTGCCTTCTTCACTCATAGTTCTTATGTCATTAAGCTGATGCCACCTCCTTCATAATGACTGTGGTATATTCCATGGTGTGTATCACTCAACAAGTCCTTATGTTATTGGGGACTAGCTAGTTTCTTAACAGAACATATTGAATAGACAAACATCTTGATAGCTAGTATCTGTGCCCACCCTTAAGTAGTTTTTGGAGATGTTCATTTAGGTAGCATTGCTAGGCTGAGGAGTATGACCACAGGAAAGTTCCAGATCATATTATTAAATTTCCTCGAGCATGCTTGGACCATAGATATATCAAAGTGCTGACTTTCCAACTCCTCACTGAGATTGTTTCCTCCTTCCCATCGTTTTTATAAATTTAGCTGGGAAATGGATGTCATCTATGGTGAAGCTCCTCTCTTCATCTGTGAGCCACTCCCAACCTCCAGGCAGCTGGGAAATGAATGACTGACCACCTTGAAGTGGGTATAGTAGGTAGGTAGGTAGGTAGGTAGATAGATAGATAGATAGATAGATAGATAGATAGATAGATAGATGATAGATATATAAGATAGAGTTCTCAACTTCGGGGGAAAACCTATGCAACTATCTCAATTTTTTTAAATATATTTTATTGATTTTTCACAGAGAGGAAGGGAGAGATAGAGAGTCAGAAACATCGATGAGAGAGAAACATCGATCAGCTGCCTCCTGCACATCCCCCACCGGGGATGTGTCCGCAACCCAGGTACATGCCCTTGACCGGAATCGAACCTGGGACCTTTCAGTTCGCAGATGGCTCTGCCTTTGTATCCTACTGCTCTGTCATTGGGAGCAGCCCAGGGACAGCCTGGTCTTGATGCAAAGGTAGCAATAGATTTCAGACTGTGGTGTCCGGATACTTGGATAATTATGGCCCCTGTGGTTGGAGTCTAGACTCACATCCTCATGGCCATCACAGTATGACAGTGATAAAAATATTGAGATTTTGCCACTACATTTTCAGCAAAATCTATAAAGTGGTGGTGCCAGGCAACAAAATGCCTGTCGACTTTTGTAATTGTCATCAATACACTATTTGAATCCCTAAACCTCAAAAACTTTAATGTCTCTTATATTTTATTTCAAATTTATTGAAGAGAAAATGTGTTGAGTATGACTACAGATTTTACGTATTTATCCTATCCAAGAAAGGTCTCTTTATACTAGAATGCAAAAACAAAACAAAACAAAACCACAAACATTTTAGAGGTATTTAATGGCAATAAGAAATGCTATGATGTGTAATTTTGCCTTTACCTGTTCGGACAGCATAAGCCTAATATACCTAGCTGCAATATTTGTAAGAGAACAGTTTTATAATTCAATAATGCTAACATGAGTAGCTGCAACATCTAGATGAGGACCATTTTATAATTAGAAGTTTGGATCACATTAGTGATATACTTTGAGAGGGAAAAAGATCATACTTTATTGACAATAAAATTTAGCTGACAGCAGACTCACAACCAGAGGGCTGAAACCAAATCTCACAAACTTGTAATAACATGAATAATACAATACAATATAAAGAACTGTCATTAAGCAGTTCTTATGGTATTATGAATAAAATTCCATGACGGTACTGAGAAATATCTAAAATGCTGCTGTTGAACCATACGGATGGATTTTTTTCAAGTTCATTAACATGTTTAGTCCTCTAAAAATTTCAAGTATTTATTACGTCATTGAAATATTTTAGCAGCTGAATAACATGTGGAAAATGGCCCAGTAAAAATTTCTTTATTAAAAGCATTTAAATAACCGGCTTGGGAGGTTCGTCCAAAGTAGCCTCCAAGGTTGAACAAGTTCAGACGCAGTTCAGGCAAGCATCCGAATCAGGAGGTCCTTCCAGCGAAGAGAAAGGGCACCAAGAGAGCCCAAGAGGAGGACCGTCAGATAGAGCATAGCCCGTTTTAGGAAATGATTCCATTTTCTACAGAGCATCTGCTTACAGGGAACAGGATCCAGGGAGGGGATGTTATTAGGATCAAATCAGGAATGCTTCAGGTGCCCTACCTTGGAAAGACACCAGAGGGGCTTAGTAGGGCTCTCAAAGAAACTGGTTTCAGAGTCAAGGTGCATGTCTAAGCCTGTACTACATAATGGGTACTGTTCTGTATGGTGAACTTCATGAAGACACAGCTCTGCTTGGCTGTTGAGATAGAGGTGCTTCCCTGACAGGCATACCATTGGCCTACCTTCTGAGCCAGTCCTTGTATTGGGAACCCATCTCCTCACTATCATGTGTTACTCATCATTCTTACAAAACTCATCTCAGAGCTCTCAATGTGTGCCCACCAATACTGCAGTCTCCAATTGCCTCGTTGACAGTAGTCCAAAACACATGTGTGGTTTTTCTGCCTGAAGTCCAGCTGAGAATCAAAATCAGCCCCTTTAGCTGGAGCCCTGACAATTTCTAGCCTTTTCTAACCTTTCTCCCAGGGCCAAGAAGATATTCCCAGGTATGATTAATCCCAGCCCCCATGTGCCTGCCTCATGCTGTGGTGTCCCACCCACAAAATTCAATACCCTCAAGACCAACATCAACAAAAACTGAAGTGTAATTGACTATATCTCTTTGATCATTATTAGATTTCTGACTAGTTACCTCAAGACTAATTCTATAATCTAAAAGAAATAACCTTTCTCAATATCTTGCTTATAAAATCTTTGTACAGACCATACACATATATAGACAACTGAGTGAAGCCTGCCATCTGCTGGTGAGGTACATTATTAATTTTTAGAGAGCTTATTGTTTTAATGCTTTTGAAGTTCTAGACCATTTAATAACAATGCACCAATTCACACAACTATATTATGGATACCCAAACACTCTCAAGCATGTATACAGTAGATAAAAGTATTTGATTTGAAGGAGAGCAGAATGTGAAGGAAGTGAGAAAGGTGAAGATTTACACGATGCTTATTCCTCTGCGTAATCCAAAGAAAGCTGATAATTAACTTACCCTAGTTTTTCAAAAAAACGCATTCTGAAAAAAATGCAATTTTAAAAATTTGAGAAACATCCTTACTGATAATTCAAATGTGACTAGATTTTGTACATTTTACAACACAATGTATTTCCAAAATGTTTTCATCACCCTATTCAGAAACTCTTTACCAATTAAGCAATAATTCCCAATTTCTCCCTCCCTCCCACATCTATTTCCCTCTAGTATACTTCCTGTCCCTATGAATTTGCCTATTCTAGGTACCTCGTACAAAGGGAATCGTATAATGTTTGTCCTTTTGTGTCTAGATTATTTCATTTAGCATAATATTTCAAGGTCCATTCATTTTGTAGCATGTATCAATACTTTATTCATTTTTATGGCTAAATAATAATCCATTGTATTTATATACCATTTTTGTTCATCCATTCTGTTGATGAACACTGGGGTGTTCTACCTTTTGGCTATTATGAATAATGCTGCTGTGAACATTGGTGTACATGTTTGCATCCCTGTTTTCAACGTTCCTTGTGTCATCCTTCAGGTAGCCTCCAGACAGGTTAGAACAGAAAAACACAATAACCCTATATAATAAAAGTCTAATATGCAAATCGAACAAATGGCAGAATGACCTGTGGAATGACCGGTCACAATGATGCACACTGACCACCAGGGGGCAGACACTCAACGCAGGAGCTGTCCCCGGCCCACAGGCCACAGGCCAGCCAAGGCGTCCTGATCACCCCGAAGATCGGCCCGATCCCCGGCCAGGCCTAGGGACCCTACCCCTGCATGAATTTCATGCACTGGGCCTCTAGTTAGTTAATAATATCTGCTCTATTCTCTTTGGCACCAAAGACCGGAGTCCCATGCTGAGAACACAGGCTGTAACCTTCAAGAATGTGATCAATTTGGGGAAGTGATGGGGCAAGTAAAAATGTCACAAAGCTTTCATACCATTTTTTAGTTGCTCCTTTATTGCTTCAGTACTCATTTGGTTACTGTAAACCTTTGATTATTTTCCAGAGCTCTGATAAGGTTTGTCCTGACAGTTTCTGCTTATGTTTTCAATGTCCCAAGGAGGGATGAGAGTTTATAGCTGCCTACTCTACCATTTTGCTGATGTCATTTCAATGGAGCCTTCTTAGCTCTGCTACACTGAGGGCCTGACTTATTCTCAATCCAGATGCCTACTTCCCCACATGAGCAAAACAGAACTCATGGCATTTCTTTCTTTTTCTCTTGGGTCCCCTGTCTTGGAATGGTTGGAGCATCTCGTCAGTTACTCAAGCCAGGAAGCATTGTCTTTTCCCATTTATTTGATAGAGTGGTGATCAATCATAAGTCCTGTGGATGCAATGCAGCCTTTTAAGGATTCTCTAATCATTCCACTTACCGCTAACTCACAATTTCTACAGATTGCTGTTATCTTCCACATTGATTACTGCAATGCCTCCTGCCTGGGTGGTTTGTATCTCATTCTCCCTCACCATCTCCTATATGCATCTGCTCAAAGCAGTACAATTTTTGTCTCCCCATTACATTTGCATCTCCCTGAACGTATCAACTTTCATTCAACCAGTGTTTTACTAAACAAAAACCCACAGTTCAAGCAGATATACAATACATATTTTCCCAACATAAATGTTTATAGGTTGTACAATCATGCTTTAGTCTAGGTATAATAATAAAAGCATAATATGCTAATTAGACCGGACATCCTTCCGGACGTCCTTCCAGATGACCTTCCAGACAAAGCTGCCACACTGGGTGCCAAGGCAGAGGCAGCCGCTGCTGTGGTGAGGGCTGAGCCCCTTGCATGAATTTTGTGCATCGGGCCTCTAGTAATTAAATAAGACTTATGGGATGAGTAGTAGTATGCCAGAATCTACTTTTATTTTTGCATTTAATGTTTTGATACAATGTTCTTACATCTAGAGAAAGCCTAGACTAAATGACACTATTAAGGGAACGATGTACTCTTCTTTCCCTCGGGAACTCGAATGGGTATAGAGGGACTGCTCCATTTCACAATGTTTTCTCATTATGTGGACGGATTCTCAATTTGGCTCATCCAGCTGAAGACAACACTGCACATGTGAAGAGTCTTTGAAAAGAAAGAAGGCAAGTAAGTTTGATGCAAAAGTCACCTATCTTATACTCCACTTCCCACAATGCCCAGGATAGAAACGTTTTCAAGTTTTCCATCAACAACTAAGCAGTTTCAATCCACATGCTCCCCAAATAAGTTGCTCTTTGCCAAGGAATAGAAATGACTGCCTTTTGCTTTATGGTTTCTAATATCCTATCATATTATCATATGTCACCCACAGATAGTTAGTAGGTTCCAAGTTTTCAAATACTCAAGGAATAGAGTTGAGGCTGCTTTATGAGACCTTGGTAATTCGAAGAGGAGAAATGGAGGGGAGTCAAGAAGAGGGACTTCATGAGACTGTCCTGAGAGATGGCACAAATAGTTCAGTACCAAGGCTTGCAACCCAAAGGATATCTTGCTTACTCCACTATGTCCCAGGTGCCTGCGCAAGGTTTGGCTTTGAGGCTTCAAGGTTGCTATGGAGCAATGTAATATGTCTGGCAGGAAATAGTTTAAGTCAGAAACATAGGGAATGTTCTGATCGGAACAACCTTGTCCTAGACCCAGTCACTGTAACAGCCCAAGAAAAGGAAATAACAGTTATTAGAGAGGTACTGTACATTAGTTTTCCTCGGGATTCTCGGGATTCTCAGGAACAGCCTCTTCAAATATATTATTAATTGATTGCATTGCCTCAGTGGCATTAGATGATCCATGGACAGCATTTCTCAAAAGATTTGTTCCAAATTGGGCTCGGAGAGAGTTTGGGGACAAGAACTTTGCTTCACTTGGGTCTGTGGGACCCATCAATCGTCTCCAGTCTGCAATAGCATTCCACTTGCTCAGAATCATGACCAAAGATGGACCCCTGCAAATAACAGAAGACTTGGGCCACTTACAACTGTATAGATTGCCTACATGGCTACAGACAGAACACCACAGCTTCATCCAAAGAGCTTTTCTTTGTTCTTTGTACTTATTAGTGTGAGTTAATGCATTCTTTTTTGTTTGCTTCATTTATCCCTCTTCCAACAGGCATAGGAAAACACTGCTAGAAAAATGCTGTAGTTTATATCTATAGATATATTTCAGGCACTGTTCCAAGTACTTTCAATGTATCAATTATTTAGCCCTCACAACAAACCTATAGGTTAGGTCAGTGATGGTGAACCTATGACATGTGCGTCAGAGGTGACACGCGAACTCATTTTGGGAGACACGCATCGACAGAGACAAAAAATTGCATAATTCAATGAGTTGGGCATCACTCGAGTAATATTATTACTCACGTTACTCATGATCAATAATGCAATTCTAAAACCGGATGTAAACATGTACATCAGTGTTGCGTAGCAAAGATACATAGTGAAAACATCTAAGATACATTGTTCCAATATTGACATTAATATAAAAAGGTTAAGAATTGCACTATAAAGAGATTAATCTTTACTCATGACATTTTATTTTTACTCGAGTGACAAAATACCCAGTTCTGGAAACGGCCTCGTTATTGTGAACACGTGCCTTGGATAAGCTTCCCATGTGTTCGGGTGCATTCAGCAAATGGATGCACTTGATCGTTAGGAGACAGGAGTGGGAGGGTTAGAAGAAAAAGATATACAGTGCAACAGTGCTCGATGAGACATTCTGCGTGTCGGAAAATTGATTACAGCACCATATATTTGTTGGTTATACATACTATCTTTGAATTGTTTTGCACCAGGAGTCAGTGCAACAACACTGCAAAAAGTTAATAGATAAGAAACCTATCAACCTTTTAGAAAAAAACGCCGTGATTTATATTTATTTATTTTTGCAGCCTTGTGATGGAGAATCAAAAAAATAAAAAAGCAAGATTGAATGATAAAGGAAGTGGAAGTAGCAGTAGCTGACCTTTTCAAGACATATGGACCGAGATGTACGGGATTGTCGACAGAAACAACAGATCATTGTGCATACTGTGTAATGAAACGGTAGTAAGCAAAACGAGGAATGTAAAAAGACATTTTGAAACTAATCATTGTCAGCTCTTGAAAAAAAAGTATCGATGAAAGGAAGGAATACATTTCTAGGCAGCTATACCTCTATAAAAGTCAATCAAATTCCATCATTAAATTTGTAAGATGCTCTACAAATTTAACAACAGCAAGTTACTGTATTGCTCACTCCATAGCTCAGCATGGAAAAGCCCTCAGTGATGGAGAATTTATTAAGGAAACATTTCTAAGATGTGCACCAGCTCTATTTCACGATATGAAAAATAAAGATGATGTTATTAAAAGAATTTCTGAGTTACCACTCAGTTAAAATACTATCAAAGACAGAATAATAATAGCCATAACCGGTTTGGCTCAGTGGATAGAGCATCAGCCTGTGGACTGAAGGGTCCCAGGTTCGATTCCGGTCAAGAGCATGTACCTTGGTTGCGGGCACATCCCCAGTAGGAGGTGTGCAGGAGGCAGCTGATTGATATTTCTCTCCCATCAATGTTTCTAACTCTCTATCTCTCTCCCTTCCTCTCTGTAAAAAATCAATAAAATATATTTTTTAAAAAAAGACAGAATAATAGATCTTAACAAAAACGTACAACATCAATGAAAAAAAGACTTAAATAGCTGTAAATATTTTTCGATTTCTCTTGATGAAACTACTGATGTCACATCAAATGCTCGGTTGGCCATTATTTCTAGATATTCTGATGGTCTCACAATGAGAGAAGAGTTGATAAAGTTAGAATCAGTGCCAATAAGTACATCAGGAAGCGAAATATGTAAGGTTGTTATAAAAACATTCAGTGACCTAAACATTAATATCTCTAAAATTGTGTCAGTCACGACAGATGGGGCACCAAATATGGTGGGAAAAAATATGGGATTCCTGAAATTGTTTATGGAAGCTATTAGACATCCACTTGTACCTTTTCATTGCATTATCCATCAGGAGGTGTTGTGTGCCAAATCGGGATTCTCAGAATTGAATGATTTAATGTCAGTTGTAACAAAAATTGGGAATTTTATAGCTTCTCGACCCCTTCACAAGCGAGAATTTTCTGCACTTTTACAGGAAGTTGATTCAACCTACAGTGGACTACTGATGTTCAATAATGTGAGATAGCTGAGTCGAGGTAAAGTACTTGAGCGATTTGTGGAGTGCTTTGAAAAAATTACGGTATTTATTGAGAATAAGGATCTGGCAAACTTTCCTCAGATCAATGATCATAAGTGGGTCAGCAATTTGATGTTTTTTACAGATCTCTCTGTTCATATGAATGAACTGAACTTAAAATTACAAGGTTTTGGCAAAAATATTGACGTTATGTTTGGATACATCAAATCTTTTGAAAGTAAACTTAAAATTTTCAAGCGAGATATTGAAACTAAAACTTATAAGTATTTTCCTCGGATAAAAAAGTATTTCGAGAAGGCCACTACAACGGGTGTAATGGAGTCCATACTTATGTACCAGAATATAGTAAACTCGTTATTTGGACAGTTCAGCAAAAGATTCGACCAACTTAGAAGCCTAGAACAGACCATTAAAATAATTAAGCATCCGGATGTAGTTGTTTACAGTACTTTGGAATTAAAGGATTTACAATGGATGCAAATTGACGATTTAGAGATGCAACTTGCAGATTTTCAAGGTAAGGTAGCACTTGGACTCGTGTGTTTGTCGACTTAAGGTCGAAACTTGAAAATCTGGAACAAAATCGTTTGAATAATGAAGAAGAGCGCAACTATGAACAAGAAATTTCGAGTGCTTGGAACAGAGTACCTGACACTTCTAGCGACATAAAAAATCTAGCGATGGCTTTGCTAACAATTTTTTCATCAACATATTTTTGTGAGACTGTTCTCAGCATTAAATAATATTAAAACGAACAAAAGAAACCGGCTAACAGATGAAGTTAGTGGCGCTTGCTTGGCCTCAAAGTGCACCAAGTATGAACCTGCAATCGAAGAATTAGCAGACAAACTTAAGCACCAAAAAAGTCACTAATTTCTAGTTTTCGTACCATTTGATTATCATTGTTTTTATTATTATTTTTTCCTAAATGTACATTGTTTTTCTGTTTTTGTTCATTTTATACATATTTTTTGGTTGATTTTCCTTTGTTAAATGGCATTTAAATATATAAAATAAATATCAAAAATATAAATCTTTTTTTTACTATGGTTGCAAATATCAAAAAAACATTATGAATATTTCTATATGTGACACAGCACCAGAGTTAAGTTAGGGTTTTTCAAAATTTTGACAAGCCCAGCTCAAAAGGTTCGCCATCCCTGGGTTAGGTACTATTATTATCCCCATTTTACATATAAGAAAACTAAGACACAGAGAAAGTATATTGGTAAACAGGAATTTAAACCCAGATAGCCTCTATATCTAATGTGAAGACCTAAATTTTAAAAAAAGGAAGGAAGGAGAAAGAAAGAAAAAAAGGAATAAGGAGAAGAAGGGAGGAAGGGGAGAGAGAAATATAGGGAGGAAAGGAAGGAAATAGGGGGAAAATGAGCCCAAAATATTAATAAGGTGTCTTTCCCTGAATGAGATTAGATGGAATGTTTTAATTAATTTTTATATTTTTCTGTTTCTACAATGAACAAATACTACTTTATAATGCAAAGAACTATATTTCAGAAACTTACTCAGATAATACCTCCAACACACTGTTATAAAAGTCTTTCTGTGCTATTTTATAATAAATTTTGTCAGCATGCTCTTTGGTTAGCAGAATTTCCTTCATCTGTATTATTTCAAATCCAGCCTCTTTAATACGGCTGAAGATCATCTCTAGAGAAAACAGATATTTGCTCATCATGCAGATTGCCTCCACTTTTGCTCCATGTTCAAGTAGATTGAAATAACTTAAGGATGGTAATAGCTTTATTTGCATACTGTGGTTTTAAAAGGCAAAACTACGCTAAACTAAATTGAATTTGAAAAGCACCAGGCTGACATTCAGAAGAACTTTAATATGTTATTGTAGGTGTTTCATCTCTGAGATGCATCTTTCCAGAAACCACCTGAATCATCTAGTGGACTATGAACGCGGGAGAGGAGGGGACCAGCTCCTGAGCTAAAAGTTAAGACATGTTTCATCTCTGCTACCAGGGCCAAGAAACTTCTTGCTAGATCGAAATTGAAGGTGAGAGCCAATCTGAACTCTTCCTCCTGAAGGAGAAGGGAGCTACTGAGGGAATTAAATCAAGTAAATCTTGTCAAAGTTTCACCCACAGCTTAACTTGAGTGGCTATCCTCTGGCTGTGTTCAGAACTGGCATTATTCCTTCAACTTTTCTGTAGTTTGAAAAATTTCACTAAACTTGAAGAAAATGTCCACATTGGCTTTCATTTTTAAATATTTACCTCTTTGTGCGTGTGTTGCCTGAGGTTTAATCACTGCTAAAGTGTTTTGAGGAGGAAAGAAATACTGGATTTCCCTTTCAGCAGCTTCCGGTGAGTCACTTCCATACAACTGGTTGATAGGCAGGTTTTCCATTGCAAATTGTGCACACAAACTTGAGAAAAGAAACAAGTTAAAAACTATTATGGCATAACATCATAACATAACATAGAGCACAATATAACACTATATAAATTGTTCAAAATTATCAAACAAAAGCAACTCATCCCTGATCTAGACATAGTTAAAAAGTAATTAATTACAGAATGGTCTGGGGCATGTGACTTCACTTTAAGGATGTAATAGTCTTTAGAAAGGAAGAAATAAAGACATGAATGAAAGTAAAGGAGGGAGGGAGGGAAGGAAGAAAGAAGGGAGGGAAGGAGGAAGGGAAGGAGGGAAGGAGAAAGGGAAGGAGGGAGGGAGGGAGGGAGGGAGGGAGGGAGAGAGGGAGGGAAGGTGGGAAGGAGGGAGAGAGGGAGGGAGGAAGGGAGGGAGGGAGGAAATGGACTTTTCAATAATCCTGATAATGGAGATTGACAGATAACTGTGAATGGAGGAATGGATGCCCTAGCAGGGTGACAAAGCACAGAATCCTGATCACTAAATAGCATCAAGCACTAAAGATGCTATTTAGGTGTTATCTAATAGTTATCTTTGACTCTACACCAAAGATACCAAACTATAAACTTCAAATCCAGGAGAAACTGCAGTGGAACCTTCCCAGTAAGCAAGAGCAGCAACAAAGGAGGAGCCTACAGGACAATTCTGTGTATAAAGAAGCAGTAGAGCCCTAGCTGGTTTGGCTCTGTAGATAGAGCATCAGCCTGTGGACTGAAGGGTCCCAGGTTCGATTCCAGCCAAGGGCACATGCCCGGGTTTCAGGCTCCATCTCCAGTAGGAGCATGCAGGAGGCAGCTGATCAATGATTCCCTCTCATCATTGATGTTTCTATCTCTCTCTCCCTCTCCCTTCTTTTCTGAAATCAATACAAATATATTTTTTTTAAAGAAGCAGTAGGGATGCTGATGGTTCTGGACAATTCATGTTGGGTTAGATAATTAGTCTGGTTCTGTTTCTGTACAATAGATAAATATATATCTCTTACGTGAATTGTTGCTTGATGTTTTTTGTTTCCCCTTTTTTCTGTCTTTATCTGTCTATGTATGTACGTATGTATCTATCTATCTATGTATATTTTAACAGAGGAGATGCTCACTGTTCATTGTATTTTCTGCCTTTTACACGCACTTTTGAGCAGCCAATCCTCAAAATCCAGTGATGGTGAATAGTGTCCCTTCCTGTTTATTTAATAGGGTGACATCACTGGAAACTTGGCTTTCTAGCCTCAGCTTCAAGACTCTCTTTGTGCCTCTCTGGTTTCAGTGACCCATTTTTGATTTGTCCAACTTGACCTTCCTACTCAGGCCTTGACGATTCTCACACCCTGATTTGGAGATGCTTGTGGCCTAAGTTCCTTGGAGCCTGTGCTTGCCAGGGATGGGGAATCTGCACAATGGTTGATAAAACAGCTTAAATGATCGCCAGCACTTATGCCATTCAAGGCAGAGAACTACAACCAGCCCCTCTGTTATGCTGCTAGACATGATTATTGAAAAAAGTGTGTATACATTTGTAAGTGTGAGTGTGTGCATGTGTAAGGATAGCATAGAGGGGTTACTATATTTACCTTTTACCAAAGTGACTGTATTTCAGATTAAGCAATGCAGAATGCAAAATCTGCTACTTGCGTGCAGAAAAGGGACCGAGCTCTGTTGACAGTTATCTCTAAAACAACAGGAACGACCTGGGTGGAACCAATGAAACTGGAAAAGGGGAACTATTCAAACAGAATGGTCAGGGTTAGCTGTCAAGTTGTGGCAAGATAGGGATCACAACAGTGGGGTGGGAGAGGCAGTCAGTCGGAGCTTCCCCTGGAGGAAATGTCTCTGTGCTGGTGTACTCCCTCCACACCTGGAACCACAATTGCTAGAAGCGTGTGCCTACAGGCATAGGCTTTGTGTTGAGAGTCATTCCTCTCTAATGCTATGCATTGAATTCTATGCAACATTTCATTAAGAGGACCTAGGACACTCTGCTCACACTATCCACAGTGTTCACCCCACGTTATCCTTGATAGTTATTTTCTGGTACAGGAGCAAAGACCTAAGTGAGTAGGGCTAAATAGGGGGGAAATGGTGCCCATTCAAGACAAGTCAGATTCAAGATATCCTGCCCAAAAGAAGATTATTTCAGTATTTATGTAAATGATGTTTCATAAGTACTGTTATTGTGTAAACAAATGTGTCTAGTCTGCTGTGCCTGATAGAGCACCTCTATTCTTGCTCACTTGAAGCAAGAGCCTTTCTTCCCTGCATTGAATCCTGCTCTGCAACTGGCACAGAGAATTCAAGCAAATTGCAATTCAGTTCACTTCCATCAGCTACCTCCCAAGAATGTAGATGCATGAGATATTATCCACACCCCCCAGGTGATAGCAAGCCTAACAGTTAAGGTCAAAAATATCTACAGAGTACCCTCCATGTGCTAGGTAGCATACCATGTGTTAAATCGATTGCAAAGTTTAGTTCACTAACTTAGTCACGGTTCCTGCCAAAGTAGAGACTACATATTAAGTCAGTCATGATTGTCTTGAAATGCTTATGATCCACTAAAGAACCTGAAGCTGCCATCACACCCTTCTCAAAAGAATTTCTCCTAAATAGTAGATGGGGATGCAATTTCTGCCAAGAGCTGGCCTTTTGCCTGGGTACCCATCACTTACTTCCCAGTTCCAAACCAAACAGCCCGCAGCCTTCTCTTGCAAAACCTTGGCAGTATTCGGGTTGGCACGGAGCTAGGCCTCCAGCCAACAGCAGTCCACTGTGACCCAGGAAGAGCAGCTACCCTGAGAACCTTCTTTGAACCAGAACTCTGGTTCCCATATTCCATATCTAAAAGGGAATTAAAATGGCTCCTATGAAAACAGTTTGGGACCTATGATATGAATCCAACCTGTCTGTAAAATATTGTTTAGCTTCTCCGACAGTACTTGGTCCAATTAACTCTTTCCAGTGTCGTAAACAATTTTCTCTCACTAAAACAAGAGCTAGAGATGGACCACTGTGAAAAAATTAAAAACAAAGTTAATAAAAATCTGACTCAGTAGCTAATTATATATAGATAATGCAAGTACATTTGTTAAATAGACTACAAAAAGTCAAAATAACCCTTTTACCGAATCTAAAATTATTTCCATTGGTGTATTCTTAAAAACATATTTATAAAAGGATGAAAGCAGAGAAATGAAAGGGGAAAGGGGGCCTTGGTTCTAATACAATGGTTCCTATATTGTTCCTATACTCCTGCTGATTTATATACTCCTGCTGGATTTCAGCCCCAGGCATTACTTCACTTATGCTTTTAGAAACCTGACAGATTTCTAGCATCTCATGCCTCTCCTAGATCTTTAGATTACCAAAGCCCTTGAGACTCAATCAGTTTTCTCTGCTTGGACTTGATGATGTTGCACACCCTGGATTCCTGGCATTTAACTCAACTGGACTCCAGCAACTTCACCTGGGATATTTCTATTGCTCCAATAACATTCCAGGAGGACTAGACAAGACAGACAGTTGAACAGAGAATCGACATGGGAGGGAGACTGGCTCAAAAAGCAGACTCGGCGCTTGTTTACAAAATTGAGAGGCTTGGCAACTTAAGCAGAAAGAAAGGTTAAGAGGAGATTTAAATGATTCAAAAATAAATCAGACTGTGCTTTCTACACCTGAAATTTATTTTACCTGGTCATGTTTTCTATCACCTTGTCAAAATAATTTTCATTTTCATATTCCTTGCACAGTGTTCGTGCCTCTTCTTCTGATAATACCACTGGCCTTTGCATCAGTATATGAAAGCCTTCATTTTTAATAATATTCAAAACCTCCTCTAAACAAAAAGTAAAATGAAAAGTTTTAAATTGCTAGGTTATTGGTTATATACACAATATAGAATATATTATCATGAGGACATATAATGCATTTTATTCTATTATGAAATTTAAAAACTTGCCAAAATAGTTCATTAGATTTTATTTTAAGGTGAACAATATTCTTAACATATTAAATTATAATGGTATTTCCAATTTTACATGACATAAGAATCACACACACACACACACACACACACACACACACACACACACTGAAGTATCTCATTAGCAAATATTTTCTATACTATATGCTTTCTCTCTAAGACTGGCATCAAGGCAGGGCTCTCACCTCTCACTACTTCTATTGACATCAGACTGGAAAACCTAGTTAATAAAATAACACAAGAAAAGAAAATAAAAGGTATACAGATAGGGACGGAGAAAATAAAACTGTCTTTGTTCATAGATGATATGATTGTCTATGTAGAAAACCCAAAGAAACAACAACAACAACACTCCTAAAACTAATAAGAGACTATTATAGCAACATTGCAGGTTATAGTTTATGTACAAAAGTAAATGACTTTCCTATATACTAACAATGACATTGGAATTTGACATTTAAAACAATACAATTTACATTAGTACACACAAAAATGCATCCTAGCCAGTTTGACTCAGTGGATAGGGTGTTGGCCCGTGGATTGAAGGGCCGTGGGTTCAATTCTGGCGAAGGGCACGTACCTCATTTGCAAGCTCAATCCTGTGCCCCGAGCATGTGTGAGAGGCAACCAATTGATGTGTCCACAAGTTATTTTGTGGATATGGATATTGAAAAACTGATTCTAAGGTTTATATGGAAACACAAAAACCCAGAATAACCAACTCAACATTGAAAGACAAAAACAATTTTTGAGGACTGATAACTACCCACTTCAAGACTGACTATAAGACTACCATAATCAGCCCTGCCAGAGTGGCTCAGTTGGTTGAGCGTCATCCCATGAACCGAAAGGTCGCCAGTTTGATTCCTGGTCAGAGTACATGCCCGGGTTGCAGGCTCGATCCTTATCTGGGAGTGTTCAAGAGGCAACTGATTGGTGTTTCCCTCTCGCATCAATGTTTCTCTCACTCTCCCTCTCCCTTCCTCTCTTTCTAAAAAACTCAATTAAAAACTACTGTAATCAAATTAGTGAGGGATAGGCAAAAGAATACACACATAGATTAACAGAACTGAATAGAGAACCCAGAAATATACCCACATGAATATGTCAACTGAAGTGTGACAAATAAGCAAAGGTAATACAGTGGAGCAATGATAGTCTTTTCCACAAATGGTGCTGGAACAATTGGACACACACATGCAAAAAAAATTAATATAGACATAGACCATATACCTTTCATGAAAATTAAATGAAATGGGTTATAGTCCTAAATGTAAAGTTCAACCTATAAACTTTCTGCAAGATAACAGAGAAGAAAATACTGATAACCTTTTAGGGTTTAAATTGATTTTTTAATTTAAACACTAAAAGAGCAATAAAATATCTGACAAGTTGGACTATATTAAAAACAGAAACTTTCCAGTAAAACACTGTTTAAAAAACACAGAGCCCAGCCCTGACCAGTTTGGCTCAGTGGATAGAGCGTCGGCCTGCGGACTGAAGGGTCCCAGGTTCAATTCCGGTCAAGGGCATGTACCTTGGTTGCAGGCACATCCCCAGTAAGGTGTGTGCAGGAGGCAGCTGATCGATGTTTATCTCTCATTGATGTTTCTAACTCTATTCCTCTCCCTTCCTCTCTGTATAAAAAAAAAAAAATCAATAAAATATATTTAAAAAAAAACAAAAAAAACACAGAGCCCAAAACCTAGAAAATCTTTGCAAACTACAGATATTTAAAGAATGTGTATTCACAATATGCAAAGAACTCATAATTCAACAATAAGTAAACAAATAACTCCATTAAGAAATGGGGAAAAAACATCTGAAGAGACATCTCACCAAAGAAGATACAGAAATAGAAGTTAGCATATGAAAAGATGCTCAGCATCATGTCATTAGGCAATTGTGAATTAAGACAACAATGAGATACCATTACATACTTATTAGAATAGAAAAAATCTAAACAACCACCTGCACAGCAACAGAAGCTCTCACTGCTTGCTGTTCAGAATTGAAAATGGTACAGCACTTTAAAAGGCATTTGACAGTTTCTTACAAAGCTACACATAGTTTAACCATTTGATCCAGTATTCAAGCTCCTAGGTATTTACCCTACTGAGGTGAAAACTTATGTCTACACATGCAAAAAATCATATATTAATGCCTATTTCAGCTTTATTCATAACTGCCAAAAACTGAAAGCAACAAAGATGTCCTTCAATAGGTAACTGGATAAACTTTGGTACATCCATAAAATGGCATATTACTCAGCAACAAAAGGAAATGAGCTACCAGGTCACAGAAAGACATAGCGGAATCTGAAATTCATATTAAGTAAAAGAAGAGGCTACATACTATATGATTTTAACTCTTTGACTTTCTGGAAAAGGCAAAACTATAGAGACACCAAAAAGATCAGTGGTAGCCTAAGGATAGGAGGGTGGAAGGGAGGAATGACTAGGTGACTCCATTCTGTATGATACTGTACAGGGGATACATGATATGCATTTATCAAAACCCATAGAATGTGAAAAATAGAGAACTTTAATGTAAACTATGGATTTTAGCCAATAACAATGTGTCAATATTCATTAATTTTAAAAACATATCACAATAATATGTTAATAGGAGAAACTGTTAAGCATGCATATGGGAACTCTGTACTATATTAATTTTTCTATAATTTTATAGCTGTCCTAGTTTATAAAAATCTATTCATTTAACAAGTATGTAAATATTAAGAAATATTTTAAAAGGCAAACAAAACATCCAAAGAAGAAAACTATAGGACCAGATAGTTTTGCCAGTAAATTCTGGTAAATATTTAAGAAAAATGTAATATCAATTATACACTGTTTCTTCCAGAAAATAAAGAAGAGTGACAATTTATTTTATGAGGCCTGCATTATGCTGACACCAAAACCAGATAAAGATATTATAAGAAAACAACAAATAATCCTCAGGAATATAAGCATGAAAGCTCTCAACAAAATATTTAAAAATCAAATCCAGAAGTATGCAAAAAGGACAATATACAACAATCAATTGTGATTTATCTGGAGAATGCAAAGCTGCTTCAACATTCAAAAATCACAGTAATTACCTTATTATCAAACTCAAGGAAAAGTAATAATCACAGTAGTAGACACAGAAAAAATGTTTGAGAAAATGCAATATCCATTCATGATTTTTTTAAATCCCCAAACTAGGAATAAATGGAAATTTCCTTAATTTGATAAAGGATATATAGCACTAACATTATACTTAACAAGAGGCCCAATGCACAAAATTCATGCAAGAGTAGGCCTTCCTTTCCCCCGGCTGCCGGCACAAGCTTCCTTCTGGCACCCAGGACCTGAGCTTCCCTCGCAGGGGAGGCCCCCCCCACACCATTATTCGCCCCACATGCTGGTGGCCTGGGCCTCCCTTTGTGGGGCAATCATGGGGCAATGGCCGGGCCCCCAGCCAATAGCATTGCACCCACCTTGGCTGGCCTGGAGCCAATAGTGTCATAGCGTGGTCCTGGATGGTCATCAGGATGGTAGTCCAGATGGTTGTTCTGCTGTTTGGCTGTTCGGTCGATTTGCATATTACACTTTTATATATAGGATGGTAAAAAAACTGAATGCTTTCACTATAAGGTCAGGAACAAGGCAAACTTGTCTACTCTCACCTCTCCTAGTCAACATCATACAGGAAGTTCTAGCCAGTCAGTCCAATGATGCAAGCAAAAGGAAGAAAGGTATACAGATTGTCTTGATTTGCAGTGTTATTATTGTTTACATCAGTAGTTCTTGGCCAGAAATTTTATCCCCCATGAGTGCATTTGACAATGTCTGGAGACATTTTTTGTTGTCACAACAGGGCGTGGTGAGAGGGAAGATGGGGGTGCGCAGGGATGCTACATCTGATGAGTAGAAGCCAAGGGCGTTATAAACATTTTACAATGCACATGACATAGCCTCCCTCAGCCAAAAATTATCAGTTATCTAGCCCCAAATGTAAGTAGGTCTGAGGTTGAGAAATCCTGGTCTGCATAGAAATTCCCAAGGAGATGACGTCAAGGATTCTAACACTGAATTCAGCAAGTCAGAGAATGCAAGGTCAATATAAAGTATTGTATTTTCATACACTAGGTATGAAAAATAATTAATAGTGTGAATGTATGGTTTGTGTTCTTACTCTGCATTTCACTCTGCCATGTGAATATGGCAGTAGGTTAAAAATAATTAGCACTTTTTAAGTGTAGTCACTGTATTTATGTTTTCTTATTTTCATCTAATTTTTTTGTTCTTTTTTAAATTTAATTTTCTTCTTTTTCAGTTAGAGTTTGCATTCAATAATATTCTCTATATTAGAAGAAAGAGACTTGATAAAGCATCTTTTTCAAATCATACTATTAATGAGGGGTTGACCCAAGCTTTGAGTTAAGGCATTTCAGAAATGAAAACTGCCAATTTTTATTATATAATAATTCCTGCCACTTTAAAATCTTTTCTAACACATTTATAAGCTAGAAAATACTTTGTAAACTCTTTACTGAAAATTGTTTTATTATTGAAAATTAGTAAATTAATATTAACTAAATTTCTTACTTTAGGTGCTTTTTCTTCAAAGTTAAGTCCTAAAATAATATATTTTAATGTAATTATACTAGGGTTTATTCAAATCCATTTATGAAATAAACAATTTGTACCTTATTTCTTACCTTTCTTTTCTTGAAAGAGATCTGGTCGAAGAAATGCCAGTGTCTTTTCTAATTTCTTGTTTTTAAAATCAGGGAAGAAGATATCAATAAACTTATTAACATTATCTACATCCTCTTCAACATCACAAAACTGATGCATATTTTCTTTAACCAGATATTCTTCTAAACTGCTGAAATTCAAAATATAATTTAAGATTATAAACTGAAGTTTAATAGCCATGACAGAAAATTAAAACTGATAACATGTTTACAAATAATTCAGAGTTTAATAAAACAAATAAAAATTTAATTTCAAGTGGCTGTTATTGGAAGTGTATACCTCCAAAGACCCGGCATCCAGAGATCGGCTGCTAACCCAAAAACACCGGATCTGGGACAGCGCGACTATGTGGAGCCCTGCTTCTCCTCACGGAAAGCAGAGAGAGAACTACATAACCAAACACCTGGAGAAGAGAGATCATGAGGAGACCAAGAACCAGCCCACATATGAAAGTAAAACAGGCATCACCAGAAAAGGAAGTAAGCAAAATGGAGGCAATGGAGGCAAGCAACCTGTCAGAGAAAGAATTCAGAGAAATGGTCATAAGGTGGATGAAAAGAATGGAAGACAAATTCAACAATATGTGTAAGAACCAAGAGGAAATGAAGAAAAAACAAGAAGAAATGAAAAATGACATCACTGCTATAAAGAACACAATAGAAAGCATCAACAGTAGACTAGAAGAAGCAGAGGACCGCATCAGTGAGCTAGAAGACAAGGTAGGAAAAAATACCCAAGCAGAGCAGCTTCTAGAAAAAAAAATTAAAAAGCAGGAGGAGAGCCTAAGAGAACTCTGGGACAACATGAAATGAAACAATATCCACATAATAGGGGTACCAGAAGGAGAGGAAACTGAGCAAGGAATAGAAAACCTATTTGAAAAAATAATGACAGAAAACTTCCGTGATATAGGGAAGAAAAAACTCACACAAATCCAAGAAGCTCACAGAGTCCCAAACAAAATGAACCCCAAAAGACCGATGCCAAGGCACATTATAATTAAATTGGCAAACACCAATGACAAAGCAAGAATCTTAAAAGCAGCCAGAGAGAGACAGAAAGTCACCTACAAAGGAGCCCCCATCAGACTAGCGACTGATTTCTCAACAGAAACACATCAGGCAAGAAGGGAATGGAATGAAATATATAAAGTCATGCAAAGGAAGGGTCTGAATCCAAGAATACTGTACCCAGCAAGGCTATCAATCAAAATTGAGGGTGAAATCAGGTGCTTCACAGACAAAAAAGGACTTCGGGAGTTTATTACCACCAAACCAGCAATGCAAGAAATGCTAAAGGGTCTGCTGTAAAAAGAAAAAATCGGAAATGAAGAAGGAACACAGGGGTAAAGAATAAAAATGGCAACTAACAAGTATCTATCAATAATAACTTTAAATGTAAATGGATTAAATGCCCCAATCAAAAGACATAGGGTAACTGAGTGGATAAGAAAACATGACCCATATATCTGCTGTCTACAGGAAACCCACCTCAGAAAAAAAGACGCACACAGACTGATGGTGAAGGGATGGAAAAGGTTTTTCAGGCGAATAGAAATGAAAAAAAAAAAAAAAAGCCAGGGTAGCAATACTTATATCTGACAAATTAGATCTCAAATTGAAGGACATAAAAAGAGATAAAGAAGGCCATTTCATAATACTAAAGGGAGCATTGCAACAAGAAGAAATAACTCTGGTAAACATCTACGCACCCAATATAGGAGCACCCAAATACATAAGAAATCTTCTGGAGGAGATCAAGGGAGAGATTGACAGCAATAGAATCATAGTAGGGGACTTTAACACCCCATTATCACCATTGGACAAATCCTCTAAACAAAAAATCAGCAAAGAAACATCAATCCTAAATGACTCACTAGATCAGATGGAATTAATTGACCTCTTCAGAACATTTCACCCCAAAGCCACAGAATATACATTCTTCTCAAGTGCACATGGGTCATTTTCAAAGATAGGCCATATATTGGGTCACAGACAAAGTCTCTTCAAATTCAAGAAAATTGAAATCATATCAAGCATCTTCTCAGATCACAATGGCATAAAACTGGAAATCAACTACAATAAAAACAATCCCAAAAAATCAAACACATGGAGACTAAATAGCACGCTATTAAACAATGACTGGGTTACCAAAGAGATCAAAGAAGAAATAAAAAACATCATGGCAACAAACGACAATGAAAACACAACACTCCAAAACCTACGGGATACAGCGAAAGCAGTCTTGAGAGAGAAGTTCATAGCTCTACAAGCCTACTGCAAGAAACAAGAAACAATGAGAATAAATTACTTAACCCTACAACTCAAAGAGTTAGAAAGAGAGCAACAAGAAAAGCCCAGTGTAAGCAGAAGGAAGGAAATAATAAAGATCAGAGCGGAGATAAACGACATAGAGACTAAAAAAACAATACAAAAGATCAACAAAACCAAGAGCTGGTTCTTTGAAAGGATAAACAAGATTGATGAACCTCTAGCCAGGCTCACCAAGAAACAAAGAGAGAGGACCCAAATAAACAAAATCAGAAATGAAAGAGGAGAAATAACAACAGACCCCACAGAAATACAAAGGATTGTTAGAAAATACTACGAACAACTCTACTCCAACAAACTAGACAACCTGGAGGAAATGGACATATACCTAGAAAAATACAACCTTCCAAAACTTAATCAGGAAGAAGCTAAAAATCTCAATAGGCCAATAACTATGGAAGAAATTGAAGCAGTCATCAAAAAGCTCCCAGCAAACAAAGCCCAGGGCCAGCTGGCTTCACAGGGGAGTTTTACCAAACATTCAAGGAAGAACTAAAACTTATCCTCCTCAGACTATTCCAAAAAATTCAAGAGGAAGGAACACTTCCAAGCTCATTCTATGAAGCCAGCATCACCCTAAAACCAAAACCAGGTAAAGACAACACAATGAAAGAGAATTACAAGCCAATATCCCTCATGAACATAAATGCCAAAAAACTCAACAAAATCCTAGCAAATCGGATCCAGCAGTACACCATGACCAAGTTGGATTTATCCCAGGGATGCAAGGATGGTACAATATCCGCAAATCAATAAACATAATACATCACATAAACAAATTGAGAGATAAAAACCACATAGTCATATCAATTGATGCAGAAAAAGCATTTGACAAAATCCAACACCCTTTCTTGATAAAAACTCTCAGCAAGGTGGGAGTAGAAGGATCATACCTCAACATAATAAAAGCCATATATGACAAACACACAGCCAACATCATAATAAATGGGCAAAAACTAACACCATTCCCCCTAAGAACAGGAACAAGACAGGGATGCCCCCTCTCACCACTCCTGTTCAACATAGTACTGGAAGTACTAGCCGTTGCAATCAGACAAGAAGAAGAAATAAAAGGCATCCAAATTGGAAAAGAAGAAGTAAAACTGTCCTTATTTGCAGATGACATGATACTGTACATAGAGAATGCTAAAGACCCCATCAAAAAATTATTAGACTTAATAAATGAATTCGGCAATGTAGCAGGATACAAAATTAATGCCAAGAAATCTATGGCATTTCTTTACAACAATATTGAACTTACAGAAAGTGAGACTAAAAAAGCAATCCCATTTACTATCGCATTAAAAAAATTAAGATACCTAGGAATAAACTTAACTAAGGAGGTAAAAGACTTATATGCAAAAAACTACAGGATACTGAAAAAAGAGATAGAGGAAGACATAAACAGATGGAAGAACATACCGTGTTCATGGATTGGTAGAATCAACATCATCAAAATGTCCATACTACCCAAAGCAATCTATAGATTCAATGCAATCCCCATTAAATTACCAACGGCATATTTCACAGATCTAGAACGAACGCCCCAAAAATTCATCTGGAATAAATAAAAAGACCTTGAATAGCTGCAGCAATCCTGAGAAAGAAGAACAAAGTAGGTGGGATCTCAATACCAGATATCAAACTGTATTATAAAGCCACTGTACTTAAAACAGCTTGGGACTGGCACAAGAACAGACATATAGATCAATGGAATAGAATAGAGAACCCAGAAACCGACTCAAACCACTATGCCCAATTAATATTCGACAAAGAAGGCAAGAGCATACAATGGAGTCACAACAGTCTCTTCAATAAATGGTGTTGGGAAAATTGGACAGATACATGCAAAAGGATGAAACTAGACCACCAACTCACACCATACACAAAAATAAACTCAAAATGGATAAAAGACTTAAACGTAAGACAAGAAACCATAAAAATACTAGAGGAATCCATAGGCAGCGAAATAGCAAACATATGTCGAAGGAATTTCTTCTCTGATAATGCTCCTAGGGCAATGGAAACTAAAGAGAAAATAAACAAATGGGACTACATTAAAATAAAAAGCTTTTGCACAGCAAAGGAAACCATCAACAAAACAACAAGAAGACCCACTTCATGGGAGAACATATTTGCCAATGATATCACCAATAAGGGCTTAATCTCCAACATTTACAAGGAACTCATGAAACTTAATAATAGGAAGATAAACAATCCAATCAAAAAATGGGCAATGGACCTAGACACTTTTCGAAAGAGGACATACAGAGGCCCGAAAGACATATGAAAAGATGCTCAAAGTCATTGATCATCAGAGAGATGCCAATCAAAACGACAATGCGGTATCATCTCACACCTGTCAGAATGGCTATCATCAACAAATCAACAAACAAGTGCTGGAGAAGATGTGGAGAAAAAGGAACACTCGTGCACTGCTGGTGGGAATGCAGACTGGTGCAGCCACTGTGGAGAACAGTATGGAGCTTCCTCAAAAAACTAAAAATGGAACTCCCATTTGACCCAGTGATCCCACTTCTAGGAATACATCCCAGGAAACCAGAAACACCAATCAGAAAGGATATATGCACTCCTATGTTCATAGCAGCACAATTCACCATAGCTAAGATCTGGAAACAGTCTAAGTGCCCATCAACAGATGAGTGGATTAAAAAACTGTGGTACATCTACACAATGGAATACTACGCTGCAGTAAAAAAGAAGGAACTCTTGCCTTTTGCAACAGCATGGATGGAACTGGAGAGCATTATGCTAAGTGAAATAAGCCAGTCAGAGAAAGATAAATACCTCATGATTTCACTCATTTGTGGAATATAGAGAACAACATAGACTGATGAACAGGGACAGATCCAAAGATAGAGAAACAGCGATCAGACTATTAATCCCCAGAGGGAAAGTAGGGGAAGATGGGGGTAAGGGGAAGAGATCAACCAAAGGACTTGTATGCATGCATATAAGCCAAACCAATGGACATGGACAACAGGGGGATGAGAGCATGAGTGGGGAGGGGGGGATGGGGGTTTAATGTGGGGGATGAGGACACATTTGTAATACCTTAACTAATAAAGAATTTTTAAAAATTTTAATTTCACATAAAGATAAATTGCATCTCTCTACACATCAAAAATATAAGCCAGTCAGAGAAAGGTAAGTATCACATTATCTCACTCATTTGTGGAATATAATGAACAACATAAACTGATGAACAAAAATAGATCCAGAGACAGGGAATCATCAAACAGACAGTCAAATCTCAGCAGGAAGGCAGGAGAGGGTGGGCGGGGAAGAGATCAACCAAAGAACTTGTATGCTTATAAGCATAACCAATGGACACAGACAATGGGGGTGGGGGTAAGCTGAGAGACAACAATGGGGAGAAAGGAGACAATACTTTCAACAATAAAGAATTAAAAATAAATATAATTAATTAATGAAATAAGTAGAAGCAAAAATAAATACATAAGTAAGTAAATAAATAAATAAATAATGTATTTAATTCAACTTTTTATTGACCCAATCCAAAGATCAATTAAATGAAACTATGCATGTTTGTCTTCATGAGAGGGTAAAAAGCCCAAAGAAATGTTTATAAACTTTTTTCTTTCCTCTGTGTAAAGATTTTTAGATAGTTTCTGTTTTTTCTTTTAATTTTGTCTTTGAATCAAAGGTTTTTTAGGAGCATTCTTTATATTTTCAAATAGATAAGATGTTTTGATCCTCTTTTTATTGTTTATTTCCAATTTTATTGGATTAAAATCAGCATATGTGTGTGGTGAAATCTTAATTTAAAAAACAATTTTTGCCCTAGCCGGTTTGGCTCAGTGGATAGAGTGTAGGCCTGCGGATTGAAGGGTCCTGGGTTCAATGATTCTCTCTCATCATTGATGTTTCTATCTCTCTCTCCCTCTCCTTTCCTCTCTGAAATCAATAAAAATATATTTTTTAATATATTTTATTGATTTTTTACAGAGAGGAAGGGAGAGAGAAAGAGAGTTAGAAACATCGACGAGAGAGAAACATCAATCAGCTGCCTCCTGCACATCTCCCACTGGGGATGTGCCCGCAATCCAGGTACATGCCCTTGACCGGAATCGAACCTGGGACCCTTCAGCCCGCAGGCCGACGCTCTATCCACTGAGCCAAACCGGTTTCGGCAAAAATATATTTATTTTTTAAAAAACTGTTACCTGGCCAGCGTGGTTCAGTGGTTGAGTGTCTACCTATGAACCAGGAAATCATGGTTCAGTTCCAGTCAAGGGCACATGTCCAGGGTTGTTGGTTCAATCCCCAATGTGGGGCATGCAGGAGTCAGCCAATCAATGATTCTCTCTCATCATTGATGTTTCTACCTCTCTTTCCCTCTCCCTTCCTCTCTCTGAAGTCAATTATAAATACATACATATATACATACATACATACATAAATTTTTAAAATTGTTGACAGCTGTCGGGAGGGAGGGGATTTGAGAGCTGAATGAAAGTGAAGAGATTAAGCAAAAAACATAGACACAGACAACAGTGTGATAGCCAGAGAAAAAGGGGAGTGAGGATAGGTGGAGGTGGGAAAGCGGGATAAATGGGATAAAGAAACTTGGCTTTGGGCAGTAGGTGCACGATGCAGTATGCAGATGTTTTATTGAGTTGGACATTTAAAACCTTTATGGTGTTGTGAACCAATGTCACTCCAATAAATTCCACTTTTCAAAAATGAAAAAAATTTTTTATGTGTATGTAGCACTTGAAAGTCAAGTACTAGTAGCAGTAGTCACAGTAGTCGCAGTAGTAGCAGCAGCAGTAATAGTAGGAGGAGGAGTCATATTTTATTTAAAGATTTTTCTGTCCCAGAAGCATCGATCAGACCGTCAAACCTCAGAGGGAAGGTAGGGGAGGGTGGGGGTGAGGGAGAGAGATCAACCAAAGGACTTATATGCATGAATATAAGCCTAATCAATGGACACAGACAACAGGGGGGTGAGGGCATGAGTGGGGGGAATGGGGGGTAATGTGGGGATAAGGACACATATGTGATAACTTAATCAATAAAGAAATTTAAAAATAAATAAATAAAGATTTTTCTGTCCCTAGAAGTTCGTTTCCTCATAATCATTACGATGGGGCCTTGACTTACGAGTGTCCCGACTAACGAGTTTTTCGAGATAAGAGCCGTCTCTCGGCCGTTTTTTTTCTTTGAGTTATGAGCTAAAATTCGGGTTACGAGCCAGCTTCAGATACCCCACCGCTAGATGGCGCAGCGAACGTCACAGTGAACGCCACAACATTAGCCCAGCATCACATGTCTCATTCATCACGGAACGAATTAAACTCGTAAGTCAAGGCCCCACTGTACTCTGAACTCTATACTTGATAAATTGCTTCCCTCTATTGCATTTAGCTCTCTTGTTCCCTCCTTTGGGCCTGATCCTTTGTCTTCCCGTTTGGGCTGCCTCTTTGTGTTTGTTTCTATGTATTAGGTAGATCTGCTATGACTCCCAGGATTGGTAGGGTGGCCTTAAGTAGTAGATGACCTGTGGAACCCAGTAGCACAGACTCCCTGATCACCTGAGCTGGGTGCTCTAAGAGTGTCCTTTGTGCACGTCATGTGGCCCTCCTATTGTCATTGAGGCTTGTTTGCTATTGGCATGTTCATGTGTGGGATCGACCCTCAGGCTGGCTGACAGTTAGGCTCAACCTCCAACAGAGCATGCAAACTGCTATGCAGGTGCTGATCACATGAGGTGGTATTCGCCTCAGCAGTGATTGGTGGCTGCTGAGATCTCCCTGTGGATATGCTGCTTGTGAAGCTTATTGGATCCTGATTTGTTATTGTCTGGAGCAGGCCTCTGGGTGTATTGGTTCTGGGCCTCTTTTGAGGGTCTCTGGTACAGGCCAATGTCAGACAATATCTGTGCCTGGACCTGGGCAACCTGTTTGAAGCTATCAGTGATCCATAGCATGTGGCTCCCTCTGCTGGGCATGGGTGCAAGTGGAAAGGACCAAGCTGCACACCAAGACCTGCTTTTACTAGCACCAGGCCCAGGGGCAGGTCAGCAAAAGTCTCAAAGCATCCAGAGACATGCCCCTGCCAGCAGGCTATCTCTTAGGGCCAGTCACTTAAAGAACTTCTGGCTATATTCCTCAGCAGGGCTTAAGCTCCACATGGTAGGGCCAAAAGGATTCCAATGAGTGGGGCTATTGCTCCCCCCTAAGCTTACACTGCATCGTGGGGAATGCTCAACTTAAGGAAGATGGCTTCTGCAGTATGGGGGGAATAACTCAGCACAGGGATCCTGGCGGCTGACCTCTCAGCTCTCTTCTCAGAGCTACCAATCTTAGACTCTCTTCATACAGCTCTAGTCCATTCTGTCCTTGCTCCACTAGAGCCCAGGGTGAGTGGCTGCAAATGAAATTTTGTGTGTTGGCCCTTAAGGAGGGTGCCTGTATTTCTAGCTATCTCTCCCTGGCAGACAGAAACGCCCTGTTTTTCACAGTCAGATGTTATGTGGGCACTTTTCCTGATTCTGATGCTCTGGGCTCAGGAGTCCAGTTTGAGGTTTAGATCCTAGACTTCTCAGGTGGAACTCCCTAGGGCTGAGATATCCCTCTAGAACTTCAGCTGCCACCTGTGGGAGCCCCACCAGCCCTCTCATGCCTCCATACTTCCTACAAGTAAGAATGTGGCCTGCTCTGCATGTCCTTGGTTATAAAGCTTCTCTCCATCTGGTCCTCAGTTGGTTATTCAGGATCATTTTTCTATTCTGTTTTATAAATATATTTTTATTGATTTCAGAGAGGAAGGGAAGGGAGATAGAAACATCAATGATGAGAGAGAATCATTGATCGGCTGCCTCCTGCAGGCCCCCCACTTGGGATCAAGCTTGCAACCGCAACCCGGGCATGTGCCCTCAACCGGAATCGAACCTGGGACCTTTCAGTCCGCAGGCCGACGCTCTATCCACTGAGCCAAACCAGCTAGGGCATTTTCCTATTCTTTAGTTGTAATTCCAGGTTGGTCCTGGGAGGAGGTGAGTGTAGATTCCACATAACCTGCCACCATCTTTTAACAATTGACTATCATTTTCCCTTAAAAAATCTGAAAGTAAGTGGCACTGTTTCTAAAGCCCTTTGTCAGCAGTTGATTTATCTTAATGAGTGCCTCTATCCCACTTAAAACTTGGAGTGAATGATAGTAGTGTCTCCACGCTACCTATAAAGCTATGACATTGCTAGGAATCAGCAGATGTTGGTACTTAAGAAAAGCCAATACAATTCATTAATAACACAACAAGGAAAATTATGGAGATTCCAAGCCAGAAAACGCAATGGAGGTGGTCTATCCAGCATGGGGAGACACATCATGAAGCCTCAAGACTTAGCTAATCTCAGTTTGTTCCTGTTCACCTACCTTTCCCTCAAACAAACTCAGACAACCTTTGCATTAAATTCTGGATTTTCTGAGTCTTCAGAGGAATAAAAGACACAAATAGTAGTTCATAAAAACCAACAATCTATACGTTAACATTTGATTTCAAATATTTAAAAACCCATTAACAAAAATAAAAATTCCTTCATTCTCAGCAATGTATAACCACTAATTGCCTTAAGCAAACGGGCAGAGTACGTTTGATGTCTTTAGGACATAAGGAAGGTGGAAGTAGGTGGGGAAATGGGAGAGGAGACAGGGTTGGGGGGGATTATACATGGTCCAAGTCTCCCCCTGGAGACTCAGCCAATGAGGCCAGACTGCTATGCCCAGTTGTAGAAAGACAAGGGAAAACTGTTCCCCTTGCCAATCCCTTTGATATAAACTTTCAGGGCAATCCCCGTTTTGCTAAATAGACAGTACTTTAGAAATGACTGAGAGAAATGCTTGTAGCTTTCACATGAATACTATTATGCTTGTCTTTAGATTTTGAGATATTCGGACATCACTTTTCATTACCTACTAAGACATTGCAAATCATAAATTCTTGGTCTTGAGCTACCTGTCCCACTTTTTCTTCACCAGGGAAGATGGGTCCATCTCAGGTTGACCCTCAGATGGTTCTTGAGGTTCGGTCTCAGATTTAGATACAATTTCCTCTTCCAAGAGAGGTAGTTGTTCACTGCTTCGAGATACAACTAGAACACAGCTTAGGCTATGTGTCATTAATGAGACAAACTCTTCAAAGTCAGGCTACAAAATAAAATGATAAACGGGTCAGGTTCCTGAAATGGATAGGCTAACATGGCAGCTACCACCTAAGTCAAGTAGCATCTTCCCCTTCATGATCACTGGGCAAGGAAATGGTATCCTTATAAAGCCCCTGTTAACAGACACATCTTTCAAGGATTAAAGCTCACAGCCAGCAGGGATTGATCTTAAAGACAGTATAATACAGTGGTTCTCAACCTTCTGCCCTTTAGATACAGTTCCTCATGTTGTGACCCAACCATAAAATTATTTTTGTTGCTACTTCATAACTGTAATGTTGCTACTGTTATGAATCGTAATGTAAATATCTGACATGCAGGATAGTCGTAGGCGACCCCTGTGAAAGGGTCATTCGACCGCCAAAGGGGTCGCGACCCATGGGTTGAGAACCGCTGGTCTAATAGCTGCCCTGGCCCGTTTGGCTCAGTGGATGGAGCATCGGCCTGCGGACTCAAGGGTCCCACGTTTGATTCAGTCGGGGGCTTGTGCCTTGGTTGCGGGCACATTCCCAGTGGCAGGGGAGGGGGAGGCGGTGCGGGAGGTGGCTGATTGATGTTTCTCTCTCATCGGTGCTTCTGGCTCTCTATCCCTGTCCCTTCCTCTCTGTAAAAAATCAATAAAAAATAAAATTAAAAAAAGATAGTCTAATAGCTATTCTCAAACTCTAGGAATTTTCCAAATCATCTGAGGGGCTTGCTATGTGAATACAGGTTTCTGGAGCCCAATCCCAGAGTTTATGATTCAGTAGATTTAGGGTGGGGCTCAGGAATTGGATTTTCTCAAACGCTCCCAGGTAAATGCTGATGTTGCCAGTCTAATCCTTTCTGGGGCTAATAGAGATGCTTTGAGTGGTGCAGCTAGTTTACAAAGTGCTGTGCAGTAGAACTTTCTCCGTGATGACAAACATGTTCTGTGCTCTCCAACATATGTGGCTAGTGCAACTAAGACTGAATTTTTATTTAATTTGTACTTAACTTATTTAATGTATCTAATGGCTACCATATTGGACAGTCGATTTGTAGAAGCTACGTCTCCTCACCCCCAAACCAGTGCACTTTCCAGTACATAGCACTGCCTGTATCATATACCGCCAAGCAAGAGAGAATTAAAAAATAGCTTGAGAGAGAGGCTTTTGGGTACAGAAAGAATTAAAGCTTTCCTGTAAAGTGTATGACAAGTAGCCTTCCAGCTGGAACAAAAATCTATAGGAAATTCCTGGATATTTACTTCCAGGCTCATGCAGGGAGTGTTAGAGGACATAATATAATGAGGTCTTCATTCCAAAAGAACACAATTAGATCACCCACTTCTGGTCGACTGATGGAGATTTCTCCAGAGTCACCATCTTTGGTATTACCACGGTATGGACACAAACAGGGAGAGCAGGAGCTTATTGGGTTGGTCACACTTATGCATTTGCTTTTCTATAATGAGGATCTGAAACGGATAAGAATGTAGAAAACACAGTGGGGTTTTTGTTAAACTTTCTTACCTGCTCTGCCATTTGACTATAGAATTCCCTCACTTGGTTTTCAGTGAGCACTCTATTATCTTCTGCTTCTATGACAAATCCTGCGTTGACAATCTTCAATGAGAGAGCAAGGTCAGATCCAGAGGTTGTAGGACCACGTGCAAAACAAGTCAAGGACATTTGTGTCCTAGGCTTCATATACCACCCCAATTTTAATGTATTTCATGTAAAGACCTCAGCACAATCAATAGGGCACTAGATTTGAAGAGGCTCAAAAATAAATATCACAGAAGGCCCTTGTCAAGCCCTTAGTATTTAAGTTTTCAAGACTTAATCCAGAGACACCGCAATATTTATATTATTTATGTGAATTGCCTCAAAATGAGAAAAAACTAACAGAATCGCTCGTAAAGACATAAATTTCTTAACCATCCATTTTTGAAATCACTAACTTTTTTAAGGCTTTACTTTGTTACGGTTATAGCTCATGATCTATTATATTTTAATTTTCTAACAACAAAAATAAGCAAATTATGGGGAAGGGCAGAATTTAAGATTTAACCATGTGTAACTTGTCTTAAAGAAAATTTAATTTAATGACAAATTCCGTTTGCCTGTCACACTCAAGTATAATAAAATGTAACAAAGTGAAGTTTTTAGGCTAATATAACAAGTCCAATGAGGAACTAAACAGCGAAATATAATAAATAATACACAGTCCGAAGTGTAACCTGGAGTCAAAGCAACTTAGTAATTACATGAAACTATATCAATAATTTAACCTCAATTTGATTGGGTGTACCCAGCACCAATTCTTTCTGCTTCTATTATTAAAGCGAGCTCTGACCTGGTTCCATGGGCTGGATTGATATTGCAGAGCTATATTTACATCTTAGTGACTCCTCTCCTGACGTTCCAATTTGAAAAATTTCTAAATACTCAAATCATGTCTGTTAAGTTACTAAGTGTCTGACAAAAGAAAAGAAAATTCAAGCAACTTTTAACCTTGATAACTTCTCCTTTGTTATAGCTGAAAAATGCAGTGTGTTCATTTTCTTTTTATTAAAACATTTTTTAAACTTTTTCTGCCCTGTGGGTTATGTAGCTTTTTACTGCATTCCAGAGAAGTGAGGTATGTAGTAGCTATTGATAATTTACATTTCTGAAATGTTGTTTAGTATGTCAAAACAAAACATTTCAGATGAAATGGTGATTAATAGCACTGCCTTAACTAAAACAACTATATAATTTGAAAATCTTCACTATTGTAGCTATTAAAACATACTAGAATAAGCAACTGTAAACCATTGGTAAGGATATTATTTTTGAAAACTTTATAAAATATAAGCAATATATGGGGCACTGAGGTACAGTCTGTGTCCCCCTTCCCACATACACACCAGAATCTGGAAAAAAGGGGGCTAGGGTTTATACTTAGAGAGAAGTATCAATTAAATCAACTCATAATTGGGAGAGAGAATATATGTACCATGACCCGTGGATCATTAGTCAATGATAATGCTACTATAGCTAAAGAAAGAATACACAGTGGGAAGTTCATCAAGAGATAGCCAACCCCTTCTGACATAGCTCTCTATGTGATCTCTACCGCACATGCAATATTCTTTCAAATTTCAATATAATTTTGTTGTTTCAACACAAAGTCTTTATTCAGGGGTCAGCAAACTATAGCTTTCAGTCGAAATCTAGCCCACTGCCTATTTTTTTAAATAAAGTTTATTGGAACATAGTCACACCCGTTTGTGTACATACTGTCTGCTGGTGTTTTCTCCATATGATCGCAGAGTTGTGACAGACCATGTACCCACAAACTTGAAAATAGTTACCAAATGACCCTTTGGAGAAAATGTCTGTTGACCTTTGGATTAGAATGCAATTTTCCTCTAAAATTTTTTTTCTCTAAAGCAAAATATTAAATACATCCTTAAGCTATCATGTATCTAAAAAGGACCATACATTTATGACAACACATAGGGAATAAAGCAAGCTAATGTGAGCTTATAACAAGTTTTCACTCAACATGAAAAACATTTGCTGCAATCTAATAGAACGGAGTTATTTAAATAAGGATGCCTGAGGACTGACAAGTCAAGTGCTTCTGCTCCTGATGTAGATGACCCAGAGGCATTCCCAGCTCTGGCTTAACTGGATGCCATAAGATAACCCTGGTTCCTTTGTGGACCCTACTTCTCTGAGGTTTTGCATGCTTAAGGATCCCAACCGTCTAAGAAATTTTAAAAAAAAATAAAAAAAAATAAGGATGCCTGAGTGGTTCTGGCCTTTTAAAGACAAAACATTCAAAGCCATCAGAGGCACCAGAAGTTCATTATGTTCTATTTCACTCTAAATGATAAGCTTATCTCTAAATTGATAATTAAGGGGTTGTTATTTTTCAGTTAATTTAAACTATTATTGTGAAATAATACTTACATTTTCTTTAATTTCCATAGTTTTTCCAGTATTCCTAGCCTCGGGTTTGATAATAGCAATACTGTATATTCGGTCTGGGAAAAAATAAATAGAAAAATTTCGTTGTCTTGGCACTAAGTCTAGATAATGAAGGTTTTAGTAATTAAAAATGTAAACTACTGATGTCCAGTGAATTTTTGTCCATTGACAGCTTTGTTCTTATTGTGGCATTTCAACTACCAAAGAGGTTCTATTTGGAATCAAAGTGCACATCCTACATTTGCATACAAGAGAAACATTCCCAAGAGTTTGTGGTACAAATAATAATAATAGTAGTAGTTGTAAATAAATAAATAAATAAACACAAAAAACAGACTAGGTAGGCACTGGTCCTGAAAGGCTCCAGACATAGAGAGCAAAGACAAGGGGAAGGGAAGCAAAAGAAATTTCTTTAAAAAAATATTTTTTCGTATTGATTTCAGAGAGGCAGGGAGAGGGAGAGAGAAACAGAAACATCAATGATGACAGAGAATCACTGATTGGCTGCCTCGCCCCACACAGGATGGAGCCGGCAACCCCGGGCATGTGCCTTAACCACATGCCCTGACTGGAAATCGAACCATGACCTCCTGATTCATAGGTCGATGCTCAACCACTGAGCCACACCTGCTGGGAAAAAGAGGTTTCCTTTCAATAACTGGGTCTAGTATTGCACAAATCATAATTTATCCTACCAGTTCCTTATCAATTCATACTGATGCTATTACCAGCTCTTTGCTACTTTAGGTGATGCTGTAATGAGCATCCATCTACTACAAATCCCTTGCCATTACTTTAAATTTTCTTACCAAAAGTATCTTTGGATGCTGACCTGCCAACTTCTGCATTTGAGCCTACAAGTCCAATTTCATGATACTATGGAAGAAAAATGCAAGTAAAACAATTACATTTTAATGTGGTAGTGAGTTTTTAGAAGTTTTATTTCTGATAAACATTTATAATCCAAGGGATAAAAGGTAAAGTGGAAATGTGCCTGCACTTATCTAACACTACTTTCCCCAAACATTCCACTAAAACAGGATAAAGACTATGTCAAATAGGTAGGGTAGGGGAACTATCATAAATAATGCATATATGCTGTATGGAAATGGTTAAAAAAAAACTTTAAAACTTAAGGAGAGTACAAGGAACAAAATAAGAAAGAAGCATAGATTAACAAGAAAATAATAAATATATAATTATCATATTAAAAGATCAAAAGAGTATTTGATAAGTTTCAAGATCCATTCCTGACTATTACTATTAGTAAATTAGAAACAGAAAGATAACACCTTAACTTAAAAAAAAAGTCTTACTCAAAACAATAGTTCATTGCTTACTATAGAGTAAAATACTAGAATGGGTGGGGGCAGTGGTGGGGTCTTCATTACTTAAGAAGTCCTGAAAGTGCTTCTGTGATTCTGTATATACCTATATAATAAAAGCCTAAGCGATCTTTACAGTGGAACGACCAGAACGACCAGTTGCTATGATGCACACTGATCACCAGGGGGCAGACGCTCAATGCCAGAGCTGCCCCCCTGGTGGTCAGTGCGCTCCCACAGAAGCCAGGCTCATGACTGGCAAGCGCAGTGGCAGTGGCGGGAGCCTCTCCCCGCTCCACTGCAGCGAGGTGTCTCAGACTGCGAGAGCCCCGAACTGAAAAGAATGATAAAGAACAAACTGAGGTCTTGGGGTGTGTAGTGCCTGCTGAGATCTCCCTTTGGGTCTTGTGCTGATGATGTATGAGGCTGGCTATTTTGTGTGCCATTCACAGGCCTCCCAGTGGGTACTTGGGTGCTAGCCAATGTCAGAAGCTGTCTATAATCGGCTCTCGGCAACCTGATCAAAGCTTCTAATGATCCACAGTTTGTATCTGCCTCTGCTGAGTTGGGCTGGACATGGGAGGGGCCAAGCTGTGCTCCAAGACCCACATGTTAGCAGCATGGGGCCCAGGAGCAGGTCCCTTGGGACCTGCCGCCACCCATGTCCTGGAATATTTCCCTGACCTCAGGAGGGTGGAGCCCCTCGAAGGCAGGCCACTGGGGTCTGCTGGGAGCTGGGAGTGCCACTCAGATTCCTGGGAAAGGGAGGGAAATGGTTCCACCCTGAAGCCAGTCACCAATGCTCCGAGTCTGACAACCCATAGACCCGCTACTGCCTCCTCAGTGGGGGTTGAGATGCAGGGTGTGGCGAGCGAGCGGGGATTCCAGAAACGGGAGGAGCTTCCCCAGGCTGCTGCTGATGGGAGGGGCTGTGCCTGAGGGGTTGGAGGGGGATGGATGCTGTGGTATCAATGGGGAGGACCAAGCACTGGGATCCTGGAAGCTTCTCTCCCATGTCTTTCCCCAGTGCCTCCCACCCCAGACTGTCCTCAGGTGACTCCAGTTGCACTGCCCTCCCTCTGCTGAAGTGCAGGGTGAGTGGCTGTGAACAAAAATCCTGTGCTCTGACCCTTTAAAAAATAAGCGGATTTGTCCCCGGCAGGATCCATCTCTTAGAAGCCCCAAGCCTTTCAACGCTGGATGCTATATGGGTGGCTATTCCCAGCTCTGGTACTCTGGGATGGGAAGCTCAGATGGGGGTCCAGGCCTCACTCCTCTCAAGGGGGAAACAGACCCACCCCGGCCCGGATATCCCTCCGCACCCTTGGCCTGCTGCCCCTGGGAGCCCGGCCATCCTTTCTCATGCCCCCTGCTCTTCCTACCAGTCCTGAGGTAGTTTCTGTTTTTCCTTGTTTAAAAAATCTCTTCTTTAACTAGTCTTCAGTTGGCAATTCAGAATGAACGTTCCCTAATTGCATTTTACTTCTAATTTGGTTCCAGCAGAAGATGCAAGCAAGATCATCCTACTCCACCGCCACCTTCTCCATTGACTAATTCCAAATCTATATATATAAAACCCTGATATGCAAATAGACCAAACAGCAGAACAACCAAACAACAAAACAACTGAACAACCGAACAACCAGCTCTTATAACGTGCACTGACCACCAGAGGGCACGCGTGGAACACGGCGGTTGTCAGCTGCATCGGGATGGTGGAGGAGGTGAGCAGGGGCACCAGACCAAGGTGGGGCACCAGTCACTGTCATCGGGGCAAGCCTCTGGTGGTTACTGAAAATTCTTTGCTCCCATGCGCCGCGGTCCTACCCAGCACTCGCACCCGCAGCCGGCGTCGGAGCTGATGCTCGCACCTGCTGCTGGCCCCCAGTGCCAGTCCCAATTGCTTGGCGCAATCAACAGGTGCAAGCGGCGGCTGCCAGCCCCGATCACACCTGAGGACTTCTCCACCTCCCCCTGCTCCTGAGGGGAAATTGGGGCAGCAGCCGCCACTCACACCCACTGATGGCGCCAGCCACACTCGCACCCATTGCTGGCACCAGCCCCTATCGCTCCACGCCATCAGCAGGGGCGAGTGGGGCCGGTGCCATCAGTGCGTGGGAGCAGCGGCGGCAGAAGCGGGGCTGCCAGCAAACAGGGTACCGGGGCCTGCGGCGGGAGGGTCTGGGTGGGGGCCTGGAGAATGGGCTGAGACCCACCCCTGTGCCCACAGTTCCTTTCAAGGTGCACGAATTTGTGCACTGGGCCCCCAGTGTTTAATAACAGACAACACTGCAATAAGCATTCTTTTCTATATTTGTCTCATTATCTTAGGAAAATTTATTGGGAGTATAATTGCTCAAAGGATACCTGTGTGTGTTTTTTTAGGGCCTTTGATTCATACTGCCAAGATACTTCCCAGAAACTTTGCAACATTTAGATACCTAGATAGTTATAAAATTAGGGAAAGTGCTTTAGGAAAACAGCAAAAAAGATGTCATAGCTATTTTATAAAATAAAATAGCCAGGAGTACAAAGTATTACCTGAGGGCGAACGATTTCACCTGCTGCAATTTTCTTCTCATCATTCACCAAGTTAATGATTGTTTTATTAACAAGTGGTGCGTTTGCACCCTCAATCTTTGAAACAATTTTGCCATTCTATAAAGGAAAACAAAACATGAAGGAAACATTCATTTTCAAGGTAAGTCAATAATTAACACTTCAACTAAACTAAGTAACCCCACCCTGACTCATACTTCCATCATCCCTTTCTTAGCAATTGCATTAGCCATTTAAAAATAAGGTCTCAGTGCCTGGCCAGTTTGGCACAGTGGTTGAGTTTCAACCCATGCACCAATAGGTCACTGATTCAGTTCCTCTTGGTTTTAGCCTAACAGCACTGGGAAGCCTTCAGAATATTTAAACAGAGGCAGTGACCATGATTAAAACTATTGTTTGTTAAGATCATTTCACCTACATGTAGAGAAAGGATTCGAGGGGGAGCAGGAGAAGATACACAAATTCAAAGCTACTCTAGAGGTGATGATGACAGAGATGGCTGCTCAATCTCTGGCGGTGATAATGGGGAAAAACAAAACAGATAGTGTGAGGAAAACTTGGCTGGTAAAATTGATAGGTCCAAGGTCAGGTGTGGATTGGGTATGACGTAAAAGAGAAGTCGCTAAGACAACTTTCTGTTCTGGCTTGAGAAACTGGACCAATTAAGATGTTATTTACCCAAAGAGGCAACACTAGAAGACCATGTTTTCTGGAGAGAGGGAGGATTGGATCAGTTCATTGTGCGATGCCCTTGAGACAACCAAGAGGAAATGTCAAGGCACCAGTTAGACACTCAAGTCTGGAGCTCAAGCATAGGGTTGAGCTGAAGATGTAAACTTGAGTTGTTGATATATCAGAGGTGACAACTGAGACTGTGTGTGGAGATTTTCTGAGTAAAGTATATGGCATGATAAAGTCAATATTTAACAGCTAAGTAATGAAGGATAAGTCTGCAAAGGAGATTGGCGGGCGGGGGGCGGGGGGTAGGGGGGGGGAGGAGCATCTGAAAAGGCAAAAGAACCAAGCCACAAAAAAAACAAAACAAAAGAAGCAAATGTTTCCAAAGGAAGACTGGTTGGTCACTGTATTCAATACAGTTGAGAGGTACAATATGATGAAGACCTAAAAGTAGTCATTATATGTAGCAATAGGCTGGCAATTGGATACATTAGCAACAGTAAATTTGGTGGAATAATCAGACAGAAGTTAGATTGAATGGGTGTGACATTAATGGGATGAGAAGAAATGGAGTAAAAATAGACATAAAAACTCTTCTGAGAAATGTAGCTGTGAACTAAAGGAGAGAGATGGGTGGGAACTGGGGAGGGACATGGTATCAAAAAGGAGTATTCTATTTTAATTGGAAAGACTTACACATAGTCAAAGGCCAATGAGAAGGATCTAGCTGAGAAAGGCTTAAATGAAACCCGACATTCTAATTACCATTTCCCATTAAAAGGAACTTTCCAACAATTCGGTGAGCTTTCTTGAAACAGCCCTTCCTGATGAAACTTGCTGGAGAGAATATGTTGTCAGCTAAGAATGCAGGCCAATGCGATGGGCCATTGTGGGAATATTTGAATAAACTAACAATGGGCTTGATGATAGTTTTGTGGTTACAGATTGAGACTCCTAATTGCTTACGAATATGAAGCATAAGTGATAACAAAGTCGGAGGCATAAACGCAGGCGTGATTGAATGAGGTGCACTGCAAGAAAAGTTCATTGAAAGTTAGGTGGTCAAGAATTGAGAGTTCAGTCCTGGCCAGAGGGGAGCAGTTGGTTGGGGTGTTGACCCATATGTACCCATACCTCAAAAGGTGCAGTTTCGATTCTTGGTCAGGGCACATACCTAGATTGCAGGTTTAATTCTCGGTCAGAGAGCATATGGAAG